>NW_016807225.1:5229117-5403440 GCF_001698545.2 Rhinopithecus bieti | reverse complement strand
AAAAAAAAAAAATATTCTTTGTAATTTGGTACCTTTGTAGTGACCCTCCTTTTTTTACCCCATTAATCCTTTAAAAGCAAAGTCCTGTGTCAATAATTAAGAGACAGCTTGATTTAGGGGACAAAAGAGTACTCATATGATGAAGAATTCTAAAACTAAATTTACAAAGACTCATGCCTGCCATTCATCACCTTGAGATTTTATGTTAAGCACTCTGTGTCCACGAGCCGTGGTTTCCCCATTTGTAATATGTTGATATGAAAAAATGTGCCCCAGCAGGCCTATTGGAGGATCCTGAGTTCGTAACCATCCAAATATTTTGCTTTACAGGACATGATCTCCATTACATTTTGCCCTTTTCTGGGACACATACACATTTTAATACTTTTCTGCTGAAATATACTTTCAGCCATGAAGGAAGGACACTGAGATTATTATAACTCAACACTGCACCTCTTACTTGCACCCCTTGATAGCCTCTCTCTTGTTTTCATTGTTCAACAGGGTCCCTTCCAGGAATCACTGAGGACAGTGCTGCTGACAGAGGGCTGGCACAGGCTTGGGGATGACAATGATTTTGTGAACAGATATTATGTAGTCAGATTTCCTCTGAAACAGCTTAATTTGGAGAAGAAAATGTATAAAATCTTCTTAGTTTTATTTCCCTAACTTCTAATAAACTCAGAATTAAAAAGTTATGTGATTCTAGTAAGTCAACAGAACAGCCAGAAAATTACTCGATTTGTTTTTTTAGAAGTAACATCTCCTGGTCTGTAAAGTTTTCTTCCCAAAATTGGTTCTAAAATTGAAAACTGTGTTTCCTGAGATGCTTTGAATCAGTAAACAGACTTCTATTTTGTGGCTAATTATTCGGGAAACTCCAGAATTCACATTATAATATTATCTTTTATGATATGCATAAAAACAACTGTAATTTATATATGTGTATATATGTACTTGTTATATACATTAGGCATAATGAAAGCGAAATGCATCCATTAACACATTTACCTTGTTACCAAACAAGAATAAAGAATTTAGGTTAATAATATTAGCTTACCAAATGGTCACTGTACATCCTATACCACATAGAGGTCAAATGTTCAAAAGATACACTGAGGCACAATAAAAACTTTAAAGACCTGATTGAACAAATAGTGATTCATGAATTGGACAGGGAAGCTCTAAATCAAAAGTGGCTCAGGAGCTCCACTGAGGGAATGCAAAGAGCAGGCTTTTATAGGACAAATAGGGGAGTAAAGCAAAGAAAATATTTGATTGATTACAGTTATACTGTTGCCTTATTTGGCCTATCCTATTGGAAAGTACCTAGTTATATAATTATAAATTTGTTGGCTGCTTCTGATTGGTTGAGCTTACATTCTGTTTTCTCTGAATATAGGTATTTATGAGTTGTAGCTCAAATTAACTTTTGCTCTTATTTGCAAATCAAGCAAGGTTAGGGTCATTCACGAGGCCTAACTGGCTTTGCTCTGCTCAGGGATTTCTCAGGCCCAGTTTCCATTTAAATGTACTCTAATACATCCTAATTTTCAAAATATATAAACTGTGCCTAAAACTAATATGATCCTAATTTGGTGTCCATGAGAAATTAGTTCCAGGACCCTTGAGAATACCAAAATTTGTAGATGCTTAAGTTCCTTATACAAAATGGTGTCCTGTAGTATGTGCATATAAACTGTGTACATCCTCCTAGACTCTAAATCATCTCTAAATTACTTATAATATTTGACACAATGTACCTGCTATGCAAATAGCTGTTATACGTATTTTATTTGTATTATTTTCTATTGTTAGTTTTTATTGTTTTTGAAAATTATTTTCAATTTTTTTGTTGGTTGAATCTGCAGATGCAGAACCAGCAGTTATAAAGGACCAACTGTACTGCTTGACTTTGTCACCTTGTATATCTGACTACAGCAATTAGACACATAAAATGGATTGGCATACATAAAGAAATCTTTGAAAGGTAGAAGGAAAACAGAAACAGTATTTTTACTCAAAATTACAGTCCCTGAAATATCAGCCTTTTAAAGGGGAGCAGAAACACAGCTTGCAAGGCTCCAAGCAAGTGGTCAGATGAAGGAGGGCAAATCAAAACAAAAAAAAATGTCACCATGTGATCTTTTCGCACATACCAGCTCCCCTTCTGTCTTCCTCCTTGAGTGGAAGCAGCGTGAAGCCCTCGCCAAATGCAGCTGCCCAATCTTGAACCTTTCACCCACCAGAATCAAGAACCAAATAAACCTCTTATCTTTATAAATTACCTAGCCCCAAGTATTCTATTATAGCAACACCAAATGGACTAGGACATAACTTATGAGGGCTTGTGCTTTTAACTTAAATTCTTTTTCTTCTCCTCTTTTGCTGTTTCCTCTGCTTCTCCCTTTGACAAGACAAAGTATACTCTCTTTTGGAAACCACTTATTTGTAATTTAATGCCTCCAGTTCACATCACATTTACTTTTTAATTTGGTGCTAGATCCCATTCCCTTTATTCTTTCTAAATTTCATATGAAATTTACAGTTGAGGAAACTAGGAGTTGAAGTAACTTGTGAAAGACATGTAGCTCATTTGTGGCGTAGACAAGAGTCGAACCCAGGCTATTTGGCTCCAGTGCCCTCCTTGCTCTTTGTAATTGCACTAAATGCCTGTCTGTGCTGAGATCTCAATACAGATCAATAATAATATTGGAGATAAACCACACAAAATTACTATAATGTATTGCTACTTTTCTACAATACCCCTGTTTATTAAAACAAGGTTAACATATGAAATGCTGCTACAGCAGATTGCTATTAAAAGATTTCTGGTATAAGTTGTCAACAAAGTCATGAATGACCATGATCCCTAAGTGTATTTGAAGATGTAAAAGGATGGAAGGAAAATATCTATGGGAAATAAATATCTGACGGCAACATTTCTAAGAGCTACCTTAAGAAAATGAAAATACAGTTTGATAACATGATACATGTTGCAAGAGTGAGAAGAAGCAAACACATATATTGCTGGTAGAAATATAACTTTATAAAACCTCTTTGGAGTACAATTTGGTAATACATATCAATATTTGTAATCCACTTGTCTTTTGACTCAGCAATTCTACTTTTAGGAATTTATCCAATAGACCTTCTTATACATGCATGCATCAACTAATGAACAAAAGTATATACTTCTTACATTTTAATAGGAAAAGGTGAGAAAATTTAAATATAGGGTGCTGATTTACTAAAATATAGTATTCCCCTAAAATGAGATGTTATGTGGCCATTAGAAGGAATAAAACAAACCTGTATATTCTTACATGGAATAGTCTCTAAGACATTTTAAGTGAAAAATAAGTAAGATGTGGAAAAATATGTTGGTATTTGTGTCAAGAAGGATGAGGAACAGAAAGACAAGGAGAATAAAGAGGAGAAGAATGTGGATATAATTATATGTTGTATACTCACTCATAGGCTATTCCTGAAAGAAGATACAAAAATCCCGCATAAATGTGGTTACCTTTGGGAAAAGGAGTCTGAGGACTACGATGAGTGGGAAGAGGTTTTTACTATTTTGCCTTTTGTTCCATGTATAATCTTATTAACTATTTTAAAATAAAACCAATCTGAATTAATATTTATTAAGAAGTGTTTAATGTTATCTCTTTAGGAAGCATCCCACTATCATACTAAAATCTGGCTGTTATTGATACTATAAATATTCTTACACTTGAAGTGTTCTATGTGTTACAAGAAATATAAAACATACCAAAAGAAGCAAAAATACGCGTTATGAAGATAGAAACTCTCAAGTGTAATGCTTATAGCTTGCTTATAGGTTGACAGAGAATACTTTATTATACATAGGCTCTTGCTTCTCTATCTTTGCTAAGATTCTAATAAGTGGCATCTCCAGGTAAACAGCTGACAGCAATGATTACTTAACTTTTAAAATGGATACCAAAGAGGGTTCTACAGTTTCCTTTGAGAATGGCTTTTAATAGTGAAGAAGTCAGCCCTCCTTACTGGTCTGAGGCAAGAGTTTCTGAGTTAAAGGAATAAGCTAAACAATTCAGCTCTGAGATTCTCAGATAAACTATTCCTAAAGATGAAATAACATATTCTGGTACCATGGAGAGGAAAGACGGAGTAAAAGAGAAGAAAACCATGAAGTCCAGTATAACAAACTGCAGCTCACTAAACTATGCCTAAATTAAGCAATAACCACCCACATACTGTTGACTTTTCCAAAGCACTGGAAACGGAGTCTGCTTAGAAACTCAAGGCAGAGAAGCTAAGGGAAAAGGCAGGAAAAAAAAAAAAAAAAAAAAAAAAAAAAAACCAATTATCCAAGCAAGTCCAAGAGGAGAAATACTCAAACACCAGTAGCACTGGGAGATAAAATTTTCAGATATCATATCCTTGTGATATTATTTTTATACATCTCTGAGATTACTGTGCACCTCTATGATGAATCAAAGATATCAGCATATATAGGGAATAGACAAGATCATCAAAGCTATTCTCTGACACAGATAACCTTTTGTGGCACTTGAGTGTCTTAAGATCAATATATTTTTGTACAGCAGTCTATTTCCTTTCTCCTCTGTGTCTAAGAAGAAAAATAAACCTTGTCACAGATAAATTAGTGAGTCTTCAGGTTCAAAGTAATTAGTGAGAGAGGCATTGTTACATATACCTGAATAATCAGGCATATACACAAACTCACAATTCCCATGCCACATATACACTCAATTTTAGAAAGATAATGAAGATGGCCACGACACAGAAGAATTAGTGTTTGAGAGGAAAGAGAGATAGAAAAAGAAAGACAAAGTTGAAATTCATTAATATGTGTTTACTATATTCATTCAAGCTATACATATATTTAATTATTATTAGTTCTCTATATTCATTCATACCACACATGGCTTGAAAGAGATAGAATAAATTAGTGACTAGGAAAGCACAGGGCAGAGGCACAATCAGACAAGGTCAAAGACAAAAAGTCATTTTCCATACTTTCACTTGCGCACTCATGACACCAATGAGAAGTTCATACCTGTTTTCAGAACTGCATGTCTCTTAGGTTACTGCCAGCCTTATGGAACTAGAGCCATAGGAACGGGTCATTTCCTCCAGAAATTCGCCAGAAAACAGCCCTGGTTCTTTCTGGTTTTGTTTTTGTTTTTTTTGAGATGGAGTCTCGCTCGGTCGCCAGGCTGGAGTGCAGTGGTACAATTTCAGCACACTGCAACCTCTGCCTCCCTGGTTCAAGCGATTCTCCTGCCTCAGCCTCCTGAGTAGCTGGGACTACAGGTGTGCACCACCACACCCGGCTAGTTTTCGTATTTTTAATAGAGACAGGGTTTCACCATGTTGGCCAGGATGGTCTCGATCTCTTGACCTCATAATCCACCTGCCTCGGCCTCCCAAAGTGCTGGGATTACAGGCGTGAGGCCCCATACCCAGCCAGCCCTGTTTTCTTTAGTAGTGTTCCAGGTCACCCTGGAGTTCAGTTCACCATGATGGCTGCCAACTCTGTTGTTCTTTTGCAATTTAAAAATAAATTCTAAGCTAGAACTATATTTATTAAGTGTCTTTAAATACATTCCTGCCAGATGAATAAAATTCAGCAATGAACTTGATTCATCCAAAGACCTTGATTTGCACATTTTCTAATATATGTTTATTGATAGTAACTAGAGAGGAATTTATGGTGTGGTATTCTTGGAGGATTTGGAAAGCAGGGGTAGTAGGATTTGTAATGAATAATAATGAATATATCATAGATATGAGGAAAGACAAAGTATTAAAAAAGAGAAGTTAAGAAAGGGAGAAAGAACAGCTGATTAGAAAATTGTTTTTGCTTCTTGGTAGGAAATACTTGGCATGGAACTGGGGCATAGTCTCTGACAAAAGGGCCAGGAAGCGAAGTCAAAAGGAAGAAGGCTAGAAGAAAACTGCTTTTTTTCCCCCTCAAGATCACCATTCTCTCCCACGGCCCATGGTTTTCTCTTGATACTAGAAGATCATCCTTCTTTTTCATGCTCTTGTCTCCATTAAAGAGTATCACAGAATGCCTTGGAAATAGCCATTTCCCAGAACAAACAACATTTTATGGCAGATGAACAGGAAAAAAAATAGCCGATGTCATTCAGCATTTTACCCAAGTGACTTTTCAGAGGACAGGCATTCTAAAAAAGAATGACTGGAAAAGTTCACAAACTTATAATCCACCTTGATTCAAATTTAATTCAATATTTCCCTTCAAGGGGAAAAAAAAGAAGTTCTGTTTTGAAAATTAAGCAAAGTACCCTATGACTTCTATTGAAATAACAGCAAGAGGTAAGGCTGAGGGAAAGCCTCCTCCCTCTCAAACCCAGGGTGCAAATACTCTCACGATTGAAAATCAGGTAAGAGTAAGGACCTGCACACCTATCACAGAGACAACTTGAGATCCTGTAACAGGTCAAGCTATGAAATCTGGCATGGAGTCAATAAGACGAAGGGCTTAGAAGTTTGAATCACGTATACCTTTTCTCTCCAAACTTCATTACATAGTCTTCTCAAACTTTTCCACTCAAATGCCAGTAATACCAGGGATGAAATGGAGAAGATACACACACAAAAAATGAAATGTCTTTGAATTCTTATTTTTTTTCTTAAAGATTTATGCTTATTTGTATTCTTCTGCATAATATATCAGTTTGGTTTCAATTTAAACTTTTACTCCATATTAACAATTAAAATTAGCTTCAGAAAAAAATGTACTATATTTACTTTGTGACTCTACCTAACCCTAGATACATGGTTACATTGTTTAGCTCTAAAGGTGTTAGATTAGTTTAAAAGACCCACGTGCATTTGTTTTTTCTAGTCAAACACTGTTCAACCAGTGAGCACTGTATTATTTCTCTGATACTAAATGTCCAAAACATTAATGTTCTTAGTACGTTAAAGGTTTATTGTGAAAATCTCAAAAATAATTTCTAAAATCTAATCTTGATTGTTTATGTAAGTATTGAATTGAAATCAGGTATATTCTTTCTATACTTTGTGATCAAAGCTGGGAATATAACTTTGCTGACATATTTTCCTCTCAATGCTGTTTTTGGTGGATGTAAATAGAAAATATTTTATCAGATTAAGCAAACCTGCTGTTGTCTGTGTCACTGTCTTCCCAACAGAGATAATCCTGGAAGTTGTCTTATGATGACTTTCCGTGGCTGATCATGTGAAATATATGGGATTGACTTCCTGAGAAAGTGTGGATAGAGCATCAAAAGCAAATCCTGACATCCTGATTAAATAACTGCCTCAGTTCCCTGTTCTCCAAATAAGTCTCTGAAGCTAGAAAATGCTAGATGCAGCTTTGGATACAAGGCTTTCCACCTTCATGCTGAGTTTCCACCTTATTTGCTTCTGAAAACCAATGCAAAAGGAAAAGAGAAAATATTTCCATAGAAATGCTATTAAAAATTTTTAAAGAAGACACAAATGACTATATAACAATTTATCTAATTCCATTGACATGAAATGTCCAAAAAAGGCACATTTATTGGAACAGAGCACACCAATAGTTACCTAGGATCATGGGTAGGAGCAGGGATTAGCTACAAATGAGCAGAAAGGAAATCTTGTGGATGATGGAAATGTTCTAAAATGTGGTTGTGGTGATGTTTGGACAACTGTATATGTTTAATGATAGTCTTTGAACTGTAGGTTTATGATGGGTAAATGTAGTGGTATGAAAATTATATCTCAATAAAATTGCTTTAAAAAAACAAACAAACCAAAAAAAACAGGAACAGAAAACTCCAGGCTTTGGAGAGAAAGGATGTTTCAATTAGGCTCTTAATGATCTAAATATCAGGCAAATTTCTGGCTAATTAGAAATATTTAAACACAGAAAATAGGGCATTGCTTAAAATAACTGTAAGAGATGCCAAGACAAGGAAAAGCACTCTATTTAGTAAGCAGTTGCTTCTGTCGTTATTTTAAATTTCTTCTTTTTGTGTTAACTTAAATGGAACATTTGCCCCCCAAAAAGTAGAATTGGGCTGTATTAGTTTGTCACGCCTATATCTTCCACCAAGAAAGAAGTTTAGCACCTATAAAAGACTTACTAGGATGGAATCAACAAGTAAACCAAATATAAAAGTTGAATTTCTCCTTTTTGTTCCTACAGAAAGACCCTATTGAGGAAAGAATTTAAAAAATGGTGAGATACTATGGAGAATCACATGTGCTAGATATTCAACTAATCCATTGTTTCTTCTTCTAGGTGCACTAGCCAACTACATTTCCCAACTTCCTTTGCATGTAGGATGGAGTCATGTCTAGCAAACAAAATATAGATAGAAGTGATGTTTGTTACTTCCAGGCAAGGCAATAAAACCTACTGCACAACCACCCAAGGTCTCTCTCTCTCTCTCTCTTCCCTATGGATACAGCCAGAACTAAAGAACTCCAAGGTGGTGGACCCATCTCATGGAAGGATCCTAGATCTCTGAATTACCTCTTTGAAGAGAGCTATCTGGGAAAATGGCCCAATTAGCACTGGACTTGGACTGAACAAGAAATAAATCCTTCTTTTGTTGAGCCATTATAATGTTGGGATTGCTTGTTAAAGTAGTTAGTATTAATAAGCTTAATATAATATGCTATAGTACTCAAAGCATATTTCTTCTTTTTTTCCTTTCATCATCTAGGCCTGTTCTTTCTCTTGTGCCTATTCTTCCTATTTATCTTCATATTCCCCTTCTATGTTGACTCAAGTTAATGTTTACTCCTAAGGAAGAGGAAGAAATACATGAGTAGTTTTTATCCTGTGCCTTGTTAGGACCCTTGTTTAAGAACTAGGGTATCTGAATGGCATAAGGTGAAAATAATACTGCAATTCTTCGTTTTGCAGAGACAGAGTGTGTTGCAAGTCTTTGGTTAAAGTGTTGCCTTGTCACCAATAGCAGTGATCTGCCCACCCTGCTAGAAGTTCCCAACAGCGATAAATACCAGGAAAGAAATGTCAGAGTTGGCAGCCACCTGTGGGTCAAGAACCGTGCTTTTATTTTCTAAGTGTTTGGTAGTGGAGAAGTGCATACTGGTTGCCCTAAAGCTTTTTGTTCACTCTCAGAGTTACCTCCCCAAAACAGTAAATCACCATTTCAACTTGATTTTTCATTATTTCATTATTCATGTACCCTTGCCTTCTTTTCTTCATATAGAGCAAATGCAAGGAAAGAAGAGAGGACCCGCCCTCACTTCAGAAACCACACCCCAAACCATACTCAGCCCTTCACCCTCACCCAGCCCCTCATTTTCTTAGCCCTAGATCCCCCCAACTCCATTGTTAAAAGAAAAAATAATTCAAATAAAAAACAGCTCATAAAACAGTAAACAAAATAAAGTCAGTTTTTTTTTTTTTTTTTAAGAACAAAATGAAACTTGAGGGAAAACTTACTGGAGTTACAGTTTATCCTGATACAGTCTAGATGGGGAAAAATAAATGAAAGATGAAATTGCATCCTTCAAGGTAACAGCTGCAGACATCCAAAAACAATCAGTCCACCCTTCCGGGGACAGACACACGTAAGAAATGTGGCCATTTTATATATATACAGTATGTACAAGTTTAAGGGTGGGTGTATATGTACAGTATATTAGTAAAGTTGGATACATATATATATACACACACACACATATATATACACATATGTATAGAGATATATACTGGTATACATATATATCCACAGTAGACACCAAGCATGTTTTCTTTTCTTTTTTTTTTTTTTCAAAAAACGCTATTCATTTATATAAAGGATTTCAAACCTGGACTTCGAAATATTAATTTTGTTAAACTTGAAAATTAGGCAATAATTCCCCACCAAATGCAGGTTGTATTCTATTTTCCCCTATAATTTATTTTCTTAAAATTCATTTTTAAAGTTGCATTAACACAATTTTTGTACTAGTATTCCAAAGATATATCACCAGTCTGACTCACTGTATCATTTTAAAACTCTGCCCATGAAGTTTCTCAGTGAAGTATTTAACCCTTTCTCTTTATCTAAAAACAAACTCCCTCCACCCTCTCCTTAGGTTGGGCCCCAAATGCTATAGAAATTTGCATAGGCAGACTTGCCGTCTTCCTTAGAGGTAAGGAAAGGGTTAACACCACCTGGTCATTTCCTGTCATAAAATGGCCACTTGCAAACAGCTAACCGCACAAACACCCATCCCAGATTTTAGAGAGGTGGGGTCGGGTGTAGGGTCAAAGGAGTTGTATGATGTTATCACAATGAATTGAGTTCTCTGATTGCTAGTGATTCAAAGGCTCCCAGGTCAACCCCCTCACGCAGCCCATCTCTGTCTTCCTGCCTGAATGCTCAGACTGAATCAAGTGCCCTCAGCATTCAGGGAGAAGGCAAGACAGGCACGTGTGGAGGAGGTCTCGGCACCTTTGACATCTTGAGTATTTCACTCTGTGATTCTGCATCTTGAGGAGAGAAAATTTTGGGGTTTTGGTTTCACTTTTTTAAATGGGAAAGGGAGGGAAGAAAAGAGTGACCAACTGGCCAGAGCTAGTAATCAGACAAGGCATTCTGTGCCAGAGATCAGCATATCTGTCATTGTATCAATCTCTGCTTGGGAGTCATGGACACACAACATAGAAGTCCTTGAATAGAATCAGTGGGCAGTAATAGAGGATTGGGCAGAAAAGGTCAGAGAAAGGTCTCAGGTTAGTTGTTACCAAGCTGCCCAGTTCAGCCTAAGGTTGGTTTACCATAGTGGAAATTCCAATAAGGATTTGTTTACTATTGTACCCTAAAAGGTAGAAGCAAAATGATTTTTTTTTTAAAGGAAGAAAGGTAGAGGGGAAAATATAGTCACAAAGTACTCTTCTGCTTAAGGTTGACCCAATAGTTTTTAGAGGACTTGTGAAGGATGATGCCACCATTTGAATTCCCCAAAGTGAATCATTTTAAAGGAGCAAGAATAAAGGGGAGAATGAAGCTAAGTGAAATCTGGAGAGGAGTGATTTATAGCACCCAGTTATCCCGAGGAAGGAGGCAGAATGCTTATCTGTTCCCGAGAAGAACATCTCTTGAGAAAAATCTGGGTTTGGTTTCATGCGGTTAGGTTTGTCATGTGTCGTCAACCGCAACAGAAAAGTGGGAGCAAACAGCCCTGGAGCAACCGGTACGATCACCAGACAGAGGAGGCCATGCCCCGGTGAGGACTGGAAGGAGGGAGGGTAGGGAGGGAGGAACAGGTGATGGCTTCAGCTACTGACTGCACCTACCATCACCCAAAGATGGAGAAATGTCCCTTCCTGACATATTGAAGAGAGAGAGGAAGCTGGTGTATGGGCATGCTTATGAGAGAGGAAGAGTGAGCCTAAAACAACAATCCCAAGGACTGTAAACAACAAGTGGGTTTTGTCTTCGGCTTCTGTGTAGCTGAGGTTTTTATTATTAGATGAGAAGCTGGCCTACTGAGAGGTGCTGGCTTGGGCTCATCTTTCTGGGTCACCCAAATGATTTCATGTAAAGTGGATGGGGTCTTTAAACCAATGTGAGGGCTTGGTGCTTTCAAGATGGCAGACAGTTTGTTTATTTCACATCAATATGTGAAGAATTACTTTGCTATTTTACCTGAAGAATAAGTGGTTTGAGAAGGAAAATCTATCCCAAAGCCTTCTTGATAGGCTCTGAGGGGGTGTTCTTGTTACTGAATGTGTATGTGTATGTGTATGTGTGTGTGTGTATATATATGTGTGTGTGTGTGTGTATGTGTACATGTGTATATAGACACTCATACACATACACATTTATATATGTGGGTTTTTTTGTTTTAATAAAAACATGAGTCAAAGAACTGAGTTGGAAGGGCAATTTCCTTTAAATCTACATTTGGTAGCAGCCAGACATTTTGCTTAAAAAAAGTCCACCTAAGTCTTGGCATATCTTTTGATGTGTGTGTGTTCGTATTTGTATGTTGCCTGTTTTAATTTTTTTTTTAATTATGGTAAATGATAGAAAGTTTTTCTTTCTCTCTTTTTTTTTTTTTTTTTTTTTTTTTTTTGAGACAGAATCTCACTCTATTGCCCAGGCTGGAGTGCAATGGTGAGATCTTGGCTCACTGCAACCTCCATCTCCTGTGTTCAAGCGATTCTCCTGCCTCAGCCTCCCGAGTAGCTGGGATCACAGGCCTGCACCACCATGCCTGGGTAATTTTTGTATTTTAGTAGAGATGAGGTTTCACCATGTTGGCCAGGCTGGCCTCCTGACCTCATGATCTGCTGCCTCGGCCTCCCAAAGTGCTGGGATTACAGGCGTAGGTGCCTGTAATAACAGATTAAGGCGCCTGGCCAAGAAAGTTTTTCTCATTGTTGAGCTTTGGGTGGGGCATGGAAGAGGTAAATGTTTCTAGGAGCTGTGTGTCTTCAATAATGTATATGGTAAACAGTAGTAGCAAGTCCACATTTCCAGAGAGGGAACATCTGGAGAATTCAAATGCAATTAACCAAACTGCATGCCACTCCCTCAGAGTCTGCCATTGAAGAAGGGCTCCTGGCACTCTGCTAAGGATCTTTTAAAGGCTTTGTCCATATCAACTGTCTTTTCTCTAGTGCAGTTCAATTCAAACTGGGCACTGAGGAAAATGGAGATTCTTTGTGTGTGTGTTTCAAAGGTGACCATCGTGAAAACAATTGGAAGCCATTAAGACTGACACATCATTGACCCATAGTGCTGATCTGTGGAGGGAACAAATAACCCAGGCTGATCTAGCAGTTTAGAGACATGGGTTCTAGTTCTAACTCTGCCTCCAACTTTTTATGTAAGCTTTGAAAAGTCATATATTTCTCTCTGTGCTACACATCTGTAAAAGTAAGCATAAAAACACTTGCTTGATTTATCTCACAAAATATCATGAGATTATCATTAATCTCATAAGATCATGAGATTAAAATAAGACAAGGTCTTTTAAATATTTAAATATACTGTAATAATAAAATGTTATAGCTTATAATTCTGAAGGATCAAAATATGGTTGATCAGTAGTCAACCTCTCAGCTTTTTAAAAGTTGTGCTGAGTTATAGGATATTTCTCCTACCCATTAGCACCACATATGGCTGCCTGCAGAAGACAAAGCCATTGGAAAACCATAGTCTCCTTGACATTTGGAAGATATGTTACATCAGGGAAATATATACTAGGCTTTTACATCATGAGTGCATATGTGTGATCAATTTGAAATAAACTAAAATATTATTAGTGCAGTGCATGGGCTAGAAAAAAAGACACAACTTGAATAGAGTGAAGGAGCACAGAGATCATCTGAAATTAGTTTTGGTGGAATGCATGCAAAGGCAAACTCTACTTGAGTTATCATCTGACTTTAGTTTTAGTGGAATGCATGTGAAGGCAAACTTTACTTGGAGACATTTTCTTCTATAACTGAGAAAAAGGAAATATAAATTCATGACAAAGAAAAGAAAATATTTACAAAGGGGTATATTTTGGGGAGGGGACAGAAGGAAAACCTTTCAACAAGGCATAGATAGGAAGAAACTCTTACGCATCTACACAAGCGTAAGAGTTTAAGTTTAGCTTTCCATGTCAGGTTGGAAAGAAAGTTAAATAAATTCAAACCAGTTATTATGAAGAACCATATCCTTTGGGGTAGAAAAATTAACTATGGCTTCTGGACAAGCACAATGCTCTCTACAGAGGGGCTACTTCTCTTTTGCCCGAGACGGTTCAACTCAGCAGGAGCTAGATTGAAATTGCAACAACAACAACAACAACAACAAAAGCAAAGTCTATTGGAAAAGCACATCTCCCAGATTTTGGCTAGAGTTTAAAATACAAAAATAATGCTTCTAGGAATGCATATGGGATCTATGACTAACTCAAGGTGTATGTGTGTGTGAGAGAGAGGATGAGAATCTGTACACTTATTTCCTTATTTCTCATACCCTTTTATTTCTACCCCCATTGACCCCAGTTTTTCCTTCTAAGATGTGAGAGCTGTCAAAGTTGACACTCTAATCTCAACTAAACAACATCTAATGGGGAAAAAGTGTCTGTTGAATGACACAGTGTGTACTCCCTGAGGATCCCGTGGGGCTGAATCATTCTCATATGTTTGTCTCTCTCTGACTTTGAAATAGATCCAAAGATAAAAATTGTCTTCATCATCTTTTTCAGTGAGCTAGTTAGGGGTTGGTATTTGGTTCTGTTTTTTTTTATTTCTTCTGTTGTTTTTTCTGAGAAGGAGATAATCAGCTCCTGGCTGTTGGTTTTAGGTAACACACTCTTACATTGATTTAAGGTGGGGAGGATGTTGCAGGGATGGAAGGTAGTAGGGTCAGGGGTATGCCAGTCTCTGTAGGCTGCTCAGTACACTCTGTTCTCAAGGCTGTTTGCTATGCGGGCCGCAGGCTTTGGGCCTTTGAAGGGTTGAATACCATCTTTTGATTTACCATGGTTGATGGCAGGGAGGATTGGAAACTCAGAAACACACGCACACAAAAAGATCCAGCAAAAGAAAAAATATATAACCTAAAATGACCAAACACACACATACACAAACAAAAGAAAAACCAAGAGACACACTGACAACAGAAGTCAAATGAAGTTGGACAAGAAAAAGGGCAAGTATTGTAAACACTGCAAACTAGAAGAAAAAAAAGACATAACTAAAGAAGTCACTGCTCAAAACAGTCCTTTGTGTCCCAGAGATTTTAGGTTTATGGTGTAGGCATTTTCCAAGTATGTCCAGTTGACCTGACAGTAGATAAGATTGGAATGGATTCAAAAACCCCACCTTCCCACCAGGACATCTAGGCCTACATATGATCTCACATCTGGTACATTTATTCATCATTTTTTCTCCATGGCTCTGACAAACCATTTCACTGAAATCTTTATAAGGTATCACTATATTCAAACATATGCTACATACCCAAATAAATTCACTAGCTTAGAAAGTTTGGACCCAGCTATCTCACTAATCTTATCAATGCTGGGTATTGACTTTCTGCCGATTAGAAACAGCAGAAATGGAGAGGTTTTTTCTTCTTGCCAAAAACCAAGAGGACCCCAATCTCTATAGAATATCAATTAGAATTCAGTAAAGGTCAATAGCAGAAGAGAATATGAGGCCATAAAAAGGAAAATTTCCAAAGATTCTGTTATAGGTAATTACAACGAAAGAGAAAATCCTATTCCGATAAAGCTACAACTTTGAAGTCATAATTTTTCAACTCTGAGGTAAAATAGATATGTGTTATATGAGGAGAAGAGAGTTTTAGTGAGTGACAGTATGAGGTAACAATCTTTGCACAAGGGGATGCTGAGTGATGGTTAAGAATCTCAAGAAGAAAAATTGGTATAGGTATCAGGAGCCACATTTTCCTTCCACGTGTCACAGGCTCTCAACTTAGGGCATTATTTTCCAAGGGAACAACAATCTATTTGTCCTCCCTCTAGGAGAAAGTCAAAGGAGATATCAGTGTCATCAAGGCCACCAGAATTCTCCATTTGCATAGTAACTGTGGAGCAAGTACACAATGTACTTCTCACCTTACCCACATAGTTTAATTTCCTACAACCCCACCGTCCACATTTTGCCTCCACTTCCTGCCCTGTCCCTGTCCTGAGCTTTGACTGTTTTGAGTGGTGACGGAGGAGTTGGACTTATGGAAATATGATTGATCAAAAGATGGACCAAAGTAGCGTGTTTTACACAAAGCTAAACGATTCCAAAAAACCAAGAAAGGAAACTTAGAAAACAAATAATCTAGTAAAGAAATCACCACTGTCAGAAACCAGAAATTGACATCAAAACCTCATGCAGAAACAAGGAGGTATTTGTTGCTGTTGGGTTTATCCTTGGTCTATTAAACAAGAGGTGAGCAGCTAACTTTCAAGAAACAAACGAAGAATTCAATCAAACCAATGAAAATCAGAAAAGAAAGGGAAGACAAGCCCAAACAGAGTGGCAGAGGGTACTTCATACGATACCTAAGTTAACCATGAGCTTGACACGCCCCCCATCCAGCTCCAGACGCAGGGTGTCAGCAGAGTCCCTGGAGGTCGTAGCCACCAGCAGCCCATAAGCTCGCTGGGACATGAAGCGGAAGGACACATCCTCTGCCTCAGTATGCATGACCATGGGCATGATGATCTTCATGTACATGCTACCATCATAACTCAGGATGGATGCCTCTGCCAAAGAAGAATGGAGAAGATCATTAGGATGACGGATGTTACAGTTGCCAAATACCCCTTTGCTTTCAGGCTAAGCAGAGTAGAGAGGGTGCCAGATTTGTAGACTAGTGACTTGTGTTTGATGAACCCTTGTTGTTGCCCCCTTTTTATCTATGTGACCCTGGGCAGATCACTTAAACTCTGAGGCTCTATTTCCTCACTTGTAAGGGGATTATGATGACACTGGTACCTGCCCTACCAGGTTCACAGACTTGTGAAGGATACCAAATTAAATAATGGATATGAAGATATTTTGAAAAAGTGAAAATGCCCCCACAAATAGTATTGTTTGCAATTCTGTATGCTATAGATAAAACACAAGTACATAAAGCAAAACTTAGAATCCCTGTATTCCATGAAGAATAGGAGGAGAGCAGCAGTTTATAACCACCAGAGCAGACAAATCGATATTTACCAGAGAGCTTTTAAAGGAAGGAAAAGGTAACAGCACAGTCTGGCATCATAACATCCCCAGTGTCCAGCCATTGTAAGAGTTTGGCCCATTCAAAGAATATCTGATAGAAGCAGAGCTAGAACAATAACACAAAGCTAATGACACCCTTGAAAAACTCATTTTATTTTATTCAAATAGGGAAAGAGGAAAACTCAATTATTATTATTATTTTTTTGAGACAGAGTCTTACTTTGTTGACTAGGCTGAAGTGCAGCAGTGCTATCTTGGTTCACTGCAGCCTCTGCCTCCCTGGTTCAAGCAATTCTCCTGCCTCAGCCTACTGAGTAGCTGGGATTTCAGGCACATGCCACCATGCCCAGCTGATTTTTGGGTATTTTGTAGAGATGGGGCTTCACCATGTTGGTCAGGCTGGTCTTGAACTCCTGATCTCAAACAATCCACCTACCTTGGCCTCCCAAAGTGCTGGGATTACAGGCATGAGCCACTACGCCTGGCTGAAAACTCACTTTTATTTGATACCTTCCTCAGTCTAAGCACTTTGGTTAGGATCCCCTCCAGACCTCCCCTAACAATATGTTACCTCAATTAATGCTATAGTGTGATTCTATTATTCCTACTTTCAGACAAGAAAACCAAGACTCTTAAAGAGGTATGTTATCATCCTAAAGTCACACAGCCTCCCTGGATTTGACTCAGTATATCTGATACCAAGTCCAGGGGCTGTTATGAAATACTATGATGTTCGACATGTGAATTTGTTTAAACATTCACTAGGCAAATCTTTTTAGAAAACACAGGAAGAGAATATCACTCATATTCCTAGGAAGCAAACCGGTCATTGGGTTCAGTATCACTGAGTAGGTCTTTATTAAATATTTGCTCTTGTCAAATATTTGCTACCTACATGCACTATGGAGAATACAATGGTGAAACAAACAAGGTTGCTGTTCCAAAGGCAGATATAGAATGCACAAGTAACTGTACTAGAACATACAAGTGGTTAAATGACACAGGGAATAAATACAAAGCAAGTAACATTCACAGGAGGGGAGCTGAAGGAGGAAGGCGATTAAGGCAGATGGGATAGAGTCTGTGCTGGTCTTGGTGGATGGGTAGGGCTTGTAATGAAAGAAGCAATGGCACCATTTTCAACAGGTAGAGCAGGTAGTATCTCTACAGACATAAAGGAAAGAAAGAAGGAGGATGCTCAGATTATGACAAACTATTCAATTTAACAGAAGCATCTGATGTGGTTTGGCTCTGTGTCCCCACCCAAATCTCATCTCAAATTGTAATTTTCATAATCCCCATGTGTCGAAGGAGGGGCCTAGTGGGAGATGATTGGATCATGGGGGTGGTTTCCCCCATGTTGTTCTCATGAGTTCTCACAATATCTGATGGTATTGTAAGTGTTTGACAGTTCCTCACTTCACGTGCTCTTTTCTCTCCTGCTGCCTTGTGAAAAAGATGCCAGCTTCCCTTTCCATCACAATTGTAAGTTTCCTGAGGCCTCCCAAGCCTTGCAGAACTGTGAGTAAATTAAACTTCTTTCCTTCATAAATTACCAATCTCATGTATTTCTTTTCCGTTTTTTGAGATGGAGTCTCGCTCTGTCATCCAGGCTGGAGTGCAGTGGCGCGATCCCGGCTCACTACAAGCTCTGCCTCCTGGGTTCATGCCATTCTCCTGCTTCAGCCTCCCAAGTAGCTGGGACTACAGGTGCCTGCCACCATGCCCAGCTAATTTTTTTATTTTTATTTTTAGTAGAGACGGGGTTTCACCATGTTAGCCAGGATGGCCTCAATCTCATGACCTCTTGATCCACCCACCTTGGCCTCCCAAAGTGCTGGGATTACAGGCATGAGCCCACGCGC
The DNA here is from genome assembly GCF_001698545.2 of Rhinopithecus bieti. Taxonomy (NCBI): domain Eukaryota; kingdom Metazoa; phylum Chordata; class Mammalia; order Primates; family Cercopithecidae; genus Rhinopithecus; species Rhinopithecus bieti. The sequence goes on along the minus strand of NW_016807225.1, from coordinate 5,384,864 downwards.
CCGACCTCAAGTATTTCTTGACAGCAGTGTGAAAACAGGTTAATACAGCATCAGACATGTATTTTTAAAAATGGTTATTATGTAAGGTAGTTTGAGACCAGAATAAAATCAAAGGACTTGGGTATCTACTGGAAAGTAAGTAAATGGTTTTAGATTATGAGATACAATAATGTATACTTCTGTGCTTACTGATTGCCAGGCACAATTCTAGCTGATAGACATAACAGTGAACAAAAGAGAAAAACACCCCTACCCTCATATCTAGAAAGAATTGAAACAGGGAGAAACAAGAGTCAGGCAGACCACATGCAAAGGTCCCAAAATACTGTGTTATTATCATACCCTTACCCTGTTTAGATACCACACAAAAGATCCATGAAAAGTAATATAAATGTACTTATGATATGCCTGAAAATCAGCCATCTCCCAGGTAAAACTCATAACATGCTAATAGCTGCACATTACAATTTGCAAACTGTAAAGGGATTACAGATAAAAGTGTGACAATTGCAAACATCATTACAATAAGACATGTTATGAAGATCTCTTCTTAGGTTGGAAGCAATCTAAATTTAACACATGATCCAGATGTGAAACAAAACAAAACAAATCTTTTATCTCCTGGAAGGGCAGAATCAAAAGAAGATCAATAATGATACCTAAAATTGAGCATTTACTATTTGCGTGGTGCTTTCTAGGACTTTATATGCATTAAGAAGTCATTTAATCTTCAAGAACACCATGAAGCACAATCACATTTTCTAGATATCAAGTAACATGTCTAATAAATGGCAGAGCTGGGAGTTGCATGCAGGCAGTCTGATTCTCCCAGTTGTATACTTAACAGTCCTACCAAATTGTCATAGAGCTATGCCTGGAGCACACCCATGTTTCCAAGCACCAAAGCGCATCCATAACGCTTCATGATAGAAGTTTTTGTGTGTGTACATGCACGCATATACAAACATGCCATTCATTAAAGTCATACATTGTAAATATACAAAATTATATAAACATATATATATTTCTAAACATATTGCTCTACATGAATATGCAGTGCTCTCTGTGTAATTGTGAGCACCATTAATCATTAGTATGCACCTACTTCTACATACAAACACACTCTTCTTTAAGAGATATTAGGATATGAAGTGAGCCATGAAATGGTTGCTTTGATGCATCCCACTGAAATACATTTCAAAATCAATGGCTGCTTTTTTCCTCTAGATATGTGTAGGGCCAGAACATACATATAAATTAATGCATCCTTATATCAATATTGGTAGCATCAGAGAATAAATATCAGGTGAGCATGTAGTTAAACAACTAATGATACAAAATAAAGTGTGTATCTCAATGTGTATCTTTGTGTGCATTTCTGTGAATGTGTTCTATAAGTAATATCTTTAAGAGGAGAATGATGAAGCAGTAAATGTAATATAGGAGTCAATTGAAACAAAATGTTATATGGATTCATATTAATTTTTTAAAAAATTTTAAACACAAGGAGAGCCATGAATAGAATATTAATTTTAGGGAAAAAAATGAGCCTAATAAGAGAACGTTGTTTAATCTTAAATCAATCAGATTATTGAGTATTGAGAGACCACATCATGGGATGCCCACCTAATGGCACTTAAATAGTTATTCTATCTTGTTCCTCTTTTTCTCTTTTATTATCTCCTTTGGTCTCAAGTGAATACTTCCAAGCATACTATTTTAATTCTTTTAATAATTTTTTGGTTGCTCTAGGGCTTACAATATACATGCTAATTTACCAGAATCTACTTATCTTTATACTAATTCAATTCCAGTAAGACATAGAAAGTTTACTCATAGATATAGCTCTCTTCCCTTCCACTCTTTTTGTTCTCTTATTCGCGTGTCCATATATATTACAAACCAAATGATACATTGTCATAATTCCTTTATAAAAACTTATATCTTTATTTTTCTTGAGACAGAGTTTCACTCTTGTCGTCCGGGCTGTCTTGCAGTGGCGTGATATCAGCTCACTGCAACCTCTGCCTTCCCGGTTCGAGATTCTCCTGCCTCAGCCTCCCGAGTCGCTGGGATTACAAGTGCCTGCTACCACGCCCAGTAAATTTTTGTATTTTTAGTAGAGACAGGGTTTCGCCATGTTGGCCAGGCTGGTCTCGAACTCCTGACTTTCAGGAGTTCGAGATCCACCCACCTCGGCCTCCCAAAGTGCTGGGATTACAGGTATGAGCCACTCTGCCCAGCCAACTTATGTCTCTTTTAAGAAGTTAAGAGAAAAAAAAAAAAAGAGAGAGCTCAAATACATAGACTTTTTAAATAAAGCTTATTATTTATCATCTTTGACTCTCTTCATTTCTTCCTGTGTATTCTACTTACCACCTTCTGTCACTTCCTTTTTCCAGTAGAGCTTCATTCATGTTTTATTGTCAAATATATTACAATTCTATATCTTATAGGCATAACAATACTATTTTATAGATACTATTTATGTGATTGCTTTTAGAATTAGATAAGAAAAAATGTATAATTATACTGTGTTTTGTCATTACCTGCCTAATTACCTTTACAGAGCCCTTTATTATTTTTTTAATGTAAATTCAAATTACTGTCTGCTGTCACTTTCTTTCAGCCTTTAGTTCTTTTAGCAGTTCTTGTACGGTAAGTGTGCTAGTAATGAATTTTCTGTTTTTGTTTATCTAGGACTGTGTAAATTTTATCTTCATTTTTGAAGCACAGTTTTGCTGGATATAGAATTCTTGACTGGAGACAGTTACTTTTCTTTCAGCCCTTTGAATGCCATCCCCACTGCCTTTGGCATCCTTGGTTTCTGAAGAGATGTCAGCTCTGTTAATCTTACTGTGGTGCCCTTGTAAATGATGAGTCATTTTTTTTCTCTTGCTGCTTTCCAGGTTTCCTCTTTATCTTTGGCTTTCAACATTTTTATTGTAATGCGTCTGGATGTGGATCTTTTTGTGTTTATTTTATGCAGAATCCACTGAGCTTCTTGTCTGTGTAAATAAGTGTTTTTCATTAAAATTGAAAAGTCCTCTCCCGTAATTATTTTAATATTTTTTCAGTCCCTTTCTCTCTCTCCTGTTCTTTGGTTGTCCTACTAGACATCGGTTGGTACACTTAATGGTGCCCATATTTCTTCAAGCCTTCGTTCATTTATTTTCATTAATTTTTCTTTCCACGTAGATTTCAGAGGATGTATAGAAATGGCTGGATGTCTAGGCAGAGATGGGCTCCAGGGGCAGAGCCCTCATGGACAGCCTCTTCTAGGGCAGTGCCAAAGGGAAATGTGGGGTGTGAGTCCCCACACAGGGTCCCCACTGGGGCACTGCCTAGTGGAGCTGTGAGAAGAAGGCCACATCCTCCAGACCCCAGAATGGTAAATCCACCGACAGCTTGCACTGTGTACCTAGAAAAGTCACACACACTCAAAACCAGCCCATGAAAGCAGCCAGGAGGGGAGATGTACCCTGCAAAGCCACAGGGGTGGAGCTGCCCAAGACCATGGGAACCCACCTCTTGCACTGGCATTATCTGGATGTGAGACATGGAGTCAAAGGAGATAATTTTGGAACTTTAAGGTTTAATGACCAAGTTACTGGATTTAGGACTTGAATGGAGCCTGTAGCCCCTTTGTTATGGCCAATTTCTCCCCTTTGGAATGGCTATATTTACCCAATGCCTGTACCCTGATTGTATTTAGGAAGTAACTAACTTGCTTTTGATTTTCTAGGCTCATAGGCAGAAAAGACTAGCCTTGGCTCAGATGAGACTTTGGACTGTGGACTTTTGAGTTAATGCTGAAATAAATTAAGACTTTGGAGGACTGTTGGGAAAGCATGATTGGTTTTGAAATGTGAGGACATAAGATTTGGGAGGGGCCAGGGTGGAATGCTATGGTTTAGCTGTGTTTCTACTCAAATGTCATCTTGAATTGTAGCTGTCATAATTCCCACATCTTATGGAAGGGACCTGGTGGGAGATATTTGAATCATGGGGGGCAGTTTCCCCCCTACTCTACTCATCATACTGCATAAGTCTCACAAGATCTGATGGCTTTATAAGAGGAAACCCCTTTTGCCTGGCTCTCATTTCCTCTCTTGTCTTCCACCATGTAAGAGGTGCCTTTCACCTTCCAACATGATTGTGAGGCATCCCAGTCACATGGAATTGTGAGTTCATTAAACCTCTTTTTCTTTATAAATCACCCAGTCGGCCGGGCGCGGTGGCTCAAGCCTGTAATCCCAGCACTTTGGGAGGCCGAGACGGGCGGATCACGAGGTCAGGAGATCGAGACCATCCTGGCTAACACGGTGAAACCTCGTCTCTACTAAAAGAATACAAAAAACTAGCCGGGCGAGGTAGCGGGCGCCTGTAGTCCCAGCTACTCGGGAGGCTGAGGCAGGAGAATGGCGTGAGCCCGGGAGACGGAGCTTGCAGTGAGCTGAGATCCGGCCACTGCACTCCAGCCTGGGTGGCAGAGCAAGACTCCATCTCAAAAAATAAATAAATAAATAAATCACCCAGTCTTGGGTATGTCTTTATCAGCAGTGTGAGAACAGACTAATACAATTATTCTATCTTATGCCAACTCTAATCTACCTTTGAGCTCCTCTAGTGAATTTTCATTTAGGTTTTGTGGTTTCAACTCTAAAATTTCTATTGGAAGATAGATAAATGAATAGATATATACAATATATATTACAATTTTTATTATTTTATTATCTACTTAATAATTGTTCTTGTTTTCCTTTAATTCTTTAAGCATAATTTCCTTTAGTTGTTCGAACATATTTATAATAGTTACTTGTATTCTTTGTCTATTAAGTCCAATATATAAGCCTGCTCAAAGGCAGTTTCTATTGCCTGCATTTATTTCTGTGTATGGGTAACATTTCCTATTTATTTGCATTCTCATAATTTTTTGTTGAAAGCTGGACATTTTAGATAATTCATGGCAACAAGTCTAGACACTAACCCTGTTACCTCTAGGTTTATTTCTAATTGTTTGTTCATATGTTCATTTATTTAGTGATTTGATAGAGATAATTCTGCGACTTGTATTTTCTCAGTAAATGACTCTGGTCTCCCCCCACAGAAAGGTTCCCCTATCTTTTGGCTTGCCTTCCTGTGAGTACTGTCCCTGTATCAATATAAGTAACTTATTGATCAAATATTGTACTTAAGCCCCCTTGGTCAGTTAGATTTTTTCCCTTTGTCTGTTGGACATGTGTGACTTAGAGACTGCTTTGAGGAAGTTTATGATCTTGCCTCATGTTCAGCCAAGGACTGTTAGCTTAGAAATTACCCTCCCATCACTCTTGAGAAGTTTCAGCCTTCAGAATAAACACAGTCTTCCAGACCACCAATAACGAATGACTCTGTTGTTAAGTTTGTTTTCCTAGGAACAGCACCTGGGTAAGAGTAGCTTATTGTTCAGCCAGTATTGGTTGAGAGATGGTGTCTAAGCCTTCTGAACCAATAAGACACTTACTCCTGAATGATGCATCTCTGTCTGGCTTGAGAATGCTTTTAAATCTGCCCTCTTACTCTAATTACCTCTGAATGGTGTAGCCTTGCAAATATGTACAACTTTCCAGACCCTCAGGGATAAGTGTGATCCCCAGAGGGCTCTTCAGGGCTTTCTCATTCCCTGATTCTGTCTACTCAACTTCTGACTCCTTTACCAGTTTGCTCTTTGCTACTGGTATCATAGAGTTGCCTGCTCTCTATAAGCTGCTTGCCATCGAGATCTCCATTGTTTAAAAAAACCCTTAGCCATGAACTTCTCTAACTTCTGTTTCAGTCAGTGACTCCAGGCAGAGTGTAAACTCTTATTCTTACAGTCTGAATCTATCCCTGGGCAGAATTTCTGTGCCATTACAGTCCAGTTGGTTGCACAAGTAGTGGCCCACTTCCACCCGGGTGATACTATCACTGTATAAGTGGGCAGCTGGGAAAGATGGTAGACTCAGGCCTTTTCAGCTTGCCCTTCCCAGCATGGAACCTCTGCCCTGTGAGCAAGGTGAGGAAGAGGCAATTGGACACCCATTAATATTGGTCTGCCACAATTGGGATAGAGCTTATACCCTATAAACGGGGGCTGGATAAAAGAAGTGAGCCCAATGTTCTTAGCTATGCCTACCCAGAATGCTGCTTCTGTGACATGGATCTGGGGAAAATGAGAGGCACCAGTAGCCTGCCCCTTCTGGGGTTAAACTGTAGCCCTAGACTGGTAACTGGCAGGTAAGGAAGCTCTTGTCCTTTTGGCTTCCAAAACAAGGAGCAGGGGTGAGGTAGGGGATGGGAGCAGGTTACGGTTTAAATGTCACACCTCCCATATTTCTAATCGATATTTAATAGATGTCTTGAATAAATGTTTTTCCATTTGCTGTGTGTCCTTATGACAATTTTTTAAATGTGTGTCTTATCTTCTTTTGTGTGTGTGTGTGTTTTAATAATTTTCACCAGCTAAATGATTGTTTCACAGAGAAGGCCTACTAAGCTCCTTTCCCACCCATTCCAGAGTTCCTCTATTTTGGCTATTAAAATATTTCACATACCTTTCTTCATAAAATTTTTCTTAGGCCTAAATGGTATATATCTGTATTTGTCATAGTAAGCCCATTTCTATTTCTTGAGGTTATAAGTAATTAATTTTATTTAATCATTGTGCCATTTTAAAACACATTTTAGTACCAATTTTGTTTTACTGTCTGATAGTTTACTTATTATGTGATTGCTTTTCAATCTCATAATCAATGACTTCTCTCTAAATTTCCATCTTCTGACCAGTAAGGAGAAAAGCTACCTCCCCACTGGCATTCAGAGGCTCCTCCAAATAAAGGAAGGGATTGGCACTGGAAAATTGAGCTATATGATAAAACTTAGAATGGAAAAAGTTTTCTGTAAAATTATTGTGTTAAAGAAGCAATCCAGGGAGAAAGAAAATCGTAGTATTCACTTTTTTTATGCATGTTTCTTTTATGTATAAGATGCTTAAATTCCCTTCAAAATAAAAGCCACTCTTCCCAGTCTATGTTAAACTTGTCTCAGAGAGTTATGATTTCCTCAGTCTTTCATTATCCTCCTCCCTTTTCAAAGAAAAATCAAGTATCAAATTAAGAACTTTTTTCTTTTTTTGAGACAGGGTCTTGCTCTGTTACACAGGCTGGAGTGCAGTGGCACAATCATAGCTCACTTAACCTTGAATTCCTGGGCTCAAATAATTCTCTCACCTCAGCCTCCCAAGTAGCTAGGACTACAGGAGCAACACCATACCTGGCTACCTTTGGGTTTGTTTTTGTTAAGATAGGGTTTTGCCTTGTTGCCAAGGCTGTTATCTAACACCTGGATTCAAGTGATTCTCCCACCTTGGCCTCCCAAAGTGCTGGGATTACAGATGTGAGTCCCTGCATCCAGCCAGAGATTTTATTTTTTTTTTATAGTACATGTTCATCATTTTAAAATATAAGAGATGTAGACATACATAAAGAAAAAAAATTAAGCTTTTCAAATCATGCCACCATCATTAACAGTAGAGAGGCATATTTCTACGTACTTTTCTAAGTGCATGCATATATATATATATATATACACACACACACACACAAACACACACACACACATACATATATACACACACACACGTGCAAATAGAAGAATAGACAAACTCTTTAGAGAAAAATCTGTATGTGCACTTTAATTAAAGTAAACTTTAACATTACATGAATTAGCAAAAGAAAAATCTCCGAATTTCAACTATTTTTTTATGAGGTACTACCTTCCAAGATAACTCACTAAAATTTACAAAAGATCTTATTAAACACATAAAAAGACTGGCATTATTATTTGTTTCTGTTTTTTGTTTTTTGAAATAGACTTGCTCTGTCGCTCTGTTACCCAGGTGGGAGGGCAGTGGCGCAATCTTGGCTCACTGCAACCTTTGCATCCCAGGTTCAAGCAATTCTTGAGCCTCAGCCTCCTGAGTAGCTCGAACTACAGGCACATGCCACCACACCCAGCTAATTTTTGTATTTTTAGTAGAGACGGGGTTTCCCATGTTGACCAGGCTGGTCTTGAACTCCTGACCTCTCAGGTGACCCACCCTCCTCGGCCTCCCAAAGTGTTGGGATTACAGGTGTGAGCCACCATGCCCAGCCTGGTGTTATTATTTGAACTCCCTCCTGCAAATTTACCCAGTAAAACTGCCTTCTTCATATGAAAAATGAGAACATTATTCTTTGACATTTTCTCCTTCATCTATGATTTTTTGCTATTTTGATCACATATTGTGTAAGAAAGGGTTAACTCAAAAGATCTGAGTTGTTCAAACTGTGCATTCCCAAGAAAGGCCTATTTGTATGACTGGCCCTTCATCAGCTCCTGTGTATTGAGCTCATGGAATTTCTGAGTAATAAGAGTGTTTTTGCAAGCCTAGGGCCTTGAATCAGACTGTACCAGTTGGTCTAGATAGCTTATGCTAAGCATATAATTTATGAGGAACACTTGCTTTCCCTCTGGGGGTCTGGAGCCTCGGTAACTAAGTCAGTCATGTAAGCATCGTATGCCTATGTGACTGAACCCCAGTAAAAACCTGGACTCCAGGGTTGCTTCCCTGGTTGACAACACTTCGTGTGTCTTGCCACAACATCATTGCTGTAGAAATTAGGCACATCCTTTGTGATTCAACTGGGAGAGGACTCTTGGAAACCTGTGCCTGATTTCCTCCAGACTTTGCCCACATGTGCCTTTTTCCATTGCTGATTTTACTCTGTAACTTTTGCTGTAATAAACCATACTCATAAATATTCTAATTTCTGGGTCCTATGAGTCCTTCTAGAGGATGATGCAGATTGAGGGTGGTTTGGGGGACCTCTGACACATGTATACTTTGTTCTTTATTTATAATGTGTACCATGTATTTCTTGTGTATTTAAATGCTGTCACTGTTCTCACCAAGCGTTTCCATTTCTGAGTAACTTTATTTCATCTTTTGAATGCTTGAATTTTATTGTAATGTCTTTTATTTTGGGGGGGGTATAGATTTATCAAGTTAAAAATAAGTTAGTTTACCCAGGTTGTTTTTTATTTTTGTGAGTATATAATTAATGATTATGTAAATAATATAGGTGCACATATTTATGGCATACAGAGTCAGTTCTTTATATTAAGAAAAATTTCCAGTTTGATACCTTTGAGTAGTTTCTTTGTTGAAGTACCTAGGTTTTCTCTTTCAGGGATCTAATTATACCATCTGCCTTCTTTATATCTCAGTTTCTCTATGATGAATTTAATCTCTGGTTTTTTCATCAGCATTAAGTGTGATGATCTCCAGCACTTTCCCTCTGGCAATATTTCAGTTTTTAGCCATATCTTTTCCACCCCTTGTTGTTACTAATTATTTCAAGTTATGTGATCACATTGTTATGGGTTTTTTTTTTTTTTTTTTTTTTTTTTTTTTTTTTTTTTTTGCCTTTAGTCTACGATCTCCCTTTTCCTTTCAGATAACGTTTTTTTTTTTCTTGTGGCATTAATTCAATTTTTCTTAAGTCATTCAATAATGCAAATTGAGCCACAGAATGTAGCTCATGGGATATTTTCTGTTCTTTTGCTTTTCCTCTAGATCAAATTGTTTGACTTCTCTAAGCTTTTCTCCTTTTTTCTATTTTTAACTTTACTGTTCCGTTGCTTTGCATTTGTATTGCCATGTAATTCCCTTTTACCTTGCTTACACTCAGTCATGTCTGTCCTGAGTTCCTAATTGTTCAGACACAGTTTCAATGACTTCTTGCCACCTAGAATTAACTACAGTTTAATTGTGTAATATTTTGTGTCCTACATACTTTTTTTCTGTAGCTTCAGAGACAGCAGAATATGTTCAGGAAATGGAGGGAAGACATCAAGGGCTCTGTCAGGGCTATGTGTAAGCTTCATTTAGCTATCTGGACTGTGGTCTTATTCCTGAAGCTTCGTTAAGTGTCCTATTCCAGAAGTAACTCTGCCTGGTTAAAGAGAATATCCCAAGGCAATGGAGGGGAATTCATGAGCTCCTGGTGACTTTTCTTTTGATTCTCAGTCCTGTTGTCTGTTTCTATTACATATATTTTTTTCTCCTATAGCCATTTCCACTACTCTTCAGTTTTCAGTGGGAACAGGTAAGAATATATACTAAGTTTCTTTTCATATATAAGGATATTAGTAATAATTCTCAGCATTTTTACCAAGTGGATAGTACTGTACCTTGGAACATAGGTGGGGCTAGCAGGCTCATCATGCTTGACCATTCCTTCTGGGTTGGCTTCAGAATTCTCTGTCTTGCTCCTAATTTTTGAGACTTATGACATTGGGTTGTGCCCCTTTTCTTATTTTGGGCTAATGATTATTTGGTTGGCATGCTCTTTTTTGATTAACTTGAAAGAGAAAACCCCTAACAGGCAACTTTTCTTCCTTTCTCCATTTTCCCACTTCACTTTCTTTAATCAAATTAGTGTATCTGAACATCTGAAGACACAGAAAATAACTAAAACTTAGAGCTCAAACATCTTTAATCTTACTAGTGCTATGTTGTTTTAGGCGTGATAAAGTCCTAATCAAAAAGAAAAGTGAAAACTATAAGGAAAATGGACTGTAGGAAGAGAAGGATAACCAAGATCTTCTTGCCTACACCTGCAAGGAAGTGATACCACTTACATCTCCTAGACTCTTGAAAGACAAAGCCAGACTGGCAGGTAGTAACAGGAAAGAAGTAAAGCAAAAGTACTAGAGTATGCAATTGATGTGATATTGCTAGTGAATGCAGGAGGCCCACTGGCAATGATACAGTATTATGAGCAATTAGCTCCGTAACTTCACGAAGTGGACTTTGCTGCTCTCATTTTGCTTTTAGCATATCAAGCTGACATTCATTCCTAGCACTATACTCCCACCGGCCCTTAAGCCATCTCCTTTGAAGAGAAGACACTCTCCTGGTCAACCTTGTAAGCAAATTACCACCAAATTGTCACATCCCTCACCCTTTTCTCTTTTTGTACCTTCAAGACACTCTCCTGCTCATTCATGCAGCAACTGGCGTCACACACTGCTTAAGTGTGTTTTATTCTAACAAAGCTTCCAAAATACCCAGATTGCTTTCCCTCCGCCCATACTGGGCTGATCTTAAACTGCGTGCAAATCTATGCAAGAATGCCTGCCAGTTTCTAAATCTGTATTTTGCAACAGCGGGAGCAACATAAATCTCCAGCTCCAAACAGACCCAACGCTTGCAGGGAATCAACAAAATGGATGTGGGGTGATGTCCTCCCTCTTGTGGACAAGGCTGAAAACTAACTTTACCTTCTCAACGGAGTGCTGCCATTACATATGGTCCTATTGGCTTCTCATTCCCCAAAAGTTGGAGCACTCTAAAGGGATGACAACAATTTTGATTGATATTTCTCACTTTAAGAAAAGCAGGCATGTACTCTTTCATATTTTTAATATTCAAAAGAGAAAAAAATGGAATAGAGAGACTCCGGTTTATAAATGTATACCTTCTAATAGAATGTTGATTTACCAAAAGTTTATAGAGTCTTTTGTTAAATAGCAATTTTGCCACTGAATTTTAAAATGTGACTTAATTTATCAAAATTAAACATGACACAATTATTCAGAACTCTATCAACTGCTTGCAATCATATTTGTTCTCTCATTCAATGACTAATACCTAATATGTGACAGATACTGTGCTGAAATTGGGGGAAAGCACAAACAGCATCATGTTCTCCCTCATTAATAGAGAATATAGCAAGTGGGTATTGTAGACTCAAACAGGCAAACTGTTATACTTCAAGAATAAAGAAAATGTGAGAATTCAGCTCAGGTGTCTATACAAAGGTATAGATGAGAATTATTAGGAAGGAGACCTGTAAACTGCGTTTCAAGAATATAAGAGTAAAGAGCAAAGAGAAGAGTGGGAAGGCACTCTGGCTGAGGAAACAGCATATGTACAAGCACAGCTTTCACGAGTGCATGAAATGAAACCATATATTAAGCACGGAATCTGGTGAATGATAGTTATTAGGTGGATACAAAGGTAATTGTAGTTTTTGTCATTGCTTTTAATTGCAAAAATCGCAATTACTTTCGCACCAATCTAATACCATGCAGAAAATTCAAGATTCAGGAGAAATTTGGTGTGGCTGGAATAGATTAGAGTTTGTCAACAGCAACGCTGCTGACATTTTGAACCAGATAACTCTTGGCTGCAAAGGCTATCCTGTGTATTGTGGGATATCCAGCAGTATCCCTGGTTTCCACCCACTAGATATCTGCGGCACTCCCTTTGGTTGTGACAACCAAAAACGTCTCCAGACGTTGCCAAATGCCCTTCAGGGGGGAAAAGTCACCCCCAGCTGAGAACTCCTTGACTAGAGCATATGGAAAGGAATGGTAAAATTTGAGATGGGGAACACATAAAGGACTCTAAAAGCACAGTGAGGAAGTTTAGATATTAGTCAATAGAAGGCATTTTAGATAGAAAGTGACATGATCAGACTTGCTTTTAGACTAACTCTGGTGATTCAGGGAAGACTGAGTGGTGTGGTGAGAGGCTAGATGTAATCTTACCCAATTTTCTTCCAGATACTTTTGCCATTGCTTTATTGTGCAAACATGTTATAAAATTTCAAAATACAAACATTATAAATGACAGTGGTATGTTTCTGAGAATTGCTCTAACTCTAAGTCAATTCAAGAAAGCTCTATTGTGCAGAGCTGTGATTACACATATGGGTCAGCCTCCCATTCAGAATCATTGCTTGGTGTGCTGTCACTGTAAGCATATAAGCTTAGAGTTAGAAGATCTGGGTGGAATTCCAGGTCTGCAAGTTATTTCATGGTAAAACTTGTTGGGACTCAGTTTCCCAAGTGTAATAATAATACTGAATCAGTCAGGAAACCATTAAAAAACAGACGGCCCATTTGAATTGTGCCATTTGATGAAAGTTTAATAAAGGTAAGATTTAAAAGGTATGGGTAAGAGATAGTGGGCCCTCTAGGGGCAATGTAGTATTCAGGTCTATTAAGAGCAGACCATTTTACTTTCCCTAATGGGTCTAGGGGAGGGCCAATTGCTAGAGTTCAGAAGAAAGGAAAGAGATAGAGTGAGTGGAGACCTTGGGGTCAACAGACAAGCCAGTTGGCAGTCTTTCCACGAGCCAGGAAATTAAATGCCCAGATCTCATTCTCATCCTTTCTTTTCATCTTCCGTGAGTATTTTTCACAGGACAAATTCAACTGAAACACAGAAGGCAAGGGAGCTGTCAGGGCAATCCATATAGGATCACATTCCAAGGTGCAAAACTGAATGAAGAAGGGTGGAGAAAGATTGGAAATGGATCCAGAGTTACAAAGAAAATGTATCCAGCACAAAGACAAACCCTGAAGTATGAATATGAAAATATCCAAGCCATGCCTGATAATAATCCATGCTCAGTACATGTTGTATATATATATGCACGCACATATGTGTTTGAATTTCCTTGAGGTCTAGAGATGGCCCATTGCTTCCATGAGAGGATACCTCCATGTTACAGGTAGCACTGGTCAGTAGAAAGAGCCTTGGTGTTAGGAGGTCCCAGCTCCACTTCTCACAGATACGCAACCATGGGACCTTACTTTTCCCTTAAGTAAATCTTGAACCATATTTTAAAACTGCATAAGAAAATACGTTTGAAAGGGCTCTGCAATTCAAACTGTAAAGTGGAACATAATTGTAAAGGGTTAATTACAATTCTTTGTTAGTCTTCCTTATCATTATGAAGTCTACTTTGATTAAATAGAGAAATAAGGGCAACATTCTGCTTTCTTCTGTTCTCAAATTCCCTACACAATGGATCTACTTTCACAATCATGGTAGAGATTGCATTCAAGAACCCAAAGTTAAATCTTTTATATTTCTTTGAGGGTACGAATGGCTCATAACAGTCACGGGCAGACTATGTTTAGTGATTGAGCCTGATATTGTAGTCCAGTTATGCTATTCATCTTGAACAGCACTGTTGTGCAGACATTCTCATTTTTTTTGCTCAAAGTTTGCTTCCTCACTCTGCCATATTCCTTTTCTCAGTATTCCAAGAACATATTTACTCTCTCATTATCATTGACAATATCTGGTTAGTAAAATTTGAATAAAGGCTTTAGCTCTGAACCATCAAGAAGGATGTTCAACTGCAGGTATAGATCTTAAATGAATGGATTTTTATACTCATTACCTTTGCTTTATTCTAAAATATTATTACACAACATCATTGAGCTGATTTTGGAAAAATGATTAATGGTCAACTGAATGTTTGATGTTGTTGTCTTATCTAATCTAGCTGTTAACGTTTTTGATTTGCAAATGACCTATGTTGAAGGGCTGGATACCTGAACTGTTCTGCATACATTTGTACTCACTAGAATGTGGGTGCTTTCATATTATCTGAGGCCAGATCAGAGAGATAAATTCTTTAGGGTAGCAGAAGAAAATACACTTTCTTCCCACCAATTATTTCACAATGCACCAGTTCAACAAACCTCAATACTATACATACTTCTTCCAAGGACAAACTGGGTCACAAATACAACATGAACCAAAATTATGTTGTCTAGGATTAGGATATAGGATAAACTTCCTAGAAAAGTCAAGCCAACAAAGAAAATTTAAGAAGTCTGATAAACTGATTAAAGTAAAATCAGTTTCTTGTCATTTTATCAAAAAAAAAAAAAAAGCATAGAAGTTGTCATATTACTGTCCCTGAATTGCATAGAAATTTAGAGTTAGAAAGTTGAAATTTACCTGCATTCATACCTTTTATTTCATACCTGAGGAAACTGAGGTAATATTTTAAAGCCTTGATTTCCCTTCTTATAGAGATATGAAAAAGTTTGCTTTTTATTGTCCTTATTTGGAATCCTGCTTCCAAAATCAGGTAAAACAAAATCAACAACATTCTGAAACAGATGATTAAATACATATGTGTATAATATACATAAGTATATATAAAACACATAAAGATCTATTGAGTCACCTGGTTCAGAACATTGCTCTTGTGTTTTTTGTGAACACTGAAATATATGCTATTACAGCACTTCTTAAGGAGAGTTAGCTATGGAATAAGAATACAAAGGAATGGTGACAGAGCCAGACATTACATACAACTCATACAAGACATGAAATAAAAGATATCTTTTTTAGAGAATGTGGCTAAAAGAAAAAAAGAGAATTAATAAAGAGAAATTTCAACTCTAAATTTGTGTACAGTAGAATCTAGAGTTACCCAGGTTAATAAACTGTCCCTGGATTTGAATTCAAATATGTAGTTATAGTTTTGCAGATCTTAGAATGTTATTGGAATGACTGTGGGACACTATATCATGTATCAGGGCTGATGCATCAATTCATCAACCCCCTGGTCAACCTCAGGAGAATATGCCCTTCTTGGGAGATGACTACACTATTTGTAGTATTAGTTCCCACATCACTAGGGTAAATTTAATATGTCAATATTTGAGCTTATTTATTCAACACGTAGTTTTTGAGTACATACTATTGTTCCAGGCGCTGTTCCAGACCATGAGGATCTAGCAATGAATAAAACAAACTTCCTACTTTGTAGAGCTTTAATTTTAGCTACAGTCATGTTATGTAATGGCTGAATAGAAGTAACCTTATTAGTCTGAAATACGAATGGTAAATAGTTATTGTAGTACACTGTGGAGAAGAATAGAAACAACTAGTCAGCAGGAGGATAATCATTTGACTGGATATAGGTGTAGCATATCTCAGATTTTCCCATTCTCAAGCCGTCTAACAATATCATTTTACAGGAACTTTATCTAGAAGGATAAGGTATCAGATAGTTTCATCAAGGTATGAGCCATAGCCGTGAGGTATCCAACAACTGTATCTTGATTCATTTCTTCATAAACATGGAGGTACATGCTATGGCCACTATTGAAATAGGATTGTGGGGTAGGTATTAAGCAAAGTCTAATGTTGTCCTTAGCTTGCCAAACACAACAACAATAAAGTTGTAACTATCTGGCAGATAACTAGGATGTATCACACAGAGGCTACTACTACAGCAACAATGAAGAACACAGCTAAAATTAAATCATAAACACTTCTTGTCAGGGCTTCATTTCTCTGCAAGCAGAAAGCTGTTTTATAGGGCTGGCAAAGTATATTGAAAATTATATTACCAGCCCACAGCTGATGAGTTTATGAGTCTACAGGGAACAAGTTATCTGGCTCCATCACCATATTTAGCTTGCCCGAATTGCATGTGAGGCACACCAGCCTGAGAAATATTGCTAAAACTTAGAAATGAGTGGGCCAAGAATAGCACTGGAGCAGAAGATGGAAAGTATAAGGGTACATAGCATTAATTTGTGCCCAAAGTTTTCCTCTTGGAGCCGTCCTTATGACTCAGTGACAGTGTTCAGCAGTCCTTGAGTCAACAAATATTTATATTGTAAAACACTAGATGATGGAGGGTGTGTCTGATGAATGGGTGGGCAATTTCCAGTAAAAAATAAAAATATCTCCCACATTGTTGTACCATCCTCAAAATGTCTTGCTTCTTGTTTATTTCTCTAACTGGCAAAAGCTATCTCTATCTGTTTTCACTGTATTTTTCTTTTCATTTTATCTTTTTATTTTTCTCTTATAGTTGGACTAGACTCATATTTCTAAAACAAATCAAATCATATCACTTTCACTGGCACCATAGTTCTTACTATGTAGCCTTGAATTCTAAATCACATACGATCTGGCCCCTGGTCATATCTCCAGCTTAATGGCCTGCTCCTTCTGTTCCTTTCACTTTGACCATAGAATACACTCTTGGCTCCTGAAATGTGCCCTGCCCCTGTGACTATGCTCAAGCCACTCCCTTTGTCTAAAATATTCTCAGCCTATCTTCTAAGAACACACAAGGCTCATTGACTCTACTGTCGTCCAGTTCTCTCCTCTCCCAAGTCTACTCCTGTAGTCCAAGCCCCCATCCTCTGTCTTCTAACTAGACTTCTGAAACCATCTCCTAATGATCTCCCCTACATTCATTCTTTATTCTCAATAGTGGGTTCTCCACATGGCAGCCAGAACAATCACCTCCTACCCTTGTTATAACTTCCCATGCTTCCTAATGCACTGGGAATAACTTCGTATTCCTTGGCTGGCTCACCAAGTCCTACATGATTTGTTTCCTTGCTAAAGGATGATCTTATGTCCAGGTTTGGCCAGACAGTCTCATTTCACTTCTGTTGTCCTGGTGTAATTATTAATAGCACCACCGTTTTCTCAAAAGTGTGCCAGTTTGGACTTAGAGCCACCTGGTGACCTTACCTTATAGCTCATCATCTACTATTGCCTCCTTGTCCATTACAGCCCAGCATGCTGGCCTACTTTTGTTTCCTTAAACACAAACATACTAATTTGTTCTTGCATTTGGGCATTCAGCCAACCCATTTCCTCGGTATGGTATTACCTGCTCCTTGTTCATTTTGCATGGCTGGCTCTTTCCCATTCAGGCCTTAGCCCAAATAGCTTAACTATCATCTTCTCAGAAAGGTATTCCCCAATTCTCTATCTCCCTGAGCATATTCTATCACATCAGCTCATTTATTTTTCATAACAATACCTAAAATATCTAATTATTTTTGGGGGTTTTGTTTTTGTTTTTTGCTCATGTGTTATCTGACTTCTTCTAGGCTGTAAGCTTCATTAATGCAGATACCTTTTCTTTTTTGTTTACCACGATGTAGCTATTTTCTAGAAGAGTGCCTGGTCCATAGTAGGTGCTCTATAAAACAGATAGTGGATAAATAAAAAATCTTTGAGCATCATCTTCTCTATGAAGACTGAGGGCCACCTGTGCTCTCTTCCCAGGTAAGATGACCACCCTTTTCCGTGGCCTTCTATCTGGTACATACATTTATTATCAGCGGTGCCTACAGGACTATTTTGTGTGGGTACTTTAGTTTACATGTTTGCCTCTCTCTCGATTCTGTAAGCAAACTGGAAGGACAAATGTATTTTCTGCTCATTTTTTGCTTTGTTTTAAACTTTTTATTTCAAACTTACATACTTATAGAAAAGCTACAAAAATTATACTGACTTTTTTATACCCCTCATCCTACTTCCCTTAATGCTAATAACCTCTTACGTTACCATGGTATGATTATCAATCATAGCAAATATACATTGATTCAATATTTTAAACTTCAGGCCTTATTCAAATTTTACTATTTTCCCATTAACATGCTTTTCTCTTTCTTTCTATTCTAGGATCCTACATCACAATAGATGTTATTTTGCCATGCTCTCTTCCAGTATACAATAGTTCCTCAGTCTTTTCTTGTTTTTCATGTCTTTTTAAAGGGAACTAGTCAGATATTGTATTAAAGATCTTCATTTTGGTTTTGTCCAGTGTTTTTTCAGGACTGGAGAGAAGTTACATGTTTTCGGCAAGAACACCATAAAAATGATATTGGGTCCTTTTCAGTGCCTTCTGTCAAGGGGGTCATGATATCCATATGCCTTGTTCCTGGTGATAATTTCCTGCTTATTTAATAAAGTCAGTATCTTCCAGGTTCGAGGTCTCTCCACTTCTAAATGATTGTATTTTCCTTTGTAGTTGATACATGTATTAGAGAAGATACTTTGAGCCTGTGCAAATGTTATTCTCCTCAAACTTTTACCCACTAATGTTAGTATCCACCAGTGATCTTGCTTGCAACATTTATTAATGTGGTGTTTGTCTACTGGTGATCCTCTCTTTTCCTGTTTCCTCCTACATTTATGAGTTGAAACTCAACTGTGTTCTTATTCATGTTTAACTCTCCTTGCCAGTGCTTATCATGACATTTGAACACATATGTATCTCTATTAGTACAGATTACACCAGCACAATAAAGTTCTCAGCCTCGATATGTGGACTGGCACTTATTAGCTCTGTGACTGAACAAGTCACTTGATCTCTCAGTTGAGTCTCAGGTTTCTCATTTGTGAAATAAGGATAATATTAGTTCATGACTCATTAGCTTTTGGAAAAATATTCAATTCATTCCTCATCCATTCATTCAGGCCTTGGAGATACAACAAATGACAGAGACAACGCACCTCACTTTATGAAGGTCCTTAGACCCAGTCCCTGTCACATATTAGACATAACAAGGCTCTGAAACTTTTTTCCACAGTTATGATTTACAATTTCCTGGTCATTCCAGATTTCTTTGGATTGCAAAAAGCTTTTGGCAAAAGCTCAGATTTTATTCCTTTCCAACCAGATGCCTTGTTTTTCCGAGTTTTCACTGACATGAGAATGCTCAAACATGTGCCCCACCTCCCAGAGATGTAAGATTTTAGTAATTAATTTTTCCCAAACATACCAGAATTCTAGTGGGAGAGTTCGATTTAACCACAAGTAAAACCTTTAATGAAAGGTAAATGTTAAAAGTTCTTACAGGAGGGCTCTCCTTTCTTTAAACCACTCGTTTCAGGTTCCACTCTATAGAGGGGCTGGATCACTGTCACGTGGGCCAGAGGAAATATTTGAAAATGGAGAAAACTGTAGCTGGTAAATGTTATTGCTAGCTCTGGGAGGTGAGGCCTGCAAGGCTAATACCAATGAGCTGGAGCTTGGCAGGCCCCCGGGGAAGCCCAGAAGAGCGGGCAAGCTGATCACGCAAGCCCAGTCCAAATGTCACTCTAACATTTGCAGAGCTGTGTGTAACTGCTTAAGGAGAGGTTTCCAACGAGA
Organism: Rhinopithecus bieti; assembly: GCF_001698545.2. Lineage (NCBI taxonomy): Eukaryota > Metazoa > Chordata > Mammalia > Primates > Cercopithecidae > Rhinopithecus > Rhinopithecus bieti. The sequence continues at coordinate 5,365,068 of NW_016807225.1, read as the reverse complement.
AGGTCAAGGATGGAAAATCTGTTTGGGTTGCTGAAGGATGTATTTGGGAAGGTGCAGCCATTTTGCGAAGTTTTCTTTTCCTCGTGTGAGAAGGTTGTTTCGTTTTGGTTTGTATCATATGAACCTGTGTAGTTTTTCCTGCTAGCTATTACTCATGTGGACAGACAATCCTTCAGGAAGGCAAATGCCAATCTCTGGCCTGATCTTAGCAGAGAAGAAGAGATTCTATATTGTTTTGAACTCTATTATTAAACAGCTTTTATTTTGTTTCCATTTTTATTCTTTATGTCCCTAGTTGGTTTTGTATGTCTATAGTTGACCCTTGATATTTTAGAATTTAACATTCACAATTTTGACATTTTCCAAATGAGTCTGAACAGTTATGCTATGTGGTCATATATAATTTGGTTGAATCATAAATTTTAATCAGTGCCATTGAGAGCAGGGAGTGTTAAGAACTTTGTGAATAAACCTAGTAGAGCACTCAGCACACACTTCTCAGTGAGGCTGGGTGGTTATTTAATTTTGAAATATTTCAAATATTCAAACATTCAAACAAGTAGAAATAATAACATAGTAAATATCTGTGTACCTATAACTTGGCTTTTATTAATTCCTAACATTCTGATATATTTGTTTCAGATTCTTTTTGAAGAAATAAAATATTACTGGCATAAGTCAATATTCTTGTAGCAGTCCCACTTTCTTCATTCTAAAAGGTACATTTGTCATGTCCATGCATGTTTTTATGTTATTAATATATGTGAAACCACACATGAAACATTTTGGATTATTTTAAGTGTTTACAAGCTTTATCTAAATAGTATCATTCTGCATATTCAGTAATTTGCTTTTTTCATTCAAGAGTATGACTGTGAGTTTCACTAATGTTGCACGTAGCTCTCATTTGTTCTGCTCCAGTAATGGATGTTATTATATTATACAGAGATACCACAATTTATTGATGCACTCTTCTGATTTAGATTTTTTTTCGCATAACAAGCAGTGTATATTCTAATAACTAACTCAATGTGAATCGCTTGAGAGTTTTCCTTAAGCGTTTACCTAAATATGCAATTGTGAGGCCAAATGTCATTTAGCTTCAATGTTAAATTGTATTTCAAAGTGGCTGCCTCAATTCACATTCCCACTCTTTAAGATATGAGAGCCTTTCCGGCGGTGACGACCTACCCACACGAGAACATGCCTCTCGCAAAGGATCTCCTTCATCCCTCCCCAGAAGAGGAGAAGAGGAAACACAAGAAGAAACGCCTGGTGCAGAGCCCCAATTCCTACTTCATGGATGTGAAATGCCCAGGATGCTATAAAATCACCACGGTCTTTAGCCATGCACAAACGGTAGTTTTGTGTGTTGGCTGCTCCACTGTCCTCTGCCAGCCTACAGGAGGAAAAGCAAGGCTTACAGAAGGATGTTCCTTTAGGAGGAAGCAGCACTAAAGGCACTCTGAATCAAGATGAGTGGGAAACCATCTCAATAAACACATTTTGGATAAAAAAAAAAAAAAAAAAGATATGAGAGCTCTCAATTCTCCTCCCTGCCAACACCTAATATTGTCAGAATTGTACATTTTTGCTAGTCTGGTGGTTTGAAGTAGTATCTCAGTGCTGTTTGAATTTGTATTCTCAAGGTTCTAGTGTGGCTATACATGCTTTTATGTGTTATATGTTAACTATCCATTTCGGTTTTGGCATCTGTCATTTGTTTATTCATATCCTTTGTTCATTTTTCATTGGGTTGTCTTTCTTTTGTTCACTTGTAGGGGGTCATTATACAATTTAGAATACCAATCCTTTGTGTATTGGGTGCATTGCCAATGTTTTCTCCAAGTCTGTAGCTCGTCTTTTAATTTATCATATCTTTCCTGGAACATAAGTTTTAAAATTAATTGTAATCAAATGTACCAATTTTTTAAATGATCTATGCTTTTTACCCCTCTTTTAAGAAATCGTTCCCATACATAGGTCATAAAGCTAATCACCATTATTTTCTTAGAAAAATTTTAAAGTTTTGTATTTAAATTTACATTTTTATATATCCTTAATGTATTTTCATGTATGATATAAAATGAAGTCTAATTTCATTTTTTCCCATATAGCTAAGAAATTATTCCAGCACCATGGGTTGACTAGTTTGTCTATTAACTAATGATTTTCAATGTCTACCTGGTCAGGGATCAATTTTCCATACTGCAAGGAACAGTTACTGAGCTCTATGGTGTCCCACAGGCTGGTGTGCCTCTTTTGTATCTATGTCCCACTGTCTTAATTAATTTGGGGATAAAACATGCCTTGATGTCTAGTTGGGCAAGTCTTTTCTCTTGGGTTTCTCCCCACCCCCCAGAGTTGTGGTGGCTACTTTTGGCCCCTTGATCATATATGAGTTATGGAGTTAGCTTGTCAAATTCCATGAATAATTCTGTTGAAGTTTTGAGTGGAAATGTACGGATTTATAGAAGAATTTAGAAAAAATTGGCATCTTCGTGTTATTGAGTCTGCCCGTACATAAATATGGTCAATGTTGATGGCTTATTCAGGACTTTATAATCTTCAATAATATTTTGCCATTTTTCCCATAAAGGTCTTGAATCTCTTATTTGATTATTCTTAGCTTCCTTACATTTTTGTCACTATTATATGTAAATTTTTTTCAGTTCTACATTTTAATTGGTAATTGTAATTGTAGGGAGAGACTAATTACATTTATATGTTTACCTTGTACCAAACAAATTTGTGGAAATTATTTTTAGTTCTAATAAACCCTTATGGACTTTCTGCAAATAAAAGTACTGTAGATTCTTCTCCAATCTTTTCACTTCTGGTTTTTTTCTGTTTTTGTTTTTGTTTTGTCTTATTCCATTGGCTAGTTTTTTCATTTCAATAATCAATAGAAACAATGATAGTATTCATTCTTGCTTCGTTACTAATGTAAATATACATGATGTTTGCTGTAGTTACTTGATAGCTTCCTGTTTTGAGGTAAAATGTCCTACTCCAATCTAAGCTTGTTCAGATTAGTTTTAATAAATATGCTGACTGTATTAAATATTTCTACCTTTTTTGAAATGATTTTGCTTTTGTTCCTTTATCTTTAATATCATTATCTTATATTAAATTTATTATCTGATGCTGTATCATCCTCACACTCCTGAGAAAATCTATTTTGTTTAGGATGTATTTTTTAAAATACCAAATTAAATTTGCTGGAATGTCCATCAGAAATTCTATTGGAAGCATATATTTAACACACACACAGTTGTACTTCAGAATAGAAGATGGTTTAATGGTATTAAATTGGGTCTGTGTTGGTTTCTATCCAAGTCGATTTCATTTTCCCGGGTCCTGGTAACAAGTGGACTCACCACTACAGAGCATCCATCTTTGGACTTTGGTTCTAGTGAGTTTCAATATTTAAAATAAATATGCCAGGCACATTGTAAGTGTGAATTAATTGTGTAGAATGGATAGGTCATTAATGCTTGAATGAAAGAAAATAAGAAGTGGTGAATGAATGAATGAATGAATGAATGAAAGAGAAAGAAAGAAAGAAGAAAAAAAGAAAAGAAAAGAAGGGAAGAAGGGAGAATTTTTTATGGTAAAGTTTCAGAATGTATTCATATTTTCTAGTAAAATAGTTTGTTAGGAAGAAACAAACAAAACCCTGGAAAAATTAGCTTGTATAAAATTCATTCTATTTCAGATCTGATCTAAGAAGAAAGTAGGATTCCTTAAAATTTTTTCTAATCCTTAAGAAATAAAGAGACAATTTGTGCATCTGACCAATAATTGTATTTTGGCCTAAAATTAACTGCACCAAGGAATCAGTATTTATCTGATATCCTTTTTTAAGGTCAGACAAAAGGAAATTCTATTGTTATCACCCCATGGGCCACAACCTATGGGATTCCTTAACCCTTTAAAGTAAACTCCATGTGTCAGACTTTTCTATTATTAAGAACATAAGAAACAGAAATTACTCTCAAGAATAGCTGAAACGTAGAATATAAAGTACAACAAATTACTTTCTTCTAATGACTCATACAAATTCTTCAGCCATCAAGTCAGAGAACATGACACTGGGCTTAGTTTTAATGTAATCATACTTATCTTCAATTTATTCTCTTCACATGTCTTTTTAAGAATCCCTTCAACCTCAGCTGGGCGCTTTGGGAGGCTGAGGCAGGCAGATCACTTGAGGCCAGGAGTTTGAGACTAGCCTGTGCAACGTGGCAAAATCCTGTCTCTACTCAAAATACAAAAATTAGTTGGGCGTGGTGGCACGCACCTATAGTTCCAGTTACTTGGAAGGCTAAGGTGGGAGGATCACTTGAACCCGAGAGGCAAAGGTTGCAGTGAGCTGAGATGGTGCCACTACACTCCAGCCTGGATGACAGAACGAGATTCTGTCTCAAAATAAAATTTTAAAAGTCCTTCAACCTAAATCTCCCTTCTCTTCCTCCAAAGGCAGCAACTAATTTTTTGTTAAATGGTCAGTAAAACAGCAGCCAGGGGAAGGGGTTGCAATTATTTGACCAGCTAGGGTTGTTTAGACAAACATAAGCATTATTTCAGTATATAATAGAGGGGCAGTGTTGTTTATTTTCTAAGAATGAAGATCCTAGCCTCAGAAGTCAGCATCTAAATCTCAATACTGCTTGACACAGTAGCTAGCACACGGCTGATGAATACACATTATGAATAGCTATTATAATGAGGATCAAATTCTCTGATAGATAAAATAGAGGAATCAAGATGGACCCACCACATGGGAATATAGACTGACAAGCCACTCAGCATGCAGCTTATGTTAGCTGTATTTGGAGCCCCCAAGAAAATGGCAGGAATTGAAAAATGGAATTGAAAGTCTCTGTAAGTCAAACCTTCACTTTTGTTCTGTGCTATGTGCCCATATTAGTTGTTTTTTATGCTGAAATAAGAATGTGTCCACTGAATAACTGCAGTGAAGGCAAGTAAGGCTCTATGGAGACTCTGATGTGGAAGGATGGGCAGAGAACAGGCCTGCAAGATCTTCTAGATAATAAGGATTTGGATTTTATTCAAACTTCAACAGGATACCACATGAGGGCTTTTCGATGGAAAGGAACAGGATTTGATTAATATATGTACATGAATGGCCTCCCTCATGTCCTCAGTTTTCTCATAGGTAAAAAGAAAGCCTTACAATAGACCAGTGGTTTTCAAAGTAGGGCTCTGAGACCAGCAACATCAGCATCATCTGACAACATATGAAAATGCATTCTCATTCCCCGCCTGCAACCTACTGAATCATAAACTCTTGGGATGGGACCCAGCAAACTATATTATAATACACCCTCCAGTTGGCCTCTGATGTACACAAGTTTGAGAACCTCTGGGCTCAACAAGCTCAGATATTTCTTTCAGTTCCAAAGTTTAATGTCTCTAATCAAGTTAAGTTCTTCATGGAGCATGTCACGAATCCTAGCAAAGTCCTTTATGAAACAGGTCGTGAATCCTAGCAAATGAGACCAACAATCTAGCATTTTTACCACCTCTGCTGGCCAATATTTTGTTTTAGAAAGGAATTATTCAAAGAAAAATAAATAACTACCTAATATACAGATCTCATGTCTGCACACATTTTATATCCTGAGTCAAATGTGTAATAAGATGAAAAAGGATTAATATAATGCCACACTGACCTATAAATTTCTTCTCATAGTTATCAGAATAAATTTCTCTAAATCCTATATCTCCCAATACGATTATCCTCTCGGGTTTATACAAAATTACGAGACCATTTAGAAGGATTATATCTGTCTCTATGTTACATAAAGATCTGCACAAAGAAGGTATTTAATCAGAGACAGAACAGTATGATAAAAGGGCAGGTCCTTTGAAATTGCACAATAGTAAGTTAGAAATCTGAATTTACTAACAGTTTAGGAATCAGAGTTAAAATGTGGAAAGGGTAGGGCAAGCAATTGGCACGGTTTAATAATATATCTATCATGATATGTATACATGCTTGAAGAACTGTTCATGTAATGCCATATAGCTATGTTCCATAAAATAATTTCCAGACTATATTTTACACAATAGCTTTCAAATTCTGGCATTCTGAGTGTGAGTGTGTGACTGAAGTGGACTCCTGGATCATATATAACATTGGTTCTTGGTGACTCCTCAAAGGTTAACACAATCTAATAACTGGCCAGATAGAATTACAGTAGCCCTGCTTATCCTCAGGGGATATGTTTCAATACCTCAGTAGATGCCAGAAACTCTGCAGGTTTACTGAACCCTGTATACACTCTGTTTTTTTTTTTGTTGTTGTTGTTCCCATATACATGCATACCTATGATAGTTTAATTTATAAATTAAGCACAATAAGACATTAACAACAATAACTTATAATAAAATAGAGCAATTATAACAGTATGCTAGCATCACAACTCTTGTATCTTGGGGTCAAAGTAAAATAAAGGTTACTTGAACACCACCACTGAAATACCACAACATCTGACCTGATAACCAAGATGGCTACTAAGCAGCTAACAAGTGGTAACATACACGGTGTAGATATGCTGGACAAAAAATAATTCATACCTTGGGCAGGACAGAGCAGGATGGCACATGATTTCAACCTGCTACTCAGAAGGAGATACAATTTAAAACTTACAAGTTGCTTATTTCTGGAATTTTCCATTTAATAGTTTCATCAGGAATTACCTCAGATAACTGAAATTGAGGAAAGTGAAATCTTGGATAAAAGGGGACTAGTGTATTTTTAAATACAGATATCAAACATGGCCTTGTTTAACAAATTGAGAAATACGTAAAGAAAGGAACATGTCTTCAAATTAAAAAGAGAACATTTTATGATAACCTGTGATTATACTCCACATCAGAGATACTTACTGACCTAGCAGAATATTTCAGACCACCCTATCCCACAATGGCACCTCATTCCTCTAAAGTTCCAGGGGTGTGCAATCTTTCGGCTTCCCTGGGCCACATCGGAAGAAGAATTGTCTTGGGCTACACATAAAATACACTAACACTAATGATAGCTGATGAGCTAAAAACAAAAAACAAAAACACTCGATGTTTTCAGAAGTTTATGAATTTGTGTTGGGCCACATTCAGAGCTGTCCTGGGCCGCGTGTTCCCTGTGAGCCACAGGTTAGACAAGTTGCTCTTAACCATGATACGAATTTGAATTTTTTTTTCTGAGTATGGGATAGCTTTTATCCTACTAACTCATATAGATACTGAAGCCTTCTACTAAACTAAACTTTGTATAGATGTAGACACCACACCCCTAACAAGATTGTATAAAGCTCTTAAACAAGCACCATGGCTTTTATTTCTGTGCATTTCTCAACAGAACTGAGCATAGTGCATTATACCCATTAGGGGTGGAATAAAAATACTGATTATATATCACATTATGCAGGAAGTATACAGGCTGAAAATAAATACATTCAGGATAGATACAGATAAATCTACTGATAATATTAAATGGGTGTAGTGTAATGGTTAAGAACTTGGATGGTAGAATTAAAAACTTAAAATCTAAGCTTGGTCACTCATTAACCATGAGTTATTTAACCTCTATTTTTTTATTTTTATTTTTTTATTTTTTTTGAGACAAGGTTTATCTCTGTCACCCAGGCTAGCATGCAGTGGCATGATCATAGCTCCCTGTAGCCTCAAACTCCTGGGCTCAAGCAATCCTTCTGTCTCAGCCTCCCAAGTAGCTGGGACCACAGGTGTGCACCACCACACACAGCTAATTTTGTATTTTTATGTTTTGTAGAGACAAGGGTCTCGCTATGTTGCCCAACCTGGTCTTGAACTCCTGGCCTCAAGCGATCTGCCTGCCTCAGCCTCTAAAAGGGCTGGGCTTACAGGAGTGAGGCACCACACCTGGTCTTAATGTCAATTTTTGACTCTCAGGTTCCTCAACTATAGAGATAATAGTATCCACCTCAATGAGTGGTTTCAAATATTGACTAAAGTACATGATGCTTAATAGAGTTCAGTACCTGATAACTATTAATAGTGATGATAAAACAGAAATTTGTAGCATGTGATCTAAGATATATTTACAATATTCAAGTTGTACAACATGTAAGGAATCATGGTACCCCTCAAACTACCCAATTATTCCCTTTGTTCAGAAAGAATATTACAGAATATAGTCTGAATAAACTCTTGGGCTCATTTATCTTGGGATATTAGATTCTTAGCATTTGTTATTAGTGAATAGACAATAAATTATTATGCAGCCACTTAAAATTTACTTTAAAATTTATTTAACATTCAATCCTAACATGTAACCATCATAATGCTGTGTGACTGTTGAGTCTTCTGGCTACAGTGTCTGGCATAGCTAATTCCATATTTTTGGGAAACATCACAGGAACTAAGTAACACCAGGTATAAAGCATGCAAGTAAGAAAATAAGTGGCCAGGCTCAGTGGCTCACATCTATAATCCCAGCAGTTTGGGAGGCCGAGGGGGGCGGATCAGGAGGTCCAGAGATCAAGACCATCCTGGTCAACTGGTGAAACCCCATCTCTACTAAAAATACAAAAATTAGCTGAGCGTGGTGGTGGGCACCTGTAATCCCAGCTCCTCAGGAGTCTGAGGCAGGAGAATCGCTTGAACCCATGAGGTGGAGGGTGCAGTGAGCCGAGATCGTGCCACTGTACTCCAACCTGGCAACAGAGTGAGACTCCATCTCAAATAAATAAATAAATAAAAGAAATATAAGAATTAATAGATGACCAGTATTAATAGATGACCCTTAGACTCTCCCACCTGTAGTCCCAGGAGCTAGAGGAGAAACTCAGAGGGTTGAAAGGTTTTGTTATTGGTATAGAGACATGAGAATAGCAACAAGTCTTCACACAAAAGCATCCAAAATTAGAGGACTTCAGTTTGCAAAGCAGCTTTGACCTTTACAGTGTAACATTGGGCAACTTCGTCCTCAAGTGCAAACAACCCGCGTTAATGAAATCATGATTTTCAGTATTTCACAGGGCTCTCCTACTCAGAGTTTATTATGGGCCAGTTGGGACTTTATGCTTCTCAGAAGAACAAAACATAACCAAAAATGAGTTACAGAAATCAAACAAGAGACTATAGAATTGAAGGACATTACTAACGTTTACAGGGAAAAGAACTTCCTTCGAGTTAGAATGTTTAGGGGTAGAAGATTTTTTTTTTAATTTCTTATTTAAAATTGCATTTTAAACAAAATTTTAAAGTAGCACAAAACTTCAGAGTTCACTACGATTCTCCTCTTTGATACCATCTAAAACTTTTGCAGCTCAACATATGGTTCACTGACTAGCAGCACTAGAATTCCCCGGGAGCTTGCTGGAAATGCAGAATCTCAGCGCCTCCCCCAGATCTAGTGAATCCGAATCTACATTTTAATAAAATCCTCAGATGATTTGTGTGCATATTAAAGTATAAGAAACATTTACCTAACTCTGATCTGTTATCTGTTATTTCTTACTCTCAAGTGTCACCTGGATTGATTCCTTTTTATCATTGTCATTACCCTAGTTTTGACCCTTATTAGCAGACAGTTGGATTTTTCCCTTTGGAAAAGTCATGACTGATTTATTTATTGACTCATTCTTCCACTTTTCTGGAGTATCTAGGGTGAGTAGTACAAGGAGGATGAGAAATTTCAACACAAGGATCAACATTTTACTATGACTCCTCTTTGTCAACAACAGTTTTCCCAAACTTTGGTCAATGGTGCATCAATGTCACACATTTTTACCCCATCTATATACTGCCTGAATTATTATTTCATCTTTTCCTTAAACTGCTTCATTTCTTTTGTTTACATGTATTTTCACTGAAACCAGTATCACTTGCCTATGGAAGTTGACTGTAAAAATAAATACAGGTTGAGTATCCTTAATTCAAAACTCTGAAGTCCAAAGTGCTTCAAAATTCAAAACTTTTTAAGCACTGACATGATGCCACAAGTGGAAAATTTCATACCTGACCTCATGTGACAGGTATTCAGAATTAAAATACTGTATAAAATTACCTTCCAGCTACGTATATAAGGTATATACGAAACGTAATGAATTTCATGTTTAGACTTGGGTCCCATCCCCAAGGTATTTTATTATGTACCTGTAAATATCCCCAAATCCAAAAAAACCCAAAATCTGAAACACTTCTGGTCCCAAGCATTTTAGATCTACAGAATGAAAATTAAATACCAATAAATTACAGGTAGATACTGTTCCTCTCTAAAGGCCTGGGAACTGCTATCTCTTTGGAAATAAGGGAAATTGGTAAGAACGAGTGGGTGTTACAGACAAACTAAAAACAAACTTGACTTCTTCCTTGTTAAAATAAAAAGAAACACACATTTTCTACTCTACTCGGGTCAATCTGTGTACATTCTTATTCCCTGTCTGCAGGTTGTTCCACACTGCCAGGAATTCATTCTGATGCTAATCACTTGTCTCTCTAAAGCATGCTTAGTTTCTTCAGATTCTAATATTTACCTCCCCAGTTCTGGCCATTTAACTCCCTTGGAGGAGATCTTCTTTCTCTGCACCTTGAAGAGGCCATCAGAAATATACAACCCAGCAGTTAATACTCATTCATTGCTTTATGTGTGCTTGTTTTACCCCCGTAATTAGGCTTTGAGGCCCTCATAATACAGGGATAGGCCTTACTAAGAGATAGATAAATCTACGTGGATGATAGTGAGATTGTGACCACTGGGGAACCACCTAGAATCCATCTGAGGTGTCAGGAGGTTCTAAAGAGCTTAGGCATCGATCCTTCAAAGAGCGGCACTAAATCGTCCTACCAGACCTCCCAATAGCTGTCTCCCAGCAGCTTTCAAGAGGTGGTTTTCGCTCCGGAGACCACAATCAAGGCCCATTAGAGCCTGAGTTGCCTCGTCTTGCTGCACGGTGCCACCTCTGAAGGTGTTCTGCACAATTAGCAGCGTGGCCTTTCTTAAGTGGTCCAAAGCATTTAGGAAGCCCAGGAGACTAGAATGAGGGAAACATTAACAACAGCATGGAACCACAGGAGATTTCTGCTAAAGGGCCCTCTGGGAAACTGCATTGTTCTGATTGCTGCTTTCCTTTTATCCGTGTTACATCCAGCAATGAAAGAGAAAGTTACAACGCTTATTAAAGTGGAGGGCCTTTGCCAGGATTTAGGACAGCTCCTTTTAGCTGCATACCCCACCCCCACCAATCCCCAAATCTGTACACTTAACAGACATTCCCTCCCCAATTAATCCCTCTGTATCCATCATGTCCTTGCCTTACTTACTTTGTTCCTCCTCTGCAAGTATCTTCTTTGCAATTTCCTTTTACTTTTTTAACAAAATAGAAAATACATTAAACTTGGAGTTAGAAGACCTCAATTTATTTTTTAACCTGGTCACTAATTTCCCATTTGATTTGGACACTTATTATCTTATTCCAAAAATAAGAATTTAAAGCTTTTCAAAACACATTTTACTCTCAAATGCTCACATCTATTCAGTCCTTTGTCCACTATGTTCCCAGTCAGCAAATCTGCCAGTTTTCATAAATAGGAATGCAGAATCTGGGACTATCCTTGCACATCTTTGCTCCAAGATACATTTCCCTCCAGTAGACACTATTATCTTTGAAAATCCCCCTGAGCACAGGCACCCGGCCCAAGAAGACATGGAGAACTCACTCTAAAAGGAATCATGGCTAAGCCCTCAGCACCAAGGAGCTGATTTCCCTCAGAAGTCACCTACAGGCCTTGGCACAGAAAGCACCAATGTGTGCTCTGGAACCAACCAGACCTGGGTTCAGTTCCTAAACTCAACATTTACCAGGGCTGGGTGACCCTGGGTGAGGTCTTTATTGTTCAAAGCCACAGTTTACTCATCTGCAAAAATAGGGATATTGATACAAGCCAAATTACAACTATTACAACATCCTGATGCCAAAGCCTATCACCCCATTGTGTTAATAAATGTTGTCACTAAATCTGTATAGATACAGATCCCTTGGCAACACACACACACACATAACTAGATATATCCTGCCTATTTATCACCTAACAGCAAAAATAGACAAGAACATCCCATGTGGCCTGTTTCATTTTTTTCTCAGACATTGAAGACTTACAGGCAAAAACCTATATTGCCACATCCCGGCACCCCTGTCCCTCCAAACATACCTTATACTTCAGCCAGGTGGAACCAGTCACTTAATAGATGGAAGTTTCCTGTCCATATGCATTTGCTCATGCTGCTTCTGCCTCTCAAATGGCTCCTGCCTCCCATGCCTACCTCCTCAGCATAATCAATATGTCCCTTTTCTAGATTACACATTTCATCTCTGTTATATCTCTTCTATTCTGCCTTACAGCATGATTAGGTGTATCACTGCTTCCTGGATCCTTGTCAGAGTCTTGCTCTGGATTCAGTATTATTCGTAGAAATGAACTATACTAAACTGAGCAGGCTAGGCCTGGGCTGAGCTCCTAAAGAGCAGCTAGGATGTTTGATTATAGGCTCTATCTTTGAAGTGCTATGTCCTTGGAGAAAATTGCTGTGCCTCAATCACAGGGTAGCTCAGGAGAAAGGGAGCCAATTAGTTACTGTTGTGGGTTGACCTGTGTCTTTCAAAAAGATATGTTTAAGTCCTAGTACCAGTACCTATAAATGTGACCTTACTTGGAAATAGGATGTTTGCAGGTATAATCAAGTTAAGACAAGGCCATACTGGATGAGGGTTGGCCCTAATTTAATTTCCTTACAGGAAGGGGGAAATTTGGATACAGAGACAGCCTGTGATATTGTGACATAGTAAGAAATATATATTTGGTCTTTGTCCCTGGTTTCTATCACAAGAGCTTCAAAACCTTTGAAATTTCCTAAGTGGCAGGGAGGAGGATAGTGTCTTTTGTTATTCATAAGTAGCACTTTTCAACCATAATCTGAGTTTATCCTAATAAGGTGACTCTTAGTGGACCCTAGATAGCTTCAGGGTGGGGACTGGCTGCCAAAGAAACCAACCATGTGATTAGAGGGTTGGAACTTTAACTGCCCCCACCCCCAAGACTTCCAGAGATGGAGATGGAGCTGGAGGAGATTGAATCAATTACTAGTGGATAATGATTTAATTAATCCTGCCTTTGTAATGGATCCTCCTTAAAAACCTTAAATCATGCGATCTGGAGAGCTTCTAGATTGGTGAATAGATGAAAGTGCTGGGAGACCGGTGTGGAAGTTCCAGAGAGAGCATGGAAACTAATTTCTGTTTTCCTGGATTAAATCGCTATAGCCAAACAAATATTGGCATTTTAGTGTCCAAACTCAGTCTCTGAAATATGTAAACATTTACTACATGCTTACTGTGTACTATGTACTTAGCACTGTGCCAGGCCTTTAAGGATAGAAAGCTATTCAGACACAGTTTCCCGACATAAGGAACTATTTACACATATTTTTATCCACTTACGTTTAGGTAGATAAAATAGATGTATACATCTTTTCTCTATTTCTGCCAGTAAACTTTTCTTGTTGTTTCTTATCATGTAGTGATTCCTTATACAACTAGAAAAGCAAGGTCTTGCCAAAATTGCACTTACTGTAAAATGATTTTTACTGATAATTCATGACTAAGGACCCCTATTAAAACAAATAAGACTTAGATCAATAGTATGTCACTTCTATCTCATAAGAACTTTTCCATGTGCATTAATTTTGTTTTTCTCTAACTTAAATTGAGCCCAAGAACAGGCATAAGGTGTTCTTCTATGAAAATAATGATACTAATGAGAAAAGAATGAGCATTTCTAGTAATTCACTCACAGAATCATGAAGGCATGAGAAGAAATTCTCAGCACATGGAGAAGAACACAAAGGAAAGTAAACATTGACAGAGAAAGAAATTTATTTACAAATATATTTATCCTTCCCAAGGGACTCAGACTCACGCAGTGTCTCTTTGTTGTGTTAACAATTTCCCTAGTTACCTGTCTGTACATTTTTTTTTTTTTGTAAGCATATTTGTTTCCTATTGTGTTGCCATCTAATTGGTTTTAATGTATTTGATTTTTTTTGCTGTTAGGAAGTAGAGTGAATGACAAATTTTATATGTGGGAATTTCTACTAACAAATTCCACATGAATTGTCATTGTCCTTACTAAAGACACCTGTACATCAAGGGCCCCAGGGACAGGGCTGAGATGAGTTCTCTCCACCAAGCTTAAAATGGTGCTAGATAAACCCATGCTTCTAGCCCACCAGGATATAATATAGTTCAAGAATGGCCAATAGGTTTTATAACACTTTCTAATACTGACCAAATGTTAGCTTCTGTCTAGTGTGTTGGTTTTTAAAGCATTCTGAGACTAAGTGTGAACCCACAGGAAATAAAAGCCCTGTATCAGTTCTTTTTGTCTACACCAGTGAGGGATGGGGAAACGGCTCATAGTTACCCAAGAATTTCACAACTGACTGCTTTGGAAAGAGGAATCTAACTTCACTGAAACAATGATTAACCAACACCGACAGGAGGGCACTCTGTGACACGTGCCAGGGTTATTGCACTTTGACAGTGTAGTAGATAGACCCTAGGGTGACATGGTCCTCTTCACCTCTTGATAGTCACACTTTCATGTGATTCCCTTCCCTTGAGGATGGGTGGGAATCCTGTGACTTGCTTTTAACCAATACAATAGGGCAAAGGTGATAGGATGTTATTCCTGTGATTACATTAATAAATATGAATGCAAATGTATTTCTTTACTGCCTTAACTACTAACTTTGAAGAAGCTGCTATATTATGAAACACCATGGAAAGGCCACATGTCAGGGAACTGAGCAGCTTCTAGGAGCTAAGGGCCTCAGTCCTACAACTTCAAGGAATTAAATCCTGCCAACCATGTGAGCTTGGAACAAGATCCCAAGTCTCAGATGAGATCACAACTCTGTGCTTGATTGCATCTTTGTGCAGTTTTAAAGCAAAGAACCCAACTACAGGGACCTAGGACCTACAGAAATGGTGAGGTAATCAATGTGTGTTGTTTTAAGCAGCTAAGTCCCTAGTAATTTGTTATGCAGCAAAAGAAAACTAGAATAGGGAATTACTGGGAAATTCTGTTGAGGGCAAGTGCAATCTGAGTGTTGAGGACCTTGATATCCAGATAAATTTTCCTTAATCATCATGCTAGCTCCATGATGAATTTCAAACCCCATTTTAAAAGATCAGGAGAGTGAGAGAGAGTTCAAGAACTCTGCCCAAAATGATAATTAATAACAGCCTGGGCTTCAAGTCGGTCTATCTGACTGCAAAGTCCATGTTCTTTCCAAGACACTATATGCTGCTGACCTGAACTCACCAATTTGGGTTCGATGACTCCCCCTTGATTGCAGGGCTGGCTCTGAGTCATGTTATCATTTCTCTATATTTCAGGTTCCACAAAGGTAAGGTATGGAATCCGAAGAAGGCAATGAAAGAAATATGGGAGTTCAAGAAGTTGATCCATCACATGTAATTAAATTTGATTTCAGATATCCACAATCAACTTGTGGAAACTCTTATCCTTCAAACATAGACCTCAACTGCAAATTATGATGTGGGAGTGGCAGTGGAGAGGGAAAACATATATGAATTTTTTTAAGGACCCTAAAGCCAATTTATTTTTTGCAATGTAATTGGCAAGGTAGACTTCTATAAATATTTTCCTTTTGCAAATGTCCTGTTACCAGAGGTTTATGGTTATAAACAAGTTTACAGAAGCATAAATCAGAGAAATCACTTTGCTTATACAACCTGATACCCTTTCTCCCTTCCCACTGCTAGTTTTATTTTCTTTTAAGAAGCTACTCAAGGTAAAGAGAACTAGAGTTTCCATAGCAATAGATGTCCACAAAGGACCATCCATGATTATAAAACCTTTATATTAAGACGTCATCTTTAGCTGGGGAAGAATGTCTAAAAACTTAGGCCGAATTCTCTCACTGGAGTTATCTCTGGTACCAACTGAAACCTCAGACTGCTTGATGGGCTACGTGCTGGGCTTCTGCATAAATACCGTCTCCCTCAGCTGAAGGTATTTCAGTCTGCTGAAGGATTCCAGGTCACAGTCACAAACTGTTAAAGTCCTTTTTGTGATAACCACTGAGAAGCTCAAAGAACACCTCAACTAGCAATGCAAATTTGTGTGAGAGGTCTATGCAGTCTATAGATATGGAGACCAAAACAGAGAAAACCCAGGTGGCCTTAGCCAAAGAAACAAAATGGATGGGGGAAGGTGAGAATACATATATCTTTCAACATTTATTCACTTAACAAACATTTAATGAAAATGCTTTAACCAGTAAATTCACTCTACTAGACAGCAGCAATACAAAGATGAGAAGTCACTGTTCACCATCACAATCGCAGCGACTCTAGTAGGAGAAACAGACTTGTGAGGAAATCCTTGTAACCTAAGGAGTTCATTCAAGAACAAATATGGAAGCTATGAAGTCTGCCTGCGAAAGGTAGCTTCCAAGAGAAGCAATCATTTGGGTCTTCAAGAATAATTAAAAGTACACCAGGCAAACAAGAAGGGAGGGTAATCCAGGAAAAGGTAAAATTTTCTATGCTCTCTTCCTCTACAGAGGTGACCATAGCATACATTTAGCTTCCTCTCTCTAGTTAACCTGCCCAGCTGCAGGTCAAATAATTCTTTTATCCACTCTCTTCACTAGCAAAGCAAATCTTGTCTAAATCCCTTTACACAAGATTTATGAATTGTTTGCAAGTATGCCCCCAGATATTGATTCCTCAGTCCTTGAGTGAGGTTGGGGTGGTTGGCACAGTTGTCTCTTAGCCAAATAGACTGATCAGGGAGCCTTGGATGGTGGCTAACTGAGCAAGGTCTAATGGTGCACTCCACTTGAAAACTCTTGGAAGACTGATCTAATCACTGCCTCTTTTTCACATTATCCCAACCCTAGGTGTTTTTTACGTTCAGGAAATGACCATGCATTTCCTCTCTGCTTTTCACCACTTATTTCCTTCTTCCAAGCCAGTAGTCACTTTGGCAAAGTGAGAAAAGAATTCTTAACATTTCTATAACATGTTTTAAGCTTAGCAATTGTTATTCTCTATGGAGCCAGAAGAGGTGGTGAGGGGAGAATTAAGAAAAGTTAAAAAGCTTTTTAAGGTATGTTTCCCACATGTTGTTTTGGAGTGTGATAGGTGGGCAGCTTAATGGGAAAGGAAAGTGAGGGGGAAGTTGTGGTTGTATTTCAGCTGGAAAGCAAGGAAGCCTCGTGGTATATCAGATGTGGTAAGCCCTCCTGCAATCAATCATTTGCATGCCAGGAATATTCTTCCTCCTCAACAGCTATTCCAGCCCTTGGTCATCTGTCTTCTCTAACTCCTTTGATCATTACTTCTGCCAGCAGCATGCAACCAATAACTTTATTATAGAATGTCTAACTTCTGCTGCTTTGGAAGTTGATGTTTGGCTTTCCTCCCTCTACTCTTAACTAATTTGCAAATTGTATGCACAATTCAAATCTTAACTGGATATGGCATGGTCATTAGGAACACTTAGACCACGTTTAGATCCTAATGTTTCTATGTACTGGCTGTGTGATCTTGGTAAGTTACTGAGCGCTCTGTAGTGGGGAACATTAGACAGACGTATAACCAGTTCTCACAAGGAATGATCCTGGAGAACTGACATGCTCATCACCTAGTGTCACAGTCAACTATCAGAAATGTCGTAGAGTGTCTTTGCATTCATTACTTGCAACTCTAAGTTGCAACAGATCCCCAGAACAGTCATATGTGAAGGAAGAAATCCCAAGGAATTAAATCATCCTTGTGACAGCAAAGGGAGCTTCTAGCACCCAATAGAATCCTTACTCTAGGTAGGTGGTATTATCCCCAGCTGTGTGTCCCCGAGAAACACTGGGAGATCTGGAAAGCTGCACCTCTCTCTAGGTCCATGCTGCTTTAAAACTAAGTACTATACAATCTCTGTATGTTTCTGCATCCTTGTCAGTAAAGGAACTTGACATCCTCCATCTGGGCCTGCTGGCATCTTTCTGCTAATCATATCACCATCATGTGTCATTATTAATCATGTCATCATTACAGGAGATAGTGCCTATAAAGCTCTTAACACAGTCCTTTGTATTTAGCTATAATTGTAAATATATTATAATTTATAAATATAAATTAGAATCATTTATAATTATGTACATTATTTTAATTTTTCTGAGAATCTACCAAAACACCACACACTGTATGCCTATTATCTCAAATGCTTACAACATTACAAGGTATATAATTGTCACTTTCTTTGAAGATCTGGGGAATGAAACCTCAGAAAGGCAGTGCAATTACTCCAAGATCACCCAGCTACTTAGTGGTAAGACACGATTTGAATGGAGGTCAGCATCTGTACCATTATCCCTTCCTTCCTTTACGATTAAGCCTCAAAGAATTTTGCTCCCAATCATGTGTTGACACTCGTAATAAAGGATGTGATTAATGCAGTGGATCAGTAGCAAAAGGGACAGCATTGCCTTGAATCCGCACTTTGCAGGATATTTTTATTTCTATAAAATTTGCCATTTGTTGGCAGTGATAGTATAGTCCCTGCCACCCTTACTCCAACACATACCAGCACTCCTGCCATTGCCAACTTTCACTCCAATTTTTTTACACATTGCACTTAAGCTTATTTATGAAATTAGCCATCAGGGTGAAGAACTCTGGACAGCATGGAAGGCTCCTCCACCTGCCTCAAGACTCAGCTCAAATGGCACTGTTTTTGTGATGCCTTCTCTGACTTAGCCCAATGATTGAAGCTTTTGCCTCAGAGCAACCATAGTACCAGTGCAAGCCTCTGATGGAGCACTTACTAATTACTATTATTAGAGCTAACATTTATTGAGCAGTTACTATGTGCCAGGCATGATTCTAAGTGTTCTCCATGCATTATCCCATTTTATCCTCATAGCAATCTTTTTGGGTAAAGAGTATTATTACATTAATTATTCAACTGAGGAAACTGCACTGATTGCAATTACTTTTCTTCTTCCCCTGCCCTTTAGACTAAGTATTTATTCATGATGGAGACTGTCTTACCCTTCTCTTTTTAACTCATCCCCATGGGTTGACACTTCCAATGGGCTAGGGGCTGGTAGACATTATTCTTACAAAAATATATAGTCAGTACTACTCTCAGTTTCATATTATGAGTGAGGAAACTGAGACTCAAAGAGATTGTGTAGGTTTCTGAAAGGCAAAGTCCCCGCTGGTAAGAAAAAAGAGCTGCTATTCAAGTCTACGCTCGTCCGTTCGCTTACCTAACTCCGTCTCCCATGGTAGGTATGAAAATGAATGCTTTTTGAACCTACAAAATGCAAGAACAGAATGAGTGAATAGTAGTACACTTTGTGTTAGGTGGCAGGGTCAGAAGGATATGCTATGTGCTAAAAGGGAAATCAGGAACCACCAACACATCATGACTTCCTAAGAAGACAGGTTCAGTCATGCATACACAATGACACATTTGTAAGAGACAAAACAGACCTCTGTGAATCACTACTAATCAATAGTTTAAAGATAGAGAATGGTCTTTGGAGTAAGAGATCTGAGTTTAAACGTTTAAACACTTGCTTTCACTTTTCCTCTGCAGGACCCGAGGTGAGTAAATGAATCCATCTGAGCCTCAATTTCTCCCTATCTGTAAAATGAGGATAACAACAACCTGCTTGACACAAACTATTATGAGAATTCCAGTGAGATA
Organism: Rhinopithecus bieti; assembly: GCF_001698545.2. Classification (NCBI taxonomy): domain Eukaryota; kingdom Metazoa; phylum Chordata; class Mammalia; order Primates; family Cercopithecidae; genus Rhinopithecus; species Rhinopithecus bieti. The sequence goes on along the minus strand of NW_016807225.1, from coordinate 5,345,256 downwards.
ATATATACAAAAATGTATGAATAAACTCTAAATACCATCAGGTTGTTATTTTTCATCTCTCTCCCAGGGCTTACATCAAATGCTGTCCAAAAAGTGCTCACTAGCCCTCATTTCTAATATGTTTACGTACAGATATTCCTGAGAGAAGCACTCATGAAAAGCAGCTCTTCCTTAATCCTTGTTAATTCTTCAAATGAGGCCCCAATGTGTACTTTACCACAAGCCACAGGCTCTTGCATTAACAAAATGATTACATTTTTTCAAACTGCTAGGTTTTATTCCCAGCTTTATCACCCTGATAAGAGTTTATAGATGGGAAAATACAATCAAATAAAACTTCAAGCTCAGTTTTGTGCAGAACTGATACTGTCTCTCCTGCTTGAGATGAGAAATAAAAGCATCGTGAATGAAAATATCATTGAGTTCAACAAGCTAAATATCTTTGGAGAGATTGATTTACTGTAAAATCCCCTCTGGAAATCAGAGTCACCTATGCATTCACAAAGCCATCCTATTTCATGGGCAATTCCCCTGGTTTCTAACAGGTTTTGACTTTCACACTCTCAGCCCGCTGGTAGCCCAGGAATCATTGCTCTTGACTTTATCAGTAACAGCAGTCAAAATATTACCTGGATTAATTCCATTTTCAGAAAGAAAAAGGATTTTCTTTCAGGATATTGAGGTCTCAAGAAGAAATACATATTGTGAATGGTGGGTGGAAAAGAGTGATTGCAGGGAATTTTGATTCATTTGTCTTTTCCTCTAGCTGAATTCTCCATGAAGATAGTTTTTTATGAATAATTTCCTTTCCTCAGTTCTAGATATGGCATTTTATGGTGCTAATATAATGAAACACATTGAAATATCTCAACTTATATGAAACATGAGTTGCTTAGAAAATTCCAAATATGTCACTACAGTGATCTATACTACTGTGTTTGGTAATTACTACTTTGAAAAGTCAAAGAAACAGACGTCAATAATTCAAGAGCTTGTTAGAACCAGGTATTTTCCAACTCTTTTCAATGAGTCCTCCTATCTCCTCATGAGGAATTTCCCCAGAGAAAATCCCAACCATTTTTGCCTCCTCAAATGCATCATTTATTAATGCAAAGGGCTCATGAGAAGAAATGTGGACAGTTAATTTTGCTAGAGTGCAATCCACTATGAAGTAATTACACATAATCTTCATTATATGGGACCATAAAACAGAGCATCCACGGTTTATGCAAACCTGGACGGGGGGGAGTGATGATTTCTGATAATGAGAGCAAAACAAAAAGTCTAAACTCTTTAGGCTGGCTCCAATCTGCCTTGCCAAATGTATGTTCAATTCTTGCTGTATAAAAATCCATTTATCACTAACAAATCATTGGTGTTTCTTTGTCATTGCTTTTGCTATTTTCCGTATCTAGAATACCTTTCCTCTTTTACCAAAGAAAGAGGGAATTTTTAGTCATTCGCTATATATAAAGCACCTACTGTGTTCCAGACCCTTAGAATACATCAGTAAACAGACATCTTTGCCCTCTTAAAATAGTATGGTGTATTAAGACTGCAGGCTCAGGTGGGGTGCAGTGGCTCACACCTGTAATCCCAGCACTTTGGGAGACCGAGGCGGGCGGATAACCTGAAGTCAGGAGTTCGAGACGAGCCTGACTCACATGGAGAAACCACATCTCTACTAAAAATACAAAATTAGCCAGGCGTGGTGATGGGCACCTAGTCCCAGCTACTTGGGAGGCTGAGGCAGGAGAATCACTAGAACCTGGGAGGCGGAGGTTGCAGTGAACCAAGATTGTGCCCTTGCACTCCAGCCAGGGCAATAAGAGTACTTAAAAAAAAAAAAAAAAAAAAAAGCCTGAAGGCTCTGGGTCCTGGCTTTGCCTTGAACAGACTATGTAAACTATGTGATTTTGCACAAGCTACTTAACTCTCTGTTTCTCATCTGTAAAGTGGGCATACTAATAGTATGTATCATCTAGAAATGCTGTGGCTTTAAATGGATTGATGGTGGCTATAGTCAAAAGCTGATGGAAAGTCAAGAACTCAATAATCAAGCTACTATCATAATAAACTTTACTTACCAGGCCCTACACCTTTCTTCCAAGGTTGAGATAAATTTCTACTCCTTCTGTGAAGTTTTTCCTTAAACACCTCAGCCAGGAATTTTTTTCCTCTTTTCTTTCAACAAACATTTATTTGCTGAATGGAAAATAGTATTTATCTTCTATGCCAACCCTGATCAAGAAATCATGGCTGCTTAGAGTCAGGGCTAAGAAGTAATATGAGGCCAATTTCAGAATCTCTAGAGGAAAAATTATATGCCAAGACTGATGAGTGATGTGTGACATAAATGAGGAAAAGTCACAAGAAAAGACTGAGTGACAGAACTCAGTGATATATTTATGTAACCAAAATACTTATTCCTCTGCTTACAATGGTTATATCTGAGTAAGTTATTTAACTTCATCAAGCCCCAACATCCTCATCTGTAAAAATATCATAAAGGGTAGTACCTTCTAGTATTGTTGGACATATCAAAAGATATATTGTATATAATGCACCTAGTTAGAGGCTGGTACACAGAGCTGACTTCATGTTTGTCGTTATTATTCTTGTTGTTATCACTATCTATTACCACCAACTGGAAATACCACCAGATGGGCCTTGATTACATGAAGCAGAGTGTGAGCTTTTTAATGCATTGCCTCAGTCTTCCCAGTTAGTAACTCTTGTGGGCAGCAACCCTTTGAACCTCAAGTGCCTAACATCTGGTCCGGAGGATTAGGTACTCAATGTATATTTGTGGTGTGGGTGAAGTCAGAATGAGAATATCTTTTTTTGCTACATCCAGCTGAGGAAGGTCAAAACTAAGGAGGTAAATGAATTGCTGAAAAGTCTCTCTTTCCTGAGCCAGCATTGCTGCTTTTCTGGTACACCAAGAACAAAATGAAAGGAGATGAAATTAATATTAGATGGGGTTTTCCTCCAGGGAGAATCTACAGCTATACTTCTTTGCGAAGGACATGGATGACCCAGGCCACAATTCAGCTAAGGTAAGATACTGCATCCCACCACTCTAGGCTTTATGCTAAGTATGTTGAAATAAACCATAAAAGGACAGAGTGACAAAGTAAACCCTAGAGGTATAAGGGGAAAAGCATTAGTGTATTCTGAAAAAATGATACATTTAATAGCACAGTGTTGTTGTAAGGCCATTTGAGGCACCATAAGAAAGAAAAACGGATGGAGCTGCCCTGAAGGTGGAATGTAGGGAGCAGAGATACTGCAATACACAAGAGCTGTCTGGAACTGCTCTTGCAGACAACGCACAAGTCCAATAAAAGGCTGCAATGCTTGGACTACCCACCAGAGGAGGATAAAGCACACATTTAGCCATTTTTTTTTCACGGGAAAGCTTTGTCTCTCCATCTTCAATAAAGCAATGGAGTTCAGGTTGTCGAAGGCTCAAATCTGGGAAGTACCTAGAAGTACCACTCAGCTGTCATTAGTCATGTTGGCCATGGCTGGAAGGTTTAAGTACCTTTCTTACATTTTCAGAGCACAGTGATTACAGCACTTTTACAACATTGCTTTATTTTAAATTTGCTATTACAGTAGTCCCATTGTCTGCATAAGCAAAGCAATATGTTCATTGTTTTGAAAAAAACCTGAGGTAAAAAAAACCTGAGGCTCAGATACATTAACTGACCCAAAGCCACACAATTATAAAGTAGTGAGCAGGTACCAGGTTCTCCAGATTTGGCCCTAATTCCCACTTCACAAGGCTATGTTCATTTTGCACAGCCCTTATCCTCAAAAGACAAGTTCATCTTCCCAGTGACCAGTTAATTCTTCACACATCCTCTAAGTCTGGTGGGGAGGGAGGGCAAGAATGGGGTGCTTTCCTGAAAATAATTATTTCCCACAAATAACCCAGGAGTTTTCCATTAACTCTTTACTGGAATCCTAGTACTTTCACTTAAAAATAAACATTTTATTTTGGAAGTTTAGATTTATAGAAAAGTTATGAATCTAAAAGTTACGAAGCTAATGTAAGCTCCCATATGCCCTTCACCCAATTTTTGCCAAATGTTAACATCTTACACAACTCTGGTACATTTGTCAAAACTAAGAAATTAACAATGGCACATTACCGTTAACCAAACCCCAGACTTTATTCACATTTTTTAGTCACAGTTTTTCCACTCATGTCTTGTTTCTGTTTCAGGAGCAGACCCAGGATACCACACTGCATTCACAATGTCATTATGTGAATCTCATCCTTTAGCCATCCGCCTTTGGGAAATGTAGACTTTCAGTGTTTTGAAGACAGATACACCATGCCTTTCATGAGGCCTAGCATAGACAGACACCATACCTTGAAGACAGATACTATGCCTTACCTGAGGCCTAGCCTTTCCTAATGCTGAGCTTTGCCTAGCACATGGGAAGTACATGATTGATGATTAATTTGCCATGCAGAATCCTTTTTTATTTTTAAGAGATGGAATCTCACTCTGTCGCCCAGGCTGGAGTACTGGCGATCTCGGCTCACTGCAACCTCCGCCTCCCGAGTTCAAACTCTTCTCCTGCCTCAGCCTCCTGAGGAGCTGGGACTACAGGTGCATGTTGCCACACTCGGCTAATTTCTTTTGTATTTTAGTAGAGACGGGGTTTCACCGTGTTGCCCAGATTGGTCTCGAGATCCTGAGATCAGGCAATCCACCTGCCTCGGCCTCCCAAGTGCCAGGATTACAGGCATAAGCCACTGCTCCCCGCCCAGAATCCGATTTTAATCATTGTTATGAAAACCTGAACCATCAGTCTTAAGATTCAGGTTTCTTTTAAGGTGGAGGCAGGGCACATTCAGACTGAGGGTAACAAGTTCTGCTGAGCTTGCAAAGCTACTTTTCAAATTCAGAGTAAATGTGAAATATAATAGTCATCAGCTGAGTAAAGAAAACAGCCTGTTAAACACTTAAACAGCATTAGCTTTCCCTTCAACCAAATCTAATAACCCACCAAATGAAAATTAAGGAGAAATACAGGATTTGTAAGAACTTGGAAGAAATGTAAATAAGAATTTAATCAGTCTATTACACAGACCAGAGTTGGTGGCACACCGTTAAACATTCTCATCCTAGAACCAGTATCTATGTATAGCTGTTAATTGTGCAAATTCCTCAGTTCTTCAATGCTATGTTTCCAAACCAGCTGCCAAGTACAGCTATTTTTTGTTTTATAAACAAAGACAATTTTAAAAGTTGGCGTGAAGGTAAGGGAGAATGGAATACATGATTTTAAAAGCAAGTGCAACCAAACTTTCATTCTACAGTGAACTTTTTTTTTTTTTTTTTTTTTTTGAGACAGAGTCTCACTCTGTCACCCAGGCTAATCTTGTACAGAGCCAAGCACAGTGGCATGATCTTGGCTCACTGCAGCCTCTGTCTCCCTGGTTTAAGCGATTCTCCTGCCTCAGCCTCCTGAGTAGTTGGGATTACAGGTGCATGCCTCCATGCCCAACTAATTTTTGTATTTTTAGCAGAGATAAGGTTTCGCCATGTTTGCCAGGCTAGTCTCAAACTCCTGACCTCAGGTGATCTGCCTGCCTCAGCCTCCTAAAGTGCTGGGATTACAGGTGTGAGCCACTGCATCTGGCTAGTGAACCATTTAGAAGTGTTAAAAAATATGAAAATGGTTTTCCTTGGCTATTATACTTTCCACACAAAATACATAAACATTGTCTAGGGAAGCTCTCAATGACTCTGGATGAATAATTCAATGAAAAAGAGAATACCCCTAATGTTATTTTACTTGCTATAAGCAGCCTTGTGAGAAATATCTCTCAAATTTTCCATGTCCAAAACCATCATGTAAATACATAAAGCAATATATATTTTTCAACTGGAAGTATTTGGTACTAATTTGATTATTATTCTCTTGAATATGTCACTGCTTGCCTAGCATTTTTTAGAAAAATGTATATCTATAGGAAATCTACATACACACAGATAGGTAAACATACAGATAATTTAAGCTTTCCGAGGATAGTATTCATTTTGGTAATCCCAAGATCAGCTACAGTATCCTTAAGAAATGCTTGAGTAAGGAAGGAAGCAAAACAGGTTTATTTCAGGTTGGTAGGGGACTGCTACTAAATACCTTTCCTCAGCCTATCCATGAAATATCAATGGAATCTCTTCAACAAAGATGTTTTGCACCTAGAGCTGCTACGATTGCTATTTTCTCCAAAGGAGAAACTTGTAAATTCACAAGACCCAACATAACTCATGCCTAGCAGTCAATAGAACTCCCAAAGCCTCAGATTTTTTTATCTGTAAAATAATACCTCTTTAAAAAGACATTACAAAAGTCAAGTGTGCTCATTCATTTATTGACTAAACAATTATTAAGTGAATAGCTAACATGTACTGAATAGCAAGTAAGGGTATCAAGAGAGAATCAACAACAACTGAGTCTCTGTCCTGATGGAACCAATAACTATGAGGGAAGAATGGCATCAATTAAAGGCGTGTGCTAGATTGGGCTCAGTGGCTCGCACCTGTAATCCCAGCACTTTGGGAGGCCAAGGTTAGAATTGCTTGGGGCTAGGAGTTTGAGAACAGTCTGGGCAACATAGCAAGACCCGATTTCCAAAAAAAAAAAAAAAAAAAAGTACAAAAACTAGCCAGGCATGGTGGTGCACACCCATAGTCCCAGCTACTTGAAAGTCTGAGGCAGGAGAATTTAGCCCAGGAGTTGGGGGTGACAGTGAGCTAGGATCGTGCCACTATACTTTAGCCCGGGCATTCCATGAGAATAAATCGACGAGCATAGAGTCTCTTGACATCTAGGCTTGGAACTGGCACAATGTAACTTTGCTGCCTTTTACTAGACAACACAAGTCCAAAGTCAGGTATTTTAAATAAGTAGAGAAATATATTCCACCTCTTGATGGGAAAACCTCCAAAAGCATATTTTAAAAAGGTGTGGATACAGGGCAACAGAGTGAGACTGTCTCAAAAAAAAAAAAAAAAAAAAAAGTGTGTACTGAAATGGCGGTTATCGAGTTCACAAGTGCATTAAAATCAATAGGACAACTTGGTAAAACTCAGATTGCTGGGCCCTATCCACCTCCAGAGTTTCTGGTTCAGTAGATCTAGAGTGGGGTGGGAAAATTTCTACTTCTAACAGGTTGCCAGGTGATACTGATGTCACTGATGTGGCAATCGCACTTTGAAAACAACTGCAGTAGTAAATATAAAATTAAAATTTTGTTAATTGCAATTGAAAGGTAGAACTAACTGAAGAATGGGATTTGATGTCGTTAGAGAAGTTAGAGGCAGCTTCCAAGAGCAAATTACCTTGAAACTAGATCTGCGTTTGTGTTTGAGAAAATATGTGAAGAAGACATATCCTAGGCATTGAGAAGAGAATGTGCAAAGCCTGTGTAGTAGAAACAGGGCAAAAACTAGGGACTGAAAGAAGTCCTGTGTGGCTGGGAGTGAGGAGAACGGTGTGGGGTGGGGAGTACTCAGGACTGGGGCTGAACAAAGAAATGGGGGCCAACTGGTACAGAGCATTGTAAGCCCACCACAGTATTAAAATAATTAACTGGAAGACCATTAGTCTGCGTCAGCTCCAATGCTGTGGGTTCCTACCTAAGCAAACCAAAACCCAACTCAGAGTGAAGAGTCATAGCCTAGAAAAGCAAACTCGAGCTTAACAATCCGAAACTAATGCCTAACCTCGAACTACAAACTTCCATTTTAATCAATCAAACATTTTCTTTCCTGTGCTTCTGTGAACACCTTATAAGATTTCCCCTCACGCCTTTGTCATGGAGCTCTGAACAGCCCAAGTCTCATGTTACCTGATTCATGAATTGCTGAATGCTCAAATAAACTCCTTAAAATTTGAATGTGCCTGAGTTTATCTTTTAGTCATTCCTGCATATTATTCTTTGAGCCTTGGGAAGCCAAGAAAAGACGGTAAGTGAGGAAGGTGACAAGAATAGATTTCATTCTCTGAAAAGCGTTTTCTGGCTACTTCTATTGACTAGACCCACATACGAAGCCACTTCCTAGAGTCTATCGCACTATCGATGTTGAATTTCTCTGATTTGGACCTCAGCTCTGCCAATTACAACCTCAGTAAGTTACCCACTGCTTTAACTTTCCATTTCCTCTTCGGTAAAATGCTGGAGGTAATTCCTTTCTAATCAGGTTTGTGAGGACTGACTAAATTTATCACATGCAGTACCTAGGCCCATGTCTGACACCAAGTTACCATTCAAATCTCAGCTGCCATTATCATATTATTCACTGAGAGCATAAAAAAAATGCTACTGGGCAATAGGAAGTTTTCCTCTAATCCACAGGGGCAGGAGAAAATAGATTTAATTTTCTTAAAAGCTTTTTCAGGTAACATATCTTACTGTAAAGGTGACAACAGCCTAAGCCACAAAGGAAGAGAGTGGAATCTCTAAATAGCCAAAAACCAGAGCAGTTTCAGTGTCTGTGAAATTAAGGACATAATGACAGAAATCGATATAAGTCACCCAGCCCCTAATGGGAACCGAAATGGAAGCTCCAGACCTACAGGATATTTTTTTCTGTTTTGCTTCCTGTTGTTGTATCCCTAGTACCTAAAAGAGTGCTTCAGACTTGGAACTTCCTTGTTGAATGGAAATGAGAATCCATCCATGTTTTTATATTCAATTGAATTTGGAGGCAATTCATTTTGCTGCCATCACTCAAGTCTCCTGTTTTGCCTGAGTGGCTGGTCACTTACGGAGAGTGTAACGTGGGTGTGTGGTTTCTGAATTGATATCTGGGGTCACTGTATCTAATGTCTGAGTCAGTGGAATGCTGTCACCAGGGAAGCAGCAGAGTGTGTACACTACACCCTCAGACTATAGTGTGTTTGGGCCAATGCTGAGTCAATGCAGCCAGCACCTGGATGACAATCAGGACATTCATTGACATCTCCTGCTCAGAATTCTGTTAAAAATTCATCAACTTCCTGATGTTCTCAGAATAAAGCTTCTAATAACCAGGTTTACAACCCCCTGCATGAACTGACCCCGGCCCACCCTTGCAGCCAAGCACCATCTCTCTCTGGTCAGGCCCCACATCGCAGCCAGTCTGAACTAGCCCTGAGGTAAGGCTCTTCCTATCTCTGGGCCTCTATCCACACACCTGCTTCTACCTGCTACACCCTTCCAAAGCCTATACTTTTTCTTACTTAAAATCTCAGCTTAACATCTCTTCTTCCAAGATATATAAGCCCAATATTTAAGAATCCCCATAGAGTCCTGAACAGACAGAAATATTTCAGAATCTGCCCTCCCTGTAAATTTCTTAAGACACTTGTTTGCCTTGCATTCTACTCCCAATTCTTGGCATATACAGGTTCTAAATAAATGTGTCCAATGACATTATTATTCTCCTTTTACTCTTTCAAAATACTTTTGTAAAAGACAGAATCTCACTCTGTCGCCCAGGCTGAAGTGCAGTGGTGCCATCTTGGCTCACTGCAACCTCTGCCTCCTGGGTTCAAGTGATTCTGGTGCCTCAGCCTCCCGAGTGGCTGGACTACGGGCATGTGCCACCATACCCAGCTAATTTTTGTATTTTTAGTAGAGATGAAACCAGACAGGGGTTCACCCTGTTGCCCAGGCTGGTTTCAAATTCCTGGCCTCAAGTCATCTGCCTGCCTCAGCCTCCCAAAGTGCTGGGATTACAGGCATGAGCCACGGCACCTGGCCCCGAAACGCTCCTTTGAAAAGCAAAATCGCAAGTGCAAGAACAAACACACTGACAAACACAATTTCCAAGGAATGTCACAAATACACCAACACTTGCCATTGGTGACTTCAGCTTCTACCGAGATGAATTCTGCCTGTGGAGTGACTCATGATTCTCCTAACAACTGGGATTCTGCCACTTTGCATCCTGGGATTCCCTCATCTATCCATTTCCTGGCCCAGTGCTTCTCATGCTTTGCCGAGTACATGAATCACCTGGAGGTCTTATTAAACTACAAAATGCTATTGAATAGGTCTGAGACGGGGCTCAGATTTTGCATTTCTAACAAGCTCCCAGGTGCTACTGCTGCTCCTCCAACAGACCACACTGCTGGGCAAGGTCACAGCCTATGGAGAGGCTTTGCCTTTACTTCCCTCCTTCCCTCTTCTGTCCCCTCCAGGGCAGGCACACTTTCTTTAGGAAGCAGCCAGCAGTGCTGGAAGAGTGGGGATCTCTTAATTAGAGAGGGGTGGCAAGACTATGTGTGTCCAGGACTTAAGGAGACACTCACAGATGCTTCACCCACTTTGAGGAGCTTAATGTGATCTAATAACTGTGATTTTAGATTAGCACTAGCTGTACAAATACAGCGATAGGAGACACAGCCTCCAAGAAATAGGGAGCAAGGAGGAGGGGAGCACAAGGAGGGACAGGGAGGGAGAAAAAAATTAGCAGCTGGACTCCTCCCCTGAGTTCATCTATCCCCAAATGTGAATCATCACACTGGGGGCATTTGGTAATTAATTAACTGTAAAGATAATTTATACCCATATAAAACATATGCTCTGCTTCCTTTCTTCGGAATGTCGGGGATGCTGTGAAGGCAGCTGAATTGCCTTTACCACCTTAGACCCTGCAGATTAACTCAAGCATCCTCTCAATTCCCTGTCTGCAACATCTTCTGGGCTACAGAGACCATAATGCAGAGATTAACTGTGAAATTGTAAAGAATACAGTGGGGAGAAAAAGGCTTCAGCATAGCTGGTATTATAGTCAAAAGCTGAGGACTTCTTTTTTCTAAGAGGCTTCAAAGAGCCTAACAGCTCTTACTAACTCTCCTCCAGCTAAGATGCATGACAAAACCACCTCCCCGCTCTGGTAGGAATTACGCATGTCACTCTTAATGTCGGTTTAATATATTTTCAATATTGTAAAATTGTCACGGTAGAATTCTGGGAAATTGTTCCCCTGGGGTCCTTGAGTAATAAGTTATCAAAGAGAAACTAAAGAAAGTTACAATGCTGGTTACTTCCTGAGCTTTGAGAGCTCTGGCCCTCAGAGAGCCTAGGAAGCCTCAGAGTCTTCATAAACAGACATGAAAGCATGGTGAGATAACTAAAATAATTGTTTGGGGGTTTTTGCCTACACAAACATCCTTATGTTTAATGCCAGTATGCTTAGTCAGACTCTTACATCAGAGATTGTGAATTTAGGGCTGGGGCCCATGTTGTTCATTGGTATGGTTTGGGAGAAGAGGAGATTAAGCAGGTAAAAACATTACTCTGCTTTGTCTAATTTCTCTGAGTATCTCAAGACCTTATTGACATGCAGCTTCCTCAATTGCCTTATTGTAGCTTTAATAATATCTTGCCAGCATACTATCCTTTAAACATATAGAAAAGACACATCCTATCTCAACCCAACCTTCCAATTTGGCTGTCTTTCTTCCAGCATCACACTAGATATTAAGCATAACAAGATCACCTACTCTCCTACATTTGGGACTTCCTCCAAATTTGAGGCTCCTATGATTGGCCTCTCAGCATGAAGAAAAGTTTGCTCATTTTTAGGCCCGGGATATATCGACTATATCTGCTCTGCAAGTGTTTGAGGCTAAATGTGTCAACCTGCAAGAAACTTCATGGGCTACAAAGGTGCTGTTCTCAAACCTGGCCTTCACCCATCAGTTGGCCTGAAGAATATTTGCAAGGCAATGTGTGAGGCTGGATCACTCTTTGGCAATGGTAGGCTTTATCCTCTAGAATGATTGGTATTAGCGGAAGCTGGATTCATGGAACCTTCCATGACATTCCAGACAGGGAATCCCTTTGATCTGTTTACAGAAATGCTGTTCTTAAACAAAGACGTAGGGCCAGCCAGGGCTTTTGGAGTCTGAAGGAACGATAGATCAATAACGCAGCCTGATCTCCAGATAGAGAAAATTGCTTGAGGGTTTCACACCTGCAGGGGATTTTCCTGAGGAGATAGGACAAGAGAATTCTAGAGACAGCACGTTCACACCACTTACTAGAACATGAACATGCAGGACCTGTGTGCCATGTAGGTATGTTTTTGGCAATTCCTGCACCAGCTCCAGGGCCCAAAGAAACAAAGTTGGAGGAGAAGTGAAAGGAACCCCACGGAGATAGAAGCCCAGGGGACAGAGTTGGATGTTTCTGCCTCCCCACTCAGCCAGCCTCTCTGAAGCCATCTCTCTATTCCCAAAGAATTAAGATACATGCACACTGAGATTATAAATGAAACAATAAACCGATGGCTCTGGTTTTTCCAGAACATCAGCTTCACATTTGAAAACTGTTGTTAAAATAGTACCTCTTCTTTCTATTGCTTGAACTACAGCCGACTCCACCTTACATATGCAGGTGAAACTAACAAGTGTCTAAGCAATCAGCCACAGGGACTCGTTTCTTTTATCAAATCAATACTTCACTGAAAATGAAACTAGGAGAAATCTGAGACCTTGGATCAAGGGCACTGAAGGTGAGATGAGCATAAAAGCTTTTCTTAATAATAGTGGTAGGCAATCTATGGGCATTGTTTTGGCAAAATGATGAGTCCTGATTGGCTGATGAGATTGCATTTGTTTCTCATTTGTCAACTTGGAACCGATAGTTTCTGCATTTCTAGAGCCATCTCTTTACCACAGGGCTCATGTCCATCCATCAGGAGGCCCACAGTAGAGCCAGGAAGAAGTCACTGCTTGGTCTATCTGACAATTTAATTGGTTCACTTCCTCAGGAAATTATTGTTCTCCCCTTCTCTAAGTTTCTGAGAGAAATCATCAGAATGTGGCCAGACTCTTATTCGGTGTTTTGTGAGAAAAAGGACATCCAGAAAAAAAGGCATTTCTGAGTTGGCTTGTTATGCCTCACGCTGCCTTTTATGTGAGCAAAGTTAGACGCTGTGATGTGAGTAGGCTCTGCACATGGATCTCCTGGGTTTGGTTCTACTGCAGAGTCTGATATTCCCAGCGTAGTCATTGCTTTGGGTGAAGATGCCAAGGGTTGCTGCTAATTACTAGTTATGGTTGCTCTGGCCATAGCATTTGTATTTTCACATTTTAGCTCAAAACAGTTGACTAGATTAACTCTCTTAAGGACAGTGCATAGACAGGTATTTGAGTCCCCTCCCTTCCTCTTCCTCTGTAGCTCAATCATCAGCATGTACTACTGTTTCTAAACCCAGATCTTTCTCATCTGTTCACTTATCATTATCTCTGTTACCACCGAGTCTAAGTTGGCTCCTTTACTGTGTGTCTTCTGTTTCTCCACTTGCTGCCTGCCCTCCTGTCCCATCTGAACACTGCAATCAGGATAATTATTTTTTTAAAATTTCATATTATACCAATTCCTCATTTAGCTCTTTCAATAGTTTCTCATTGTCTTGGGATGAACCCCCTAACTTCTTTATCATACCCTTCCCCACATTTCCTACCTCATCCCCTGGCTCTCATTCTCCTTTGAGTTCTGCCTTCTGACCATACTGTATTTTCTGTTTTTCAAACATATTATACTTTCGAATTTTGAATATAGTATTCTGTTTACCATGAATGCTCCTCTTATTCTATCCCCTTCCCATGGCTGACTCGTAGCCAGCCTTTATTTCTCACTTTATACACAAGTGACCTGAAACCCTGGGCTCCCCTTGAGATGACATCATCAGATAAGCTCTGTAAAGAGAGGGATTCTGTCTCATTCAGCTATATATCCCCTGAACCTAGCACAATACCCAGCAGAGAGTAGATACTCAGTAAATATTTATTATACAGAATTGAATTAGAAAATGCTGAAAAGAGGGAAAGACAAGATGCATAATGCTCCTCTTGTATATCTTCCCCAGAGGATTGCTAACCCAAGCATTTCACCAGTACCCAAGGGTTCTCTTTCATGGAAAATGAAAATGAAAGTGCTTAAATAAGTGCATTTATCCCAGATGAGTGAATGACTACAAAAGGGATTGAGAGAAGGTCCCACAGTACACAAAACTTTACATCAAGGCATAGGGAGAAGAGACAGAAATGGATAAGGAGGAAATCTAAAGGAGGCAGAAAAGGTCTTGAGCAGGAGGGAGAAATTTTCTACAAGTTAGTTAAGAGAGGCCGATTGTGTGAGAAGAGTGTTTCAGGAGATTTTTGAGAAATTGCAGCTAAAATGACAGTTATCATGTAGAAAGCAAAGGTTCTGCTTTGTATGATGAAGCCTGAATGCAATACTCTATTCTACAGAACTCATCAGAAAAAATACAGATGGGATGGAGAGAAGTAGAGGGTTCTCAGTTCAAATAAGAAGGAATTAGGAAAAAGAAAATCAACTTCTCTAAGTACAAAGAGAAACTCTTGCACCAGGGCCCTGTAAATACCACTAAAGCACGTGAAATAAGAAGCAGAATCATCTGTTGAATCCTCACTCTTCTATCACTATTTAGCAGTTATCTAGCCTTAGCACATCACTAAAGTTTATTGCACCTGATTTCCTTGGTGAGAAAATAGGAAGGGCAAAGGAACTAACAATTATTGAACACACTGCTCACATATATTATTTCATTTCATCTTCGTAGGAAGTAAATTTATGATCCCCACATCATGGATGAGAAAACTGAGGCTTAGAGAGGTTAAGAAATTGACCTACATCCACACAGGATTTGAACTGGAGTCTTGGTCCTGAAGTTCACATACAACACTGGCCAGAGAGGTGACGTGGCAGAATGTGAAACACCAGACTTTCAACCCTTGGTCTTGGCTCTGCTATTTATGAGTTTTGAGGTCTTGGCAACTAACTTAACATCCTGACACTGAGATTTCTTCCTTTATAAAATGGTGAGGTTCATACCTGCCCTGGGAGCTTACCTACTCCTCCCAAGTGGAGGCATAACTAGATTTTAACAACCAAAGATCATGAATCAGCCCAGGGCCAGGCATCCATGCACTTTTATGTATATGTCAAGATCTGGCTTTCACAATTCTTTCTAAATTGTCTTTTCATCATAGTCTTAACAAAAATTGCATCAACACTTTACTTAAAAAATATGTTGCAAAGGCACTACTCTTGGAGAATGTGTTGTTCCATTCCCCCTCCTAGCTGAGTGACTAAATACAAAGAAGAGGTGAGAACCAAATGAGATGGGGTTGTGTGGACTCTCTGCACAAGTAGAAATGATCACGCCCATGGGTGGTCAGGCGTCTCTCCTACAGAAAGTCCTATTTAGTTCACATTTTTCACTTTCCCTAAAAAGAGAGGACTTCCCCAGTTCTCATTAGATAAGCTCATCTGTTACAATTGCTTAGGATGTTGTGAATTTCCTCTGCGTTCAGGGACTCCCATTTTGACGCATCAAGACACTCAGAGTGGGCTTGTAAAATCAGCTAACGGTGCTATCTTCCTAAGTCGCACAGAGTAGTGATGTTTTGTACCCAGAATAGCTTCATTGTAAGAACTTATCGCACTAAAGGTCAACACATAGAGTTACACACTCCAGGGAAAGCTCATGCTTTTGTGAAATGCAATAAGGTCTCTATGTGTTCTCAGTTAGAGCAACCCAACACAATATGGCTTAGTCTCCTGAGAATGCTGTGGCAGCTCAGATATGATGCCAGCAACCTATGTCATTTCTGATCTAATTAGAAATTAACCTTCATAAATGTGGGCAAAAATCTACTTACAGCTTAGAGAACATTAGCCACCTTTTAATCTAATGAGCCTTGAGTATCCTTTCATTTTCTCTAGCAAGCCATGGCCTATCTTTTGAGCTATTAGAATCAGAGCCTGTCAATACCAGCCCTTTTGCAGAATGTGTTTAATCTATGTTTCATATATCAGTATCCTAATGTAAGTAAGAATAAATTAACATTTATAGTTCTTACTATGTGTGTTAAATTAGTACGTTTAATCTTGCTGAAGCCTTGTAATTTCCATGAGGTAGGTAATGATAGCCATTCTTACTTTTTAGGGAGGGAAGTGAGGTTCAGAAAGATTAAGAAAATCTTGGAACTATGATTTGGAACTATGAGTCAAGAACTGTTCGTCTTGACTGGCCTAATAATTCCTGTTATTTTCACTCTAACACACACATTATTAGAAATTAAATATTTTTTAATCAAAAGAGGATCAACTGTTGAGATGCAAAAAGGAGTGACCAAGTGCCCCCTTTCACTCTGGATGAGATAAAACATCTAGAATAAAGATAGAAAAGATGATCCTATCAGCATATAGACTAAAACAAATAAACTGTGCTTGGCACTACACACTATATAGTCTGGAAAAGAGGCAAACGCAGAGGACCACTAGAAAATGTAGATATAATGGAAATAGACTATCTTGTGAGAAAATACCTATAAATTAGTACACACAGGCTCAATGCAGAGAAAGACGAAGCAGATCAAAGAAATAGAATGATTCCCAGTCTAACAAACTGTCTGTGGTAATATGGAGGTCATTAATGTGTCTAAATAAATGATGCATCAATCAAAAAGGGAGTTGGTTTCAGTGGAATATGGCGGGTGAGTGAAAAGGGAGTAGGTGAAGTCAGCTTTGATGGGCTTTCTCTCTCTGCAGGAGGCAGCACCTTGGCCAGCAGACTTAGAGTGCTGGTTCTATTGACCAGGCTCCACATGAAGACTGGACAGTAGGAAAAAGCTATCACAGCTGAGGAAAGCTGTATGTTGAACAGATGACTTAAACTACTATTTTCTGATTCCAAGATCACCAAAGCAACTTTCTGATTATAATTCAGCTTCTCTGCAAAAAGGAAAAGTACTAGTGCAAGTCATGCTGACAGGAGAGCTCAGGTCTCCTGAGATTTTATTTCTTAAGGTACATTAGTAAACTGACATTATGGTTTTCTCTATCCGTGTCTTGTAGCTTGACTAATGTTGGGTCAATGCCTGGGAGGTAAAGCCACTCTTGATGTGCTGGTCAAAACTGCTGATCAGGATTCTGACTCTGCAAGGTTACTGTCCAGGCTGAAACCATGAAGAAGTCATCATGGTAAGGTGCCCCAGTTGCCCTTTCCTAGTTGACACTTGCCCCTGCATGCCCCAGTTGCCCTTTCCTAGTTGACACTTCAGTTATCTCTGTGTGTATCTTCATTCAAACTGCAGGCCTCTGTGCAGTTATAGCAGTGAACATAACAGAAACTATCCTAGAGGAGGCACTTGGCTTAGTGCAGCATCGTAAAAAAAAGGTGTGGAAGTGCTGTCATTAAATAATGGCTTCGTCAGTAATTAATTACATGACTTTAGAAAAGTCACAACCTTCTCAAATCTAAAAACCCACATCTATAAAATGGGAATAATGTTGCCAAATGAATCCCTTCAATGTTTGTACCCTTTCAAGGAAACTGCCACATAAAATTGTATGAATCATGGGCAACTGAAATTCTCTTTTTTTCCAAGGCAAACCCACAAAACCGTATCTCAGAACTGCAGGATATCAGGCCGGGAGCGGTGGCTCACGCCTGTAATCCCAGCACTTTGGGAGGCTGAGGTGGGTGGATCACCTTAGGTCAGGAATTCAAGACCAGCCTGGCCAACATGGCGAAACCCCGCCCCTACTAGCTATACAAAAAATAGCCAGGTATGCTGTAATCCCAGCTACTCAGGAGACAGGCAGGAGAATTCCTTGAAATCAGGAGGTGGAGGCTGCAGTGAACTGAGATCACGTCACTGCACTCCAGCCTGGGTGGCAGAGTGAGACTCCTCCATCTCAAACAAACAAACAAACAAACAAAACAAACAAAAAACCTGCAGGATATCAGCCTGGTATTTGCCATCTGCCATCTGAGTGACTTTGGGCAAGCTTAAAAACTTCTAGAGTAACTGTTGCTTTGTTCGTCAAGGAAAATTTACTAGATTATATAAAAAGCCCTTCCTAGGCCGAGGTTTAGACCTAAAACAACCAGGATTTTATTGTCCACAATGGAGTGTTCTCTTTGAATGCTAGGTTTACTGCAATAGCTTTCTCTTTGCCTTGCCTGAGTTCAGTAAAGTTCTCTTCACTGCATCCCCTAGATGATCCTAGAGCAATCTTAATAAGACTTAAATCTGACCATGTTACACCCTTGCTCAGAAAGCTTTCAATGAAGGATCCCTCCGTTGCCTTCAAAATAAAGATGAACATTTCCTACTTGGCATACAAGGTTCTTTACAACATTATTCTTGCTTTTCTTCTCTCCTTTGCGACCTGTCTCCTCTACACAAATATTTTGTGCCTTGGTCTTAAGAAATTATATGCAGCTAAGGATGGCTCCCAGATATCTAGTTTTGATAGCTTGATATGTGATAAGCGTTCTCTTTTGGGCATGTGGATTTTGAGTTGACTATGAAATATCCAGTTAGAAATGTCAGGTAACCAATGAGCTATGTGTGCCTAATGCTCATGGGAAATTCTACGCATGGGAAATTCTACTCCAAAAGGAATAGAATTTGGAGTCATCTAGGCAGAGAAAAGTTGACACTGTGCAAGTGGAAGCGATCACCCAGGAAGATATGTGGATAGCAAGGGGTAAGAGATTGGTGGTATTATAGAATACTGATTAAACAAACACCAACATTCAAAAACTTTACATGAATTAATCCAATTCATGAAGCATTCTATAATTCAAACACCAGAGAGGGCATAAAGATCATCCTGCCCCATGTCAGCAATAACTACTATGAACAAAGTAGATAAAATCAGTATCTAACATATTTTTCAAAAAAATAAAAACTGAGGATTTGAGAGGCTATAATCATTTGTGATAGGTAACCAAGCTGGTTAATGAAGAAGCTGGGTTTATAGTCAAATCTTTTTTGCTTTGATTTTTGACCCAAGCTCTTCTTAAAACCACACTTGCCTGCATAAAGCAGACAATATAAGAGCTTTCCTCGTAGACAATAATGGAGGCAGTAAACTAAGTAAAGCTCAATTCAAATAAAGAAGTGATTATGATTAATAATAAAAGGGGTATTAGACCTTAATTACTGAATTGTTTAATGATGGTGTCTTGAGTTTATTTAACTAAGCTGTTTATTTGCAAGAAGTAGAAAACTAAGGATTTATAGTTAAAAGAAGAACATTCTTATCATTAGAGTCTATTTGCAGGCAGTTCCTGTGATAAATTATTATAAAGAGAAGCTTAAACTTTTATTTGCACATAAACTTTCATTACCTACATAATGGAATAAGAATAGCATTACATAGTTAAAGATAGACTTTCATTATACAGTTATAATTCCACTCTTGATGAACATTAGGAATTTGTGATCAACCTACAAGGCACACTCTGGCCAGATTTTCTCCCATTCCAGACAGAAAATCTGGTCAAAGTTCCAAGAATCATTCTATATCACACACTACATACTTTTGGCTAATAGAAACACTCTTTAAATTTAATGTTGCCTAACTAATGCTTAAGCAAAACAAGCTATTTATACAATATACATGCAGCAATTGATATGGCTTATTCCCTTTCTTATTTATAATCATTACATTCTCTAGCTTCTGAAATAATTCTTAATAGAATTTTCTCATTATTATTATTTAGGGCTTAATGCAAGCTATTGGGAGCAAACAGTGAAACTACCAAAACCTGAGGTAAAACAATTCATTGGATTGTGGTGTGACTGCAATATGACTGTCTTCAGAGCCAAGTTTTGGAGAAAGCATGTAGGCTTGTGTGTATGTTTTCTCCCATGGCATCTTGGCCTGTCCAAAAATGTTGTGCTTTCAAACATTCTTGCAATATTCTAGAGGAAGATTTGGAAGTCGACAGTTGCCAGATGCCATCAGTTCCGTGGGAAGCCAGCTAAAGAAAGGTATAATTCTCAAGGAGAGTAATGCGAGGAAACAATTAGCCCTTTTAACAACTTGATTTGTTAAAATGAGGCTGCCCTACCTCCAGGGACAACCTAGGTCTCCACAGAGATCGAAATAAAGGTTCAAAGACACCAACATTCCAGGGCTTTACAGCATTTAGTCCAGTTCAAGAAAATTTTACAATTTGAACACCAGACAGGGGAGAAAGGTTAGGGGAAGATTATCTTCCCCTTTGTCACTGATAACTTCTGTAGGCACAGCAGGCAAGTTAGTATCTCACCTATCATTCAGAAAAAAAGCTGAGTCCAAGTGTACCAAGTTTTGATTACACAAGATGAATAAGTCCTAGAGATCCACTGTACACGATAGTGACCTTTGGTTAACAATACTGTACTGTATACTTAGAAATCTGCTGAGAGAGCATATCTTATGTTAAGTGTTCTTATTGCAAAAACAATAATAAATAAAAAGGTGGGAGGTGATGGATATGCGATGTTGCTTTCATCAATATATACTTGTCATGAGTACGTACTTTTCTCAAACTCATCAAGTTGTATGCCTTAAATAGGTTCTGCTTTTTGTATGTCAGTCATACCTCAATAAAGTGATTCATAGCAGAGCAATCCTCAGGGACTGCTGGAGATAGGGTGATATGATAGCAGGTAAGCAGTGCCTACTATACCCAGGTCACTGCCAAAAGCAAAGCCAACCTCCCCTTCCCTGCAGACTGCCTACCAGCCCCTAAGCAGCTTCCAATGACTTAACTGCTTGATAATGCCCCCCCTCCTCAGGAGACACATGCTGCTCTTGAATAGAAAGAGAGTTTTAGTTATTAAACTCACAGCTGTCGTTTAGAGCTAAGACTGGATTTCTGAAATTAATTTGAAAATGTTTGCATTTATACCCCCCTACCCGCCCCTGTTTTGCTGTTTCCTGGTCAACTTTATCCCTCCCCCACCTGAGGACTGGGGTGAGAGGGTGCTGGGCAGCAGAGGTCTCTGTGTGCAGCTGCAGCTCACGGGTCAAGAGCCTACTACATCAGTAATGAGGGCACCCATCACTTTGCTTTGCAAAGATCACAGACTGGAGCCACCCTGCTGGGAGGCCCCTTAATGAGCTGAGCAGATTTTTAGTGCTCATCTCAGGGGTGCAGGGTAAGGTGCCTTAGTGCCAATTCTATCCGGATTTCCGGTAGTGCACTTGGGAACTGTGTTTGGACCCCTGGGTACCAATAGGACAATTCAGCTTCCAAATCCCAAATCACCCCCAGCAGATGGGCACAGCTCGAGCAGAGGAATGAAAAGGCAGGATCATTCATACTTGTTTGTATGTGTCTTAATCCTTTGTGGAACAAATAGGGGATTAAGTAGGAAGAAGGGTAGGTAGATAAGCAGATAAAAGAAACATTCCTCTTTACATTCTCAGCAACTAACACAGCCAATATCACAAATGTGTGAGGCATTAAGAGATGAAGGGAAGGAGGAAGAGGAAAGGGAAGAATGACAGGATCTACCAAGTGCTAAATTTTCCCAACAAGCAAATTAGCTTAACAGTCCATGTAATCTACCAGGAAGTCTTTTCTGAAATGATAAAATATATTTTCAATCAATGGTCACATCCATGACCTCTCCCTACACTACACACAGCAATATCCTGGCTCTTCTCCATCCCCTTTCTCTATTTTATTTTTGTCCTGAACATTTATCTAATAAGCTACATATATTTTACTGTATTCTGCTTATTTTTTATTTCTCCTCACTAGATTGTTAGCTGCATGGGGGCAAGGAGCTTTGTCAGTTTTTTGTTCTCTGTATCCCTAGTGCCCAGAAGGATGCCTGGAACAGAGTAGGCACTTCATAATAATAAGTGAATGAATAAAAGTGTAAGTAAATGATTGTGGGAATAACAGTCATTATTACTATTAGAGTTGGGAACTCTTAAGCATTTTAGAGTAGGGTTAATATTACCCACCTCATCAGGTTATGGCATAAGGATTAAATGGGGCAATGTTCTTTAAGCATGTTGTACAATGCCTGGCACACAGTACATGCCCAATAAAATGGTGGCTAATATTATTATACCCCCATCTAATAGTTGCAAAAAGCAAGAGAGACAATTATGATTATTCAACCCTATGAGTCCAAAAAATATAAGGCTCAGAAAACTTAAATAATTTCACTTCAATGACATAGCTATTAGGCTTTCAATCCAATTCTGTATGCCCCCAAAACCTACAGTCTATCCATGCCACCATCCTGCCTTTTAACTACATCTTCAACTCCAGGATGGTCACACTAAGCAAAAGGTGGAGCAGGATGATGGGGAACCGAAAACTCAAGGAAGCAATTAAATTAAATTTCAAATAGATATCTGGTAGCTTTCAGAATAAGATACATGGATCTACGTGTATGTGTGTAGTAAATATCTATGTGTGTAACTGTATAGGGTATAGGGTGGGTGGAAATCACCTTCGTTTGCTCCATGGGGGGAATCTACAATGCTACATTGAAGTGTCATGAGAATTCTCAGATAGGAAACAGCCATATAAAAGAGGAATTATTCCCAGACTGGATGTTGGAAGTCCTGGGTGCTGGTCACAGTTTTCCATCTAATGGGGATGTCTTAGATAAATTTCCCTCTCTAGACTATGTTTTCCTCATATGTAAAATAACAAGACTAGAAAACTGACTTCTAACTTATCTCTTTCAATTCTAAAAGACCTCTCTAAATTTGTGAAGGTAAATGAACTCAAGGATGTGAGAAAACTTTGAAACCCCTAAAATAAACCCCTAATATGAATTAAAGATATCGAGTGTCCCCTAGAGAGAGGAGGATAAGAATTGACTGATCCACTGAGAAGATTCTACCTCTCTTGCTTGAGCCCTTTGAAGTCATCTTTTAGGTCATGGTGAATTACATTCTCTAACCTAGTGTTCACAATTGCTCATCCTTCTGCTTTGCCTTGACCAAACCAGTCATTTCTACAGGTTCCTGAATGCTGCTTGTCCCCAAGTCTGAGCACACACATAAAAGGGGAACATGTACCTCCTTACCAGTTTCTCCTGGAAATCAGCTGGCAACAGTGAGACCCTCGGTCCTGTCAGACTCCAAGGATTATTTCCCCTTGCTTGTCCAGCTTCCTCCCACCCCAAAGATTCTGCTTATCTCTGCTAGCCTCCTCTTTTACCCTATGAAAGGAAAACATTTTTGTTTCTGTTTGATTTTGAGATGTTTGCAAACCTTATTGTTACAGCACTCTCCCTTTTGCAATTGTCCTTTTCTTTCTCTTGCAAGAATTGTTTTGAATAAAAATATCTTCTAACAAAGTCCTGATTTGTTTCTTTGACATCTCAAGTGCTACAAATACAGGATCTTCTATAAATATCTCAAATTCACCGACTTCCCTTCCCATCCCTAGTCAATGTCCTAGTCCAAATTTAGTCCACCGTCAACTCTTTCCTGGAGAACTAGTATTTTAACACCTATTCTTATCCTTCTCCAATCCACTATCTGTCCTACAGCCAAGATGATCTTTAAGAAAGCAAATCTGGTCATGTTATTCTCCTGCTTATAGCTATTCAAGGGTCTGCCATTACTTTTAGGATAAATTCTAAATCAGTATTATTGTCTACCAGTAGGTGATGGCATGACTAAGCCCTGTCTCCCCTTCCCTCTCCTCCCCACTTCCACCTTCTGTGCTCCAACCTGACTTACCCTCTGTTCCTTGAACTCTAACTTGCCATACTTCTTTTTACCTATTGGGCTTTGTAACAACCTTTTCCTAGAAGACTGCATCCATCTTTGACTGGTAACACCTTCTTATTCTTCAAATGTTAACTCAAGCATCATTCCCTCTGGAGCTGTTTCCCTGATCACCCCTCAGCTAGGGCTGGCTCTCTATACTTCTCAAGTTTGAAAGTTTGAAACTGCATGTTTAGTTGTTGATTATTTGGTAAATATCTTTCTCCTGTCACTAGATTATAAACTCCATGAGGCCAAAGATGGGTCAATTTTTGCCCACCATTGTACCTCTCAAGGACTAGCATGGTATCTGGCAGTTAGTCATCACTAACTAATATTTGGCCACATGACTTGCCTTGACGTAGAGAATGTGGACAGTAGTGACAATGTATGAGATGCAGACTTAGGTCGAAGGAGGTACTGAGTGCTTGCATGCTCCTTCTTGTACTCCTTTCACTTGCTAGTAGGAGAATATCTCCTGGGTAGCCTCTGGTCCAAAAGAATGTGGTAATGGGGGAGCCAATCTGAATCTAACTTGAAACTTGCAGCTATTTCCAGCCCTCCACAGCTTGGAACAGAGCCACCTTAACCTATCCATAAATCTATAAGTATAGAATTTAAATACTGCTTGTTGTAAGTCACAAAGGTGTGGGGTGGCTTGTTCACAACATTACTGAGGCAATAGCTGGAAAATATAGCTACTTTGAAGTCATTAAAAATAACGTTTTTCAAGATTTTATGATTTGAGACAAAGATCATATAACACTGAATTGCAATTACGGTATAATTATGCAACTATAATATAATTTTTGAAAAAAACAGGAACTGGAAAATTAGAATAATCACTTATAAAATTACATTAACATTATATATATACACATATATCTTCCAAAAAATATATATATAGAATAGAGTACATATATTCACGAATAGTGTATATTCAAGAATAGAATATATATACATACAAACATACATACACACACACACATACACACACACTCACACACACACATATATATATACACATTCCCAAAATAATAGAATAAATCATAACAATATGTTAATAACAACCATTTCTGCTTGGTACAATTATACTCAATTATGTTTATTTTTGTCTACCATGAAATGGTTTTGTAGAACCAGCATAGGTTTTTGTATTCAGGTACTCAGTTAATGTTGGCCAAAGAAAAAGTTGAATTAATAAACTTCCATGTGCCCAATTTTCTACAGTAAATATATATATTAATTTTAGAATTATAAAAATCAATGTTTATTTTTTAAATGGACATTCATAATCTATAATGTTAGCAATAACCCACAGATGACAATTTTTATGAGGCTTCTTTTCAACAGTGATAAACACTCCTAACAGAGCTATAATCCAGAGATTGGTTTATTGAGTAGCATTTTATGAAGACAGAATAACAGTCCTACCAAAGTCAAGATTCATTATATCAATTGTCCCATCAAAGCCCCCAGGAATGCTACTCTGTAGTGAAAAGAAATTAAATGGGTCAACCATGTTCTCCACATAAGAAAAAAACTAAAGTGTTTTGAAGGGATCACGGGCAAGAAAAGAAGGGAGGTGAAAGAAAGGTGAGAAAGTGAGATATCTGAAAGGAGGGAGGAAGAAAGGGCAAAAGGAAAATTTACAAAGAAATAATTCTGCTCAGCATCAACTGAGGACACATTCCTTGACCATCACGCCACCACCATCAATCTCCATTTGCAGAAAGCTCAAGGGGCAAACCCAATGTTAGACAGAGAGGGGCTCCTTTGTGCTGCAGCCAAATCATTTCCTCAAGTAGAAATTGATATACCAGGGTACTCTTCTGCATTCCTCAGTCATATTTTAGCCATCTGGTTTTATAGTCATTGTTTTGTCTGGCTAAGACCCTTTCTCATTTATTGTAGTTCAAAAGGAGATGACTTCCAGGTTAGACAATGTGCTCAAAGAGGCCTTAGGGGCCTGTCCTCCCCTTCAACCAGATGCCACTTACCTAGGTAGCTGGTAGGCACCAGCCACCTTGCAGTTCTGTGCAGCCCACATTTTATGACAGCTCTGAGTCAAGTCATTCTGAATAAATAAGGGTCAATTTCATCCCTCTGGGAGGGAAAAGCCCTTTAAACAATAGACATTATTGCTGCATCAAGCTTAAAAGATACATAGAAATGAAGAAAGGACTGTGTGGGGTTTATCAGGGAAAAAATAATGAAGAATAAAGGGAATAAAGAAGAGAAAACAGGAAAAAGAAAAGGTAAGCAGGACAGGGGAGGGGTGAATAAAAGGGAGTGAGTGGGAACAAAAGGGTATCATCCACGAAGTGCTTCTTTCACCAAGGAGAGCTGCAAAGTCACCCCATTGTTTTAGATGGTAGAAATGCCTGCCTTGGATGCATAAGCCTGCTTCTCCCTCTATTCTAGATTCATTCATTCCATGCCTGCCCACCTGTCCACTTTAAGTAACACTGAATCTAGCCACTCTATAGCTAATATTGAGTTACAGGAAGAGTTGCTACAGGGCCAAGAGGCTAGGCCCCAGCCTAGGGGAGCTTCTCATTATTTTTCTCTAGGCATATCCCCAACTATGAAAATCCTAACTTGTTATTGGGGGTGAGGGTGGGCAGTTTAGATGTCTAGCAGGTGTACTAAGTTTCCGCAAATTTGTCAGATAATAAACCAGAATTCTAACTAAAGTATAGTTAACTTTAGAAATAATCCCATTCATTTCATTTTGCTTTGCATTCATTCTTTTATTTGTTCCTCCACAAACACGGATTGAGCTCCTTTTCCTTGGCACTGGGGATACGTAGTCTATGACTCCCCATCTAGAGAAGGAGAGACGAGCAAAGCAAAAACTAGAGAGGTCCAGATTTATGGCCGAAGAATTTGTATCAGTGCATTCATGTGCGTGTCTGTGTGTGCATGTGTGTTTGTACACATGGGTAAAGATGCAGGTATGAGTTAAGGTATGTTGCAGCCCTGGATAAATTGTGATAAGACAAAATTTGTCTTTCTAAGTTTTGAGCTGTACTCATTTCAGGCTTTTCTGGACCAGCCCCATGAAACTTTACAGTTGTTCTCCTCCACCTAGGAACAAAGAGTATGAACAAAAAGATGTGGAAGATCCTGACTGCTTTTCTCAATACTGAATTTACTCCAAAATGACAGCTTCCATCCCTTTGTATTTCTCATGTTTGCCCGTTGGAAAGTCCTAAAACAGAGAACTGACGAGGTTGGAAGAGGAACAAAAAAGCCATCTCATTTCTGACAGCTCTCCCTCCCTCCCACAGTACCTAATCCCACCTCTAAGATCTCCTGTTTTAATGAATGGCAAAGAATAATAGAAAATCTGATAGACTGGGTGAAAAAGTCCTACCTTTAGTATTTGCTAACATTGTGACTATGGAAATTTATTTTATTTTCTGATCCTTGGTTTAAGTATCTAAAATCTGAATGATACCACAAACTTTATAAGATCTGCTCTAAAAATTAAACAAGAGAAGAAGAATAATATTCCTACATGTACTGAACACTTACAAAATTATAGGCATTGTGCCAAGATTTTTACACAATTATGTATTTAAGCCTCATAACAACCCCAAAATGGCATTTTGATGGATCAGAAAACTGAGGCTAAAAAGGGGTTAAAAACACATCCAAGATGACATAATAGTGAGCAATGGAATTGGGATTCAAATCCAATTTTGTTGTTGTTGTTGTTTGTTTTTGAAATGGAGTCTCGCTCTGTTGCCCAGGCAGGAGTGCAGTGGCACAGTCTCAGCTCGCTGCAACCTCTGCCTCCCGGGTTCAAGCGATTCTCCTGCCTCAGCCTCCTGAGTAGCTGGGATTACAGGCACCTGCCACCATGCCTGGCTTTTTTTTTTTTTTTTTTTTTTTTTGGTAGAGACGGGGGTTTCACCATGTTGGCCAGGCTGGTCTCAAACTCATTACCTCATGATCTGCCTGCCTCAACCTCCCAAAGTGCTGGGATTATAGGCATGAGCCACCACGTACCTCCCTGCCCCACAAATCCAGTTTTGTCTGACTCCAAATCTGGTGTATCTTACTTAAGGACCAAATTATACCTGGCACATGCAGGTACTCAATAAGTGTGAATTACCTTTTTATACTCCCTGACGTGTGAATGTCAGTGACTTTCATGGCCTCACTACAATTGTCTACTCCCTCCTAGGTTGACTTTTAGTAGCTCCCTTCTTGAAGATGACCAGGAATCTGCATATTTAGACCACTTCTTTAAGCATCTCTTTTTAAACAGATGTGTTGATAATGTAAGGTTTGGGTAATGAGATTTTCCAGACCATAAGCTGCTAACTAAATTAATTGACAAACTTATTTGCAATAAATAAAGGGATGATTACATGTGAAAACAATCACAAGGACCCACTGAGCTTGTGAAGAAATATTCTGACCCACACAGCAGGAGCATCTTACTCTCAGCTACAAACGACCAGCCCAAAGGCACAAAGCAAGAGCACCTCTGAAATTGCTTTAGGATAGACAGCTGTCGTTGGGGATTCAAAATACTGAGTGATAAGTCCCACCATGGCTGCTTACTACCTCTGTGACTTTGGGAAAGTTACATAACCACTCTGAATCTCAGTTATTTCTTTGTAAATTATAAGCACTTGGAATACTTGATTTTTTAAGGCCCTGCCCAGCTGTAGCAGTCGATGATTCTGTGTCAGCTGACACTTGTCAAAATCATGATTTCCTTGTCTAGTGGTACCCTAAGATGTTCCTATGGTCAAAAATAAATTTAGCTTTGCTTTTGAGATATGTGATTTAACACACTCAATCTAGGACTATTTTGAAGAATAAGATGAGGTGATAAATGTGACGGTACCTGAAGTGGGCCCAAAGCTTTTTTGAGATGGAGTTTTTGCTCCTGTTGCCCAGGCTAGAGTACAATGGCGTGATCCCGGCTCACCGCAACCTCTGCCTCCTGGGTTTAGGCGACTCTCCTATCTCAGCCTCCCAAGTAGCTGGGATTACAGATAAGCACCACCACGCCCGGCTAATTTTATGTTTTTAGTAGAGATGGGGTTTCTCCATGTTGGTCAGGCTGGTCTTGAACTCCCAACCTCAGGTGATTCGCCTGCTTTGGCCTCCCAAAGTTCTGGGATTACAGGCGTGAGCCACCATGCCCAGCCCAAAGCATTTTTACAGGATAAGAAACTAATAAAAGCACTAACCCCACCACCACCATAAATGTACCAGTGAATCCTGCCAGTCACACAAACCCATAGTCCATATGTGTCACAACATCTGATATTCATGTGAGTTACTGCATTGATAATACATACTTTCTCCTTGGAAGGGCGTGGCCTGCTTCACAAAGACCCCTGTGAAGTACTGGAAGTCATCCTTCCTTTCAGTGAACAACAGAACCTTCTCCTATCTACCCTCACTTCTCTCAATGACTGCTGGATTAACTCAGCAAGGACCTTAAAACCACAATAGATGAGAACTGGTTAGTGAAACTAGTGATGTTTATCCTGAGAATGACTGACAACATTTCAGTGAAAAACATGATAGCTGTCTTTGAATAACTGAAGGTCTATTGTAGAGGAGGGTTTTATCTTGATCTGTTCTGGACATCCCTAGGATCCACGGCACGATAAGCACCTAGTGAAGGTTATTTTTGTTTGTTTGTTTGTTTGAGTGAATAAATCCTGTATAGCTCCCAAAGCCTGAACCAAGGCCAAAAGAAATATTCTGAAGATGGATGATGGCTATGGTTGCACAGCAATGTGAATGTGCTTTATGCCACTGTATTATACACTTAAAAATGGCTAAAATGAGGCCAGGTGCAATGGCTCATGCCTGTAATCCCAGCACTTTGGGAGGCCAAGGTGGGCAGATGGTTTGAGCTCACAAGTTTGAGACCATCCTGGGCAACATGGTGAAAATTCATCTCTACAAAAGATACAAAAATTAGCCGGGTGTGATGGTACATGCCTGTGGTCCCAGCTACTTAGGAGGCTGAGGTTGGGAGGATAGCAGGGGTTGCAATGAGCTGAGATTACATCACTGCACACCAACTTGGGCAAAAGAACCAGGCCTTGTCTCAATAAAAAAGCTAAAATGGTAAATGTTATGTTATGTGTATTTTATCATAATAAAAAAGTGTTTACAAGAACAGAAAACCAAATACCATATGTTCTTACTCATAAGTGGGAGCTGAAAAATGAGAACACGCGGACACAGGGAGGGGAACATCACACACTGGGGCCTGTCAGTGGGTGGGGGGCTAGGAGACAGATAGCATTAGGAGAAATACCTAATGTAGGTGATGAGTTGATGGGTGCAGCAAACCACCATGGTACGTGTATACCTATGTAACAAAACCACACGTTCTGCACATGTACCCCAGAACTTAAAGTATAATTTAAAAAAGCGAAAAAATAAAAATAAATAGAGTGTTTCAAAAAAGAGACTTCAGTTATAGTGAAAGGAAGATTTTTAGACTACTTAGCAACATCCAAAAATGGAATGGGTGCTTCATGAAGAGGTGAGCATCCTTGTTACTGAGAGTAGTAAAGTATATCAATCACAGAAGAGAAGACTCAGGAGTGGAAGACCCAGAGATCACCTCAACATTTTCTTGGGTGACCTTGGGCAAGTTACTTAACCTATCCTTGACCCCAATTCCTCAGATATAAATTAAGAATGAAAATAGCACATATCTTATGTAGTTATTACAAAGATTAAATAAGCTAACTACTGCTAAGCATTTAGTACATCATATGGAGATAAGAGCACATATTCCTAAAGAGTCTACACAGCAATTTAGGAATTTTGTCCAGGGGTATATATGCATCAGATATTGAGTTAGACTCAAAAACCTCCGAGGTCCTTTTCAACTTGAAAATATGAATGTGTAAATTCTGATAAAAGAGTCATCCCCCACAACCCCTAATAAATATTTTATAATCTATACAGATAACAGAACTGTTATTCATCGTTTTTTTTCTTCTTCTACCTCTACTCTCAATACTTGACTTTATGGATTTCCACAGAAGGAGGCTCCACCTTATAGTGGCTGAAGATGCTAGGTTGCTTGTGAAAGTTTCATTACAGACCGAGCCATGGGACAAGGAGATCAGAAACAACTAACTGGCCGGTGATGAGCTCCTGCTGAGCAACAGCGAGCTACTACACGAATGATGACATTAGGAATCAACGGCTGTCTTCAGACCCAGAGAGGATGTTTTCCAGGATGGGGAGAATTCAACAAAACAAACATCAGAGCAGTTATCTTTTCTTTACAACATTGCTGATGGAGATAAACAACGTGCCAGCCTTAGCTGGTGTCAGTATGTGGCCCCAGGTGACTGAATGAAAACGATATTCAAATACCAGTGAGCCACAGCAGTAGGTTTCAGACAAGGGGCCTGCAGAAAAGACTGAAATCTGAAATGCACAGGTCTTTCTTACCCTGCAGAAACAAAGAGGGGGAGCATGCTAATCCCACAGATTTCATGAGGCTTCTGATTTACTGGCCTCTTAGAAGGCTCTGTTGGGGTTTGTCATTTTGATGAGAATGTCTTGCTATAAAGGTTAAACATGCTAAGAAGCATGAAATGATCTTCTCCAAGAAATACTGCATCTGCTTGGCAGAAAAATAACTGTCCAGTAGCCCACAGAAGGGGGTCTTTCAAGAGCCACTTATATTGAGAGGTCCAGCCTCAAGTTCCAAATGTACTTGTCACTCCAATATCCTCTCTGTTGGGCTGGGTTATTTGTTGGGGTAAGATGGGATGAGTGATGAAAGAGAAAGAGAAGAGAAATATATACATATCTCTTCCTTCTACACTTCCTGTCTCTAAATCAGTTGCCAACATTTCAAATAAAATTTATCAATTAGAACAAATTACGGGAGACTTACCAAATGGCTTTGCTATAATGGCATGACTACTGCCTAGAAGATCATGAGACATAAAAGTATATCTTCACAAATATGCACAGATGCACAGATACATATGTATTTCTTTGAAAAATCCAATAAACTGGAACCAAAATGAGGGACTAAGAACATTCTATTCTAAGCCGGGTGCAGTGGCTCATGCCTGTGATCCCAGCACGTTGGGAGGCCAAGGTGGGTGGATCACAAGGTCAGGAGATTGAGACCATCCTGGCTAACACGGTGAAAATCTGTCTCTACTAAAACTACAAAAAATTAGCTGGGCGTGGTGGTGGGCACCTGTAGTCCCAGCTACTTGGGAGACTGAGGTGGGAGAATGGCCTCAATCTGGGAGGCGGAGCTTGCAGTGAGCTGAGATAGCACCACTGCACTCCAGCCTGGGTGACAGAGCAAGACACCATCTCAAAACAACAACAACAACAACAATAACAAAAAAAAAATCTATTCTATCCTATTCTATTGGCCACTCATTTCCTAGCTGGAGGCCTCAGTTTCTTCATGTAAAATTGGGGGTGGGTGGTTTTGCTAGATAGTATCTGAGCATCTATTCTACTGGCAAGGTAAGTAATTATACAACCCTTTATACTCTGCCTGGTTTTCGTTGGGTCAGTAAAGTTTTAGGTTTTAAGTTTGGGACTTCTATTCATGATTACTACATGTTTGCTGCTTTTTCCTCTTAACAATCCTTGGTGGGATTAAAACAAAACCCATGATAAAATAGAAAACTTCTCAGAAGCTAGAGGAAAACTATCCACATGTGCTCTATGCACAGACACATACATAATACTCAGTATCAGGTGTCATCACTATAAATCCCAAATGAGAGACCAGAATAGGGAGAAGTTCAAAATACAGTTTTTCTGTCTCCAAGGAAAAAATCTTCTAGCTTAATTTCAAATACAGCCAGTTTTACAAGACAAAGAGAGACAATCTACGACTCATTGTTTCTACCAAATACATGCCAAAGCTTGGTTGAGATCACCACAGTCACAACAGATCCTCTTAATGCAATTCTTAATACAAAAGAGTCACATTTAATTCCAAATATACCATTTAAAGTATGAAGAAAAGCATGCTTTGGTATGTTCTCTTACGGCTCAACCTTCTCAACGTTAACCTGTACCATATGCCTTAAACATAGAAATAACACCTGGGTCATTTCCACCACACAAGAAAAAAAAATGGAACAAAAATACCAACCAGATCATTTTTTCAATTCTTGCATTGCTAAATTCCAGATTCTGAAAGGGGAATATTGGCTTTATTATCTGCATGAGCACATTATACACTTTGATTCTACAATGGAGCCTCACAATAAGCCAGTTAAACACCCACCACCAATATTGTCAGTGGTAAATATTGAAATGGAGGCAGAGAGAAGGTAAATACATATGTTCTGAGTGGGATCAAAGCGGGTGTAGGTTTGACTCTCAGCTACATCTGCTTAATGGTCACCACAGTCCTCCCCACTCCTCCTAAGAATCTGCCACTGATTCAAGATGGCTCAGAAGAAAGGAAGAAGCAAAAGGCTTCTATGGCCAGACACTTGCTCTTATCCAATTTCAGCTGTTCTTTAGCTGTGTATAATTGATTACTAGCTAAGTCCTATTGACATTGCCCCTTTTTTATTTATCAGATATGTTCGAAAACTCGACCTCCGCTCTCCTTCCTTCAGGGAGGGCTCTTATCTCTCATTCCTGAATTAATACCAATGCAAACTGGACTATTATATGCTGACCTGTTGGTCTTCTCTCTTCTCTACTCAATTTATCTTCTGCCACAGTGATCTGACCTGGTTATCCCATTGTTAAACGTGGTATGCCTCCTAGAAGATAATGCCTAAACTTCTTAGGAGAGCAAAATGTTTCATGGCTGGCCTTGTCACCCCTACAGTTGCACCTTCGAAAACTTCCCCTCAAATCCCTCCTCCTCACTCTTTAAGCCCTACATGCCACCCACATGGAAAACTTACTGTTTATTGAAGTCACCTTTATACATCTGTTCCTTCTGCCTAGAATATTTTTTCCCTGCCTGGTCTGCCTGGGAGATCTTTGATTCTCCACCAAGCCTCAGCTCTAGTGGCACCCGTCTGTGATGCCTTCCATGATATTTCTCCCGGCACTGATGTCACCATTCCTCGGATACCAGAATATAATGGCAATTTATGAGAACCACAATCAATGCCTTTGTGTCCCAAGTGCTCAACACAGTCCCTGGCACGTAGCACTCAGTAGGTATTCAGAATGAATTGGGTGGCCCTTGATTTCTTCATGTAGAAAATGAGGATAATAATATGCAGTCTGCAGAGTGGATGTGAGGGTTAAATGACTCAGTACATATTAAGAACCAAACATAGAGAAGGCACATCATTTTTTTCAATAAATACTAGGTCTTTTAACTTTCCTTTCCTCTTAATCCAAACTGTAGTGAAGAAGGATTCATCTCTCTGTGAAAAGAAACATGAAGCCAGAGATGCTAGAAAAGCCTGCAACAATCCCCTTTGTGTTGTGTTTCAAAGCACTTGTTTCTCATAATTTAGCCGCATTTCAATTTATTGCATTATTATGGGCAGATGTCTGCTCGCAGTTAAGCTGCTTTGAGCACACACAGTAATAAAGATACAGAGAGGCAGTGTAAATGGCCACCAAGTCCCTGCATTTGACAGCACTGCAGTCAGTAGCAGGTGTGCTATGGTTCATAAGCAGCTGTCACGCACTGCACCAAAGTGCTGACCCTCACATTCTTAGGTTGAATGTAGGTGTAGGTGTCGATTCTTAAAGATCTCCAAAGTCCCCAGCCTGTCCTTCTTAGACCTCAAGGCTTCAAGACTCTAGAATAACTAGAATCTATAACCCTGATACTCTTTTTTAGAGTAACAGGACCAGCTGTGATTGGAGGTAGCTCAGACTCTCACCTGGTGGGATAACTCTCAGCTAGGGTTCATGTACTATGAAAAAGCTTCCTGGAATCATAAAATCCTGTGCTTGTGGAAAGGGAAACTTGCAGAACTGGAAGTTAAAAAAAAAAAAAAAAAAGAGGCTGAATCTGTGCTCTGCTGTGGCTGTCAGCAGGGATATACTTGTATGACTTAAGCAACAGCAGAAAAGAAAAAAAAATGGAGACACTTTGATTTATGTCAATGAATTGTACATTTCTTGGGAAGCCCCTTTCTCAGATACATGACATTATCTATCAAAAACAGTAAACAATGGACCAAAGAGGAAACAGCCTTTTAGTGCTCTTCAGAAAACTAACGTTCTATTCATTAATCCATCAATTAAAACTCAGGTCTGATGAGCCTGAAGTGTACTCAGTACACCAAGGTATTCATTTTCTTAGATGAATGAATCAGGGAGATGAAAATTTCATTGCAGTGCTGATATAACTAAGCCGAGTCCTAATCCAGACAGTTCTGCGGATTGCGAGGAACAAGGACTCACATTCCTGTCCTGCCCTTCATTCACCTTTCTCTCTCTCCTCGGGATAAGGGAAGACATTGCCAAGCTGATGACATTTGAGAATCAGAGTTTTAGAGTTGAAAAAGCCCAGAGAGAGTGTGAAACCCAACTGCCTCATTATAGTCTTGCAGAAAAGAAAGGTCAGAGGATCCATCTCCAGGTCAGACATTTAAATAAAAGATCTGGAAACCTATGAGGGATGAGGGTACAGCCATAACACAGATTCCCCTCCTCAATAGCATTAAGACCAGTAAAAGCAACCACCATTGTTATATTTGACCTTGGAAGCCCAGGTTTCTGTTATTCCCACACCAGTGAGATAGTCTGAGCAAGACCTCAGTGAATCCAGAACTAATTATAAAATGGTATATAATATGCATCATATCTTGCTTTCTAATTGTTATCTTTTTCTTTCCTGTGATTATTCCTTGAATCATTGACATTGGTAGGTTGCATTAGAGTTTGCAGATTATGTCTCTATCCCCTCTGCTGTGCTGTGAGCTCATGGAGGACAGAAAGTGTGTCTCCTATTAATATAAATGTATAGCCTCATTAGTTCACAAAGCCTGACACAGAAAAGAGCTAAATACCTGTTTATGGTATCTCTATGTTAATGTTGAAGTTAATTCCAAAGAAGCATCATAGCTTCATTTCCTACAGTTTTGTGGACCAAAAGCCATTGAAACTAAAGCTACTTAAGTAGACAGTGTTGAGAATATAGACATTTTAACAATTTAACTTTAATAGTCTAAAGAAGATGCAAAATGAATATATATTTTTCATAATCATATACTACATGCTATGTAGTTGTCCAAAGAAGCGATAAGCATGATTTGATCTAAAATGATAGTGATGGAGGAGAGAGTGGACAGAAGTAGGATGGGTTTACATGAGAAATGGATAAGACTTGCTGAGATAGACTGAATATCATAGGACGAAAATAAAAGAAAATGCCCAAGGACAGTGGGGATGCCATTTACCAAGATGGGGAAAAACTGAAAGAAAAAGAAGTCTGGGGCAGGAAGGAAGACCTCACGATTTCTGCTTTACAGTGATATGATTAAGCTGTTCAATGATACGATTAAGTCCAACAGGACTTCACAGGATGCAGGTGGTCTTCCAGTATATTAAAGAATTTCAACCTATCTGATTAGAATTAAGTAGCTATGTATTAAGTAGCTATTAATTAAGTAGCTTAAGTTAATCTATCAGATAGCAAAATGGAGATGTCAAGTAGACAACTAGGGATATAAGAATCTGGGATTTCAGGGAGAGTTCCAGGCTAGAGACCTCAATTTGGAAGTCACTAAAATATGCATGACCTTTAATATCATGGCAAAGGATAAGAGCACCAAGGGAATTGTGCAGGCCAAGAAGAGACCTAAAACAGAAACCCTGGAGCCCTCCAACATTTAATAACCATCTAGTATATGTATATAACAGTACATATGAAGGAAAGGCTGCTCAATATAATGGAAAGCCTGATGGATTAGGAATCAGGAATTCTAACCATTCTATAGCTATTCCAAGTTAAACTGATATTGACTTAACTTCTCAGGGCTTCCAATTCCTCATTTACCAAAACAGGAATGAGGTACAGGTAACACTAATGGTATCCACCAACCCTACTATTTTCCCTATTTTCTTTTCTTCTTCTTTGTGTGTGTGTGTGTGTGTGTGTGTGTGTGTGTGTTTTTC
This sequence comes from Rhinopithecus bieti, assembly GCF_001698545.2. NCBI lineage: Eukaryota > Metazoa > Chordata > Mammalia > Primates > Cercopithecidae > Rhinopithecus > Rhinopithecus bieti. Next base: position 5,308,565 of record NW_016807225.1, on the reverse strand, counting down.
TTGTTTTTTTTGTTTTTTTGAGACAGAGTTACTCTGTCACCCAGGCTGGAGTGCAACTGCATGGTCTTGGCTCACTGCAACCTCCACCTCCCAGGTTCAAGTGATTCTCGTGCCTCAGCCTCCTGAGTAGCTGGGATTATGCCCGGCTAATTTTTGTATTTTTAGTAGAGATGGGGTTTTGCCATGTTGGCCAGGCTGGTCTTGAACTCCTGACCTCAGGTGACTCACCCACCTCGGCTTCCCAAAGTGCTGGGATTACAGGCATGAGCCACCACACCTGGCCTCTGCCAACCCTAGCATTTTCCTATGACATGATTTCCATGTGGCATATATGTAGCATTTCAGTGACACAATCCAGCCTCATCGAAGACTGGTGTCTCACTCTTTCCAGGCAGAATCATTTGCTGCTGCTGCTGCTGCTACCCAGGATCACATAGAAGGTTGCCTAAAAAGGGAGGCCCTCAGTGGACAGGAGCAGCAGCTGCATGCCTTTCCCACTGGAACAAGAGTCACTGGAGAGAAGTGAAAATATTTGTATTTTTCATGTTCAGCTGGTGCATATGTCAGATAAATGTTGTACTATAGGTTATTTTTCTTGACATTGGGATGAACTTATGCTGAGCTTTATTTACTTTCTTGCCAAATGAATGCCAGCATATGTTTAGAAAAAGCCATTCAGGAAAGAGCATAGATTCAGCAATGCTCTAAAATTTAAGCTCCATGACCTACAAATAAATCAAACCCTTGGCTTTGCCTTACTGGAACTTGACACTCACCAATTGAACTAGACAGTTTGGCTATACCAGCAAAGATAAGATGTTGTCCCAGGTCAAGTGATCATATTTCCTTAAGTAGGACTAACTCCAGAGCAGGCTAAAGACCAGCTAGACTGTTTCCTCTGTCCAACAGGACTTCACTGGATGGCAGGTGGTCTTCCAGGACTTTAAAGAATTTCAACCTATCTGATTAGAATTAAGTAGTTAAAACAGGCCTTTGCTTTTTAGGTCATGGAGACGTCTCTCACATCACTACGAATAGCCAACCAAAATAACTAGCGCAAAACAGTTGGGATGAGTAGAGACAGCTACATCTTAGAATAGCAGCAGATTATGATGAAAAAAATCTAAATACAATATCAAGCCGATTTGTAGACGTCAAGATTTAGAGTAGCTCATCTTCGCAAGCAGGTGAAGCACTCTTATGAGGGTAGAAACAGGAGTTATCCAATTTTACTATAAGAGAAATATACCCATGCAAATTAATCTTAGTATCATATACACAAATACTTTCTACTTCCCAGGCCTTATTCTCTGACTCTCTTATCTTTGGCTGATGACTTTGGTCCAGGAATTGTCTCTTAGACGTATCTGTTGCTGACTTTGCTTGGGTCATTGGGCTATTTTGATGTAGTATCTAGTGTCTGACCTAGGCCATGAAAACTCCAGTTTTCAGCATTCCATCTACGCTTTCTTCAGTGTATATACACAAGTGCTTCTTTCTAACACTCCCATTCATGTATGGGCCTGGTGATACCAAGGGACTCACCCCCAAGGAAGTTCCAGTAGAGAACACAGTTTGAGCTACTGGGACACACAGCCTTAAGAACTGTCTTGGGCTTAACACATTTAGTACAAATGATCCACTCTAGGCTTAGAATTGATTCTAGAATGCTTCCACATAATAAAAATTAGAGAGAGAATGGCAAACTGAGTGACTGTGTTGACGTTGTTATGGTGAATGGTGCAGGGCTCCTTAATCCAAAAAAGATCCCATTCCTGTATAGAGAATGCCCAACACATTTTCTTCACTCTTCTTCAGAAGTGCCTAGAGTGGATGCCTAAAGTTAGAAATAGGAGACCTAAAATCCAAGAAACCTTGGATCCCCTTCTCTGGGCCATCACTCCTTCCATACAGAAGTGGCCACTCTTGCCTGTTTGTCCTACTGTTTCCCTATAGACATCTGCCATAACATCAACCACATGTTAAACATTTCTCACATTTCCCTTTGCTTCTCTGGGAGGACTATACACCCCTTGTTCAAAAGTAAAGGCTGTGTCAGGTTGGTGTTTCTGTTTTGGTTTGTTTGTTTGTTGCATTTCTAACCTCAAACATAGTGCCTGGAACACACCAGGGCTTCAATCTATGTCAATGTCCTGCAGGAAAAATGAACAAAAGATACTCAAAAGAATCTCCACTAAGGAATCAGTTTCAATAAAGAAAAACAATGTCATTGGGAATCTCAACTTTTCTTTGCTAGCAGAGAAGAGTCCTATAATTTTTACACTCCACTGATTCATTCTGAACATGGTGTCAGGAACAATCCAGGGGCAAAAAACAATTAGTAGGGGAACAAAACAATCAGTTGAACTGTCTGGGATTTGAGCGATGTATACATCAAGTATCTTAAATTTGCTAAGCTTCTTCTCATTTGGCCAGAATGGATAACTCTTGGCTGCACTGCACCAAGAATAATTGTCCCTCATATATCCCCAATCAGCTGCCTTCCAATGACTCGTCAGAAGTGACAATGTAAAAGGTGCAGTGACTTTCACTGTTCTTGGCAAGTTTTGGACCAACTCCCATTGATTCACCCTTGAAATGGGTGAACTCAGAGACACCTTGTACAGCTGGCTACAGTCACTGTGTCCTGCCTCTGACAATCACAAGGCCCTTGAGTTAAGCAGAGACCCAAGAAGAAGAAGTGAGACGTCTGAGATGACCTTTATATTGCTTTCATGGGTAACAGAAGATCCGCAACACTTTGGCAAACACCAAAACTGTCTCATGCATCTCAGAGACAAAATTACCTTTCTATCTTCCCCAACCAGCACCAGAGTAGGTTACCCTACAAAGATATTTGGTAAGAGCCCAGGCACCTGAAAGACTGACCAGCCCCTTGTGGCCTATTTCTGTCCCGCATGGGTATTTCCTCATCATAGCTCCTGTTCTAGCAGTTGCTGACTTGAAAATTCCGTGAATTTTAATTTTAATTCCATATGCTCTAAGAAAGCTCTCTTTTCCTCCTTTGTCCTCGTGTCCTGTATTCTATTTCTGATCTGACTGTAAGAAGGTTTGTAGTTCTCTTGAAATATACCTTAGCTAGTAACACAGTTGGCCCCACAGTTGGCCTCACCAAAACCACGCCTTGAAAACTGGTCATTCAGCCCTTGTTCCAGGCCTGGCCCAGGATCCATCCACATCACCTATCTTCTGATAGTTGGACAATTTCTGGCCACTGGCCACTGGTCTGTAGAGATGAGACCCCGCAGGTCTCTTCTCAAAACATTCTTCTCTTCTCTAAATCTCTATGTCCTTCTTTTCTAACATGCTACTGTCTTACATCATCTTATTACAGCTTATTATATAGATGTCTGAACTCCTCAGCTAAATAAATGATAAACTTCTTAAGGGCAAGAACTATGTCTATACAGGTACAGCATTCTTGAAGCCCTAAAGCTATACCCTTAGCAAAAACTTGGTCTTGATGCAAATTATCCTTTCATAGAATTTAGAAGCTGACAGCCTGTGGACTTGATTCAGTGTGCTTGGCATATAAAAAAATAGACCAAGTTGCAATCTGCAAACAACTTGACAGGAATCTCCTTGTGTTGATGTTGTCCCTCTTCTTGCCTTTATCTCTTCCCTTTACTTAAACTGTAAATCAGGTGCAATTGTCAGGTACTGAAGTGGTGAATGAAAAGGGAATCCTCCCAGCATTCTGACCTGGTCTACAGGGTCAGCCCTCATCTCTTTGGTCGCCTCTCATGCCCCTCCTCCCCGCCTCCACAGTTCCCCAATTCCATTCTGGACATTTTTCAGAAAGGAACAAAGCATCCAGTTCATTCTGGACTTTGTTCAAGTCCTCAACTGTGTCAGGGTTGCTCACTATACGGTGAACCTGTATAGTATGTTGGGTCTCCTTGCAAGGGCCTCCCAAGCTTCTCTATACCTTCTCTTTAATGATGCTGGTGAGAATAATTATGACTATAATAATCACTAACATTAAATGCTCAGGAACCTATTAACTCATTTAATCATCATCAGTATCTTGTGAGCTAGGTGCCTGATCATTTCTATTTTACAAATGAGGAAGTCAAGTCTCAAAGATATTGACTACCATGATGAAATTACCATCACTGTATGAGGGCTAGATTTCTCACCCAGTCTGGTCCCAGAGTTTATGTTCTTAACCAATACATCACTCTGCCTCTTATAAAACTCACCATGTTTGTAATCAGTTATTTAATGGCTAAGTATTCCACTAGGCAGCAAGCTCCATAAAAACAGAGATGAATCTGTCTTGTTCAACATTGTATTTCTAAAGCTGAACCCAGGAGTTAGCTTGTAGAAAGCACTAAAGAAGCACAAGTCAAATGAATGAATAAAACAGCCAGTTGGCTAGCCCCCCTTGGAGTCCCAAAAGAGAATTATTTATCCTCTCTAAATAAAAAATATTTAATCAAAAAGTATCATAATCACAGTAATATTTATTAGAAAGCTTCCCTTTCTGCAACTCAGTCTTAGCCAAACAAATCCAAGCATTCAGAACTAGAAAGGGTGCAATCTGGAAATCAGTAAACCCAAAAACTCTTGGAAGAAAGAAAGTGCAGGTGGGTGCAAAGGCTTGGGCTGTCCACGGATCCAACTATAAGACACCAGCCCCACTCAGGCCCTCACTTGCCATCCTCCAGGCTGACTCACCCCTTTCGCAGGTTCTTCCCCAGTATCCAGTACCGGTGCAGTCACAGATGAAGCGGTTCCAGCCGTCCTTGCACACAGCATTGTTCTTGCAGGGGTAGCTGTCACACTGCTTGGCGCTCATCCGTGAACAGGAGGACTTGACACCCGCAGCGTTCTGCATCTCTGCCAGCTGTCGAATGTTCTTGCTGCGCCCATCAATGAACAGGTCACGAATGCAGCCCACGTAGCCATAGTTGAGCATGGCAGTCCACAGCTCGGTGGGGAGAATAAGGCCAGCACGGTTCTCTGGCAGCCCTCCCAGGTACATGTCTCCTTCCAGGTCCAGGATCTCACTCTCCCCACTGGCAGTGAATGGCGTGCGCCTGCTGTTCACCGATATAGTACCTGGGGTGGGAAGACAGATCTCAGGTGAGTCTGCCAGTTGCTTAACCAAATGAAAGAAGCCTAACAGGTGAGTGCTGAGACCAGCCACTGGCTGGCCAGGAAAGAACAATGCAAGCAAGAGAACTGGATGTTACAAGACAATGGAAAAGACAATGTAGGCCGCTTGGTTCCAATCTCTGCCAGGTGAGTCAACCTGGCCCTTAGGAAGACCCAGGAAAATCTCAGTGACCTGACATCTAGTGTATCTTTTCTCTACTTAACCCTCTTGACTGAGACCATACAGGTTGAGAGCAGCACAGTTCCCGCCTGTATTTAAATTCCAGCTCTAACATGTATGAGCTGTATAACCTTGAAGAAGTGACTTCACCTTCCTGTGCCTCAGTTTCCTCATTTGTAAAATGGGAAAATAACTGTCCCTACCTCATAGGTTGATGTGATTAAATGAGCAAATATATGCAAAGTACTTTTAAGAGTGACTGAGACAGAACGAGGCCTCTGTATGTTTCCCTGGGTTTTCGTCAAGGGCTCACCAACCCCGAAAAGATGGAACTTCCTCTTCTGTCTCTCTCTCCATGCACTGGTACTCTCTAGATTGGGCATTCACTACCAACCCTGCCAGTGAATATTTTGAGCATTCCCTGTGATACATTTTAACTGAAACATTATTCCTTATTTAGTCATTTAATAAATGTGTATGGAAGACCTATTCTGTCTCTGGTATAGTTCTAGGCACTGAGATGAACTTGATAGGCATGTCTCTCCTCTCATTGAGCAGATGTTCCAGAACAGAGGGACAGAAAATAAATGATATGGTTTGGCTGTGTTCCCACCCAAATCTCATTTTGAATTGTGGTTCCCATAATCCCTGCATGTTGTGGGACAGACCTGGTGGGAAGCGAATTGAATCATGGGGACAGTTACCTCCATGCTGTTCTCATGATAATGAGTGAGTTCTCACAAGATCTGATGGTTTTATAAGTATCTGGCATTTCTCTGGCTGGCACTACACTTCTGTCTCTCCTGCTGCCATGTGAAGAAGGACGTGTTTGCTTCTCCTTCCACCATGATTGTAAATGTACTGAGGCCTCCCCAGCCATGCTGAACAGTGATTCAATTAAACGTCTTTCCTTTATAAATTATCCAGTCTTGGGTATGTCTTTATTAGCAGCATGAGAATGGACTAATACAATAAGTAACCTAATAAATGAAATAAATTAGCTAAGGGCAGGTGCTAGGAAAAGAATAAAATGGGTGGTGTGCTAGTTGCTCACGCATTCTACTTTAAAATGTAGAGTCACTGAAGGTCTCTCTAGGCAGGTAAAAGTTAGGCTGAAACCAGAATGTTGAGAAGGATCCAGCCATGCAAAGTCCAAGAGAGAGAGCATGCCAGGCAGAGGGGATGGAACCTACAAAGACCCTGAGGTAGGAAGTAGTGTGGCTAGAACAGAGAAGGCAAGAGGGGGTGAGCAGGAGATCAAGTCAGAGATAAGCAGAGCCAGGAAGGGGATGGAGTTTGGACAGCATCGAATGAGACTGTAGAAGATGAAACCCCACAAGCTAACCTGGGACCTTGAGAACAGGGATTCTAGTCCTAAATGTCTTTATGACCCTAGGCCAGTCCCTGAACCACTTTATGGCTCAATTTCCCGAACTGGAAAATTAAGGAAATGGACTAGGTGATATCTAAACATCCTGTCAGAAATTTAAAAATAGGTATTTATTATTATTGATGTGCTTTATTGGTATCAAGATAAATGGGTCGTGCCATCCATCAGTCAGCCTTCACCTCTGTCTGATTCTCAGTTTCTTCAGCTATGAAGGGTATATAACCTGAAGGGCTGTGAAAATCAAATGAGATCAAGAATAAAACATATACACTTTAAAGTGCAAAGTCGACTGGACGCAGTGGCTCACACCTGTAATCCCAGCACTTTGGGAGACCGAGGAGGGCAGATCACTTGAGGTCAGGAGTTCAAGACCAACCTGGCCAACATGGTGAAACCCCGTGTCTACTAAAAATACAAAAATTAACCAGGTGTGGTCGCAGGCACCTGTAATCCCAGCTACTCGAGAGGCTGAGGCAGGAGAATTCCTTGGACCCGGAAGGCAGGGATTGCAGAGAGCTGAGATCGTGCCACTGCACTCCAATCTGGGTGGCAGAGCTAGATTAGCTCTCAAAAAAATTTAATTAATTAATTAAAGTTAACATAAATAAAGTACAAAGTCAACACAAGAATAGAAACATAGAAAGGATATTAAGGGGAATTTAACAATCTGCTTCCCTACTCCCTCCTAGAAGTTTTCTCCTAGAGAATCATGCTTCGCCTTCTGTTTTTTAATCTTTCAAACACATATAACAACAATAATGTCCTGGCCACCATTTTAACTATTTTATGTGCATTTTTGGACTTGACCTCAAAACAATCTTGGGAGGTAGGAGTTATTATTTTCTCTATCTTACAAAGGAGGAAGTTGAGGTCTGTATCTCTTACTATTCTCTCTGTTGCATAGTTTTCTTTCTTTACGCCTCACATGTCCACAGGGCTAATCTGATCACCAACTAAAACGGGGGGACATCTATTGCCAAGTAGGGACAATACTAGAATCAATTTAAATTTTAGAGCCTTAAAGACAACCCGAGGAGAATCTGTCCTCTGAATGTGTGACCATAACAGTTTTGAATGCACTTAACAAGTTCTAAGACTCACTTGCCCAAGTGAGGAGTGATTATAAAAGTTTTTCTAGATCACTGTTAGTCATCATTCTTCAAGATTATCAGGGAAGGAGGCACCACATTTAGATACACTTGTTTTTATAACTACTCTTTAGTATAGATTTATAATCTAAAACAAGTTACCAGAAAACATTCTCATGAAAAAAATGAAAGTCTAACAGATTGCATTAAAATTTTAGATTATACTGCTTTCATGGGACAATTGTTTGTTTACTCAGTACATTTTTATAGGCTTTGATCAAATTCATCAGTAGTTCAAAAAACTGGCCAGGCCAGGCGTGGTGGCTCACGCCTGTAATCCCAGCACTTTCGGAGGCCAAGGTGGGTGGATCACCTGAGGTCAGGAGTTCGAGATCAGCCTGGCCAACATGGTGAAACCCTGTCTCTACTAAATATACAAAAATTAGCCAGGCACGGTGGAAGGTGCCTGTAATCCCAGCTACTTGGGAGGTAAGGCAGGAGAATCACTTGAACCTGGAAGGTAGAGTTTGCAGGAGCTGAGACTGCTCCATTGTACTCCAGCCTGGGCAGCAAGTGAGAAACTCTGTCTCAAAAAAAAAAAAAAAAAAAAAAAAAAAAAAAAAGAATAGCCAGTGCTTTAGCTTCCCGGTATGAAAATTTAAGACTTTCTGAAATTCAGAGCTTGGGCGGCGGTGGCCAAGCCTGTAATCCGCACTTTGGGAGGCAAGACGGGCGGATCACGAAGGTCAGGAGGATCGAGAACCATCCTGGCTAACCGGTGAAACCCGTTCTACTAAAAAGAATACAAAAAAACTAGCCGGGCCGACGGTGGCGGGCCCTGTAGTCCCCCCAGCTACTGGGGAGGCTGAGGCAGGAGAATGGCGTGAACCCGAAAGGCGGAGCTTGCAAGTAGGCTGAGATCCGGCACTGGCCTCCAGTTTGGGCGACAGGCGAGCTCCGTCTCAAAAAAAAAAAAAAAAAAAAGACTTTTGAAATCCAAACATTTTTTTGAAGTTGGGTCCACCAGTGGTTCAAACAACAAAAATTGTTCCACTACTTGAAAAAAATATATTGTATTAGGAGCAGACAGAAATGAACATACGGCAATTTTGTGTGTTTTAGCCTACCTGTGACATGGGTAGGTAACTTTTATGCTGTGCCAAGGTCTAGCTTAGTCAGACACAAAACCTGTCCACCATGACCTAACCTCAGAGATCCCAAACACATGCTCTTAAAAACCAACAGCAATGTTCTCTTTATAATTCTGGAACAGCTTTCTGACTCTGCCCTTGCTGTCATTTCACTGAAAAACAGAAAAAGAAAGAGAAGAAGAAGAAGAAGGATGGGGAATGTGGTGGGATTTAGCCTCCAAAGAAATTAATTTTGGGGTGTTTTCTGTGTAAAAGAACACTATTCATTCTTGCTTAACGAGCACATTTAATTCGAAGGCTCTTGGTTCTGATCAGATTTCAGACAACCAATAAAGATTTCTACTGGGCAATAAAATGGCCAGGGCAGCAATCTGCCACCCGTCTGCCCTCTGCAAAGAATCCATCCAGCTCTTCCTAAGGGCAATGTTGCTATATCTGCCATCAGCCTAGCTTTGGAATTATGCAGAAAAGTCAACCCACCAAAGCTCAGTCACTCCCAGTTTCAGCCTTTTGGGGAACTTACTGCTCTCTCTTACTGGCCAAATGTACCTAGAAAGAAAATACCCAAATAAAGACTTTTTAATGTTCATCGGGAGAGTCAATCTCTATAAATATGGCACATGAAGCCAAGACCCTTCTTGAGTACATCTTACCTAAATGGAGAACCAGGAAATGAGTCTGAAATGCTAATGCTCTAATTACTGCTCTTGGGAAAATGCCCTTTCCGATAGCACAGAATGTGACTTCCATTGCCACATGGTCCATAGAAAGCTAGGCAGACTGTTCAAGCATTCAAAAATCCCTGACTATTTTGCCCCACCCCTACCCCCACTTTGTTACTATTGCACAGTAGCTATGTACTGCCTGGGGCTAGCTTGTTTGATCTGCAGCTACAGAAACGAAGCCATTTAAACAAAATGTAAAAGGTTATGAAGAGGAAGAGAGAGTTAGTGAGGTCTGAACAAAGAGTGAAATATAGGCTTTTACACCAAAGGAAGGCTTTAAATTGAATGTATCTTCAGGAAAAATCAATTTGCCTTTTCCTTTCTTGTCATAATTTCTCCGTGCAACATGACTCTTGCCAATTATTGAAGGGTGTATTGTTGCATTAACTCTTGCACAGTGAAGTTTATCCTACAGAATAATCACATAATGATGTCACAATCGGTTTCCATGGTGATGAGGAAAAAGAGAAGCAAAGAATGGGGGAATGGGGGCAGATCACACCAGTGACATGAGAGTTGCTCTGGTAGCACTGGAAACGCTACTTGTAAAACCATCCTTAGCTCCAGGATCATAGAGCTATCACTGAGACAATTGTGCAGTGAGTAACAAGAGAGATAAGTGGAGAAGGTGAGCCATCTATGAGACAGGTATCTTTTCAGAAACATAATTTTACAACAGCCATTAAAGAGAGTAGCAAAAGAATCAACAAGCATGCAAGAGCGAAAATTAAGAAATATAAAGCCAAAAAACAAACAGAGAAGCTACAGCTTTTGTCTAGTTTCAGTCACACATCCTGCCTCTTCCTACCTGATCTGCCATCTCGCTGAATGTCCACATGGTACCATTCCCCATCATTGGCTTTCTTCTGAGTGGCTTTCACTTTGATGGTGCCAGAGCCCATGTCAAGCAGCAAGTACAGGTTGCCATCAAGGAGCTCCACGGCAAAGAAGTCTACTTTTGTGTTCTTTTGGCTCCGAGCATCCTTCCTCTCTTGGGGCTTTCCATGAGTGAAGAGGATCAGGCCATTGGGCTCAGTGGTACGGAAGTCAAAGGAGATGGAGCCCATACGCTTAGTGTTCCACTTAGGCAAACTGATGTAAGCCTCTGGGGTCTCGAAGTTGATGGGGTCCAGTGTGGCCACATTCTCACACTTAAACACAACTTCGCCATAGATTTTCATCTTGGTATCCCCAATTCGGGCCAGGCGAGACAGCTCCAGACGGATGTCATTATTCTTATAAACAACCTGTCAAAAGCCAAACAAAAGTGCCATGTGAATCAATCTTGCAAACAGTATCTATCCATCACTCACTGGGCACCTGGAAAAATGACCCAAGAAGAGGCTTCAGGACATAGTTCAAAACAACATGAGAAACAATGAGACACAGGAATCAAAAAAGTATCTGAAGAAACATCTGATGTGCACACAAGCTCTAAAAAAGCCTTTATATTTCTACAGAATTTCTCTTGTCTCCTGGCCAATTTCTTGTGTTGTCAGAAAGTTACACAACATAAGCTTGCAAATAAAAATCAAGAGAGATTGAGTTGCATGGATTCACATACCTCATACAAAGTGATTTACTGAAGCATCCTTAGTAAAACACCAGAAACAACCTAAATGACCATCAATAGCAGATGGCACAGCTTTATAATGGAATATTAGGCAGGCCTTGCAAACAAGGTATTGCTTTTGGTTTTGATGTGGAAGCTCTCCAAGTCACATTGTTAAGTGAAATTGTCAAGGAACAGGATACAGGGTGCATTATGCTATCATTGTGTAAAAGTGTGGGGGTGTGGGGGCATTGTATGTATATATGCTCCAGTAAGCATAAAGTCTCTTTGTAACTATAAAATTGTCATTGGGGAGTATATTTGTGGGATTAATATTCTGGAATGGGAGGGTGACTTACTTTTCACTGTGCCATCTTGTAGTGTTAGACTTTTTTTCAACCATGCGGATGTGTTACTTTAAAGAAAAGATTATGTGTTAAAAGCTGGTGGGGACAGAGGTCTGTTTTTGCTTTTATTTTTTCCACATTGCATGTGCCCTCTGTATAGTGGTAGAATGAGACACCCTGAAGCCCTATTTCAGTCAGTCAGTCAGTCAGTCAGTCAGGGACATTGATTTAGTTGAGAGTCTGATTTTACAAAGAATACTGAACCAGATACTAATTCACCTTGTAAGGAGGCCCAGCAGAGCTTTCTACCTCCGTGCCCTACCCAAGGTTAGTGTACACTTCTGCAAAGCCATGGCCACTGTCCTGCAGTAGGTGGAGAAAGTGAGGATGACAGTTTAAAAAATCTGTTATGACTATCTAACAGCCTCTATGGAAAACAGTGTGGAGATTCCTTAAAGAACTAAAAGTAGAACTACCATTTGATCCAGCAATCCCACTACTGGGTATCTACCCAGAGAAAAAGAAGTCATTATACGAAAAAGGTGCTTGCACACGCATGTTTATAGCAGCACAATTTGCAATTGCAAAATCATGGAACCAACCCAAATGCTCAGCAATCAACAAGTGGATAAAAAAACTGTGATATATATATACACATACATATATATGTGTGTGTGTGTGTATATGTGTGTATATATATGTGTATGTATACACACACACACACACACACACACACACATATATATGACTACTACTCAGCCATAAAAAGAAATGAATTAATTGCGTTTGCAGTGACCTGGATAAGACTAGAAACTATTATTCTAAGCGAAGTAACTCAGGAATGGAAAACCAAACGTCGTATGATCTCACTGATATGTGGGAGCTAAGCTATGAAGACACAAAGGCATAAGAATGATAAATGGACTTTGGGGACTTGAGGGAAAAGGTGCGATGAGGGTGAGGAATAAAAGACTACAAATAGGGTGCAGTGTATACTGCTTGGGTGATGAGTGCACCAAAATCTCACAAATAACCACTTAAGAACTTGCTCATGTAACCAAACACCACATCAACCCCAATAACCTATGGAAAAAAAGTCTGTTATGATTTTCTAAACCAGGTATAATCCATCTAAAAGCAGAAATTAATCTTTCTCCCTGAAATTAGAATTTCACAAAAGTTTTACTCTTATTCGAACTGAAATTTGATATAGTACCCTAGAATGGTTTTTGGTGCTCTGATCTCTGAGCAATGTCATATCCATAAAAACTTAATAAGCAGAAAACAATGGAAGGGAAATATACAAGGATCTGAATATTGAGCATACCAACTACTTTGCTATTTTCTTTATATTGCCTTATTCAAATTCTAAGTCAGGACCTAGATTTAGGTTTGAATTCCACATTTACTACTTACAAGCTATGTGACTTTGGCAAAGTAAATTTTCTGCATCTGTTTCCTCTCCTGAAATTGGGAATATAGGAATAAACAAACTATTTTGTAATAATAAAATGATTTAAAACAAGTGAAGCACTTAGGAATGGAATATCTTCAGGGCACAAAAGTCACAGCTCTTTGGAGGGTTACTGTTAATCTCATTTTGTTCTTTCCACAGCCCTGAAAAGGTGATATTATCATCTCCAAAACAACAATGGCTAATTTCTAAAATAAGCCTCATCTGTCCATATCTGTGAGAGAAAGTTAATTGGATGGGTCATTCCAGCACATATCATATAATCCCTCATATCCAAGTTTAGAATTAGTTCCCATCTCCCATCAGCAGGAGAGAATCAAGCAAAGTGGTTTGCATTCTAATGGGTATTGTAAGAGTGATATATAACCATGATGAAGCATTGAAAATGACTTGCTATTATGTAACCTTGACCATGGACCTAACCATAGTCAATAACATTGAAAATAATGATACTAACCCTTATTCAGCACCTACTACCAGGCACCATAGTAAAGATTTAACACCTCTCCATCCCATTAGATACAGACAACACCCGTTTGAGATATCTGTAATCATTCCCTTATTTTACAGATGCAGAAAACGAACACAGAGAGTAGTTAGGGAACCAGCCCACAGACACACAGCTGATAAGTGGCAGAGCAGGACTTGAACCTAGGCATTTGAGCCCCAGGGTCCACATGCTCTGAACCAGACCCCACTAGCAGCACCTGTGAGGCTTTAACATTACATGGAAAGTCATGCATGCTCAATTTCACAATTCAAAAGCGGAATTTTTCATTTTAGCTAAACTGGGCTGACCATGTACAAAGGGAAATATTGCAGGATCCTCAGGCAATCACTCAAGTGAGTAAACCAGAAAAGAAATCATAAAAGTTTAATGAGCGTCAGCTTCTCCTTTCTAACCCTCGCTATTATACCTCAGCATGTGAGATCTCTTTGTCATAAACAAACTTTGGCTTTTTCTGCATTTGGGTTAAATGCCTATGACTAGAGTTCCTAGTAAAGGTTAATTATTAATGTATAACAATAGGTCATCCCAAAGGGACAGAAGGAGGCTTGGTTCCATGGAACAATACACAGAAAGAGAGATTAGGCATTCCTACAGGAGGCTGGGGACAGAATAAAAAGGAGGAAAAAAAAAAGGCTTTTAACAACATACAAGAGCAGTGAAGAGGAACTCTTCTGCGAGAAGGGTACCTGACTGAGACTGGGAGGGAAGGTGAATAGCTGGAATGAAGATTTCTGAAGAGATAGGTAAGAGAATCAAGGGCCAGAAACTGGCCAGACAGAGATAACCAGACTTCTCTCAAAGGCTCTTTGAAGGTGAGTGCTCTATCTACTCCATGGCCCTGAAATTACCTATTTATACTGAATTTTCACTGTTGTGAATAAAAAGCCAACATCACTCTCACTGACAGCTGAATAACCCTTCTGAGTCCCATTTTATTTATTTCAAAGGTAAGAGCCCGGATATCTGTTCTACAAACTGTCCCTCTTTCCCACCCCACAGGGCTGTTGTCAAGATCAAACGGGGATGTTAGACATAGTAGGACACAACAATTCTAAACTGGCACACAAAACTAGGAAGAAATAATCCTGTTATCTTCATCGCCCATGGTGTTGAGTTTCTGTTGGAAATGGACAGGGTCCTGAACTGAGGTTCTGTGAAGGTTTTTCTACCAAGAGGAAAAGGACAGGAGGGCAAGGGACTTGTAGCCCAGTGATGCTCAACTGGGACTCTCCATTGTTAATATCTTCACCTTCCCCACCTGCTCTGTGCAGAACCACAGCCACAGCCATGCAGAAGTGTACTGGCACCCTGGGTCAGCATGGAGGCAGGAAACCCTGCTGGACCCCCTTACAAGGCAAATCAGTGTCTGGTACAATGTTCTCTGTAAAATCAGACTGTCAACTAAATGAATGTCCCCAAATGGCTGGCTGAACTAGGAAGAGATGTGGCATCAAGTGACAGAAAGCAGCCTTGGCTGACAAGTTGCCTCGGCGAGGAGAAATTAAAGACAAAGTAGAAATGACTCCCTATGGGGGAAGACGTCACACAGGCTGGGAGGTACAGAAACAGAGTCACAAACAGTGACAAGCTGGTCTTACTATCCCACCCATGGGCTTGTAAAGACTGCTGTTTGGACACATAACTCATGCTTAGGAGACCAGACAATAAAACAGCTAAGGAAAGAATCTCAGAGTTAAGACAAAGTCTCTCAGGAAAAAAAAATATACTTGTATTCCTCCATGATCTTTAATACAGAGACATACAGGAACAATACCAGGAGTAAGACAAGCTGAGAGCCGGAACAATGTAACAAAAATTGAGTCTATCATGTGCCAGGTACTTTGCAAACACTGTTTTATATCATACACAATAAGCAAATGAAATAGGTAGCATTAGCCCCATTTTACAGACATGGGGCTCAGCAGGGATACATACTTGCCCAAGATCATGTAGGCTATTAAATGCATAAACAGGACTTGAGCCCTTATCTCTCTGACTGCACTGGGGTAATGATATGCTCCGAGAGGGCAATTTCTAGGCCCTCCTGTAACCCATGCTTACACACAAAGCAGAAACTCCTTAGTCATGCACAAAAACCACACCCAAGTCCATCTCAATGTGCAAAGCCCTTCACCTCCTGTACAATCCATTTCTAATGGATGTCTATACCTCCCCACTTACGGATCACCTCAAAGGCTTCCGTATGAACCCAGGTGTTATTGCTTCTGCATTTTTGTTCACTGGGTTTCCTAGGCTGCAGTGCCTTTCTCTTCTCTCCAGCCTCTCTAAATGATGCCCCTTCACCAAGATTTTCAAATCCATTTGAGAATTTCCCTGGCTACTCTGGTACTTGGTGATCCCACAGTCTGATAAATCAGAATCCTTTTATTACCTACCAGTGAGGAAGCTGTCTGCCCTATTGCCCAACCCACTTGATTGGAAAAAGAGAGAGTATTCTAACCCTGCATGATGCACTTATTACTTCAAATTCTTCCAAGGTATTTGAGTTAGAAGGCAGGTGCATGAGAATAAACCAAGAATTAGAGATAGTCCGCACTCAGAGAAGTATTTTCTTCTCTCCCTCTGCCATCTTATCCCAGGCCACTCTGTTCTCACCTTTCTGAGAATGTGTTTCCACATGTTCTGTTGTAAATGCCCCATCCCTATGCACTCCAGCAAGGGAACTAGAAAGAATGAGGGGATGTAGGCACGTGCCCTGGAGTACCCAGATGACTTCTTGTCACTATTTGTCCCGCCAAGGAATAGGAAGTTTACCACTTGGTCTTTCTTTTCTCTTGTTTTTAAAATATCTGCATAGAGGACAACTTCAATAAAAAACACCAGGTCAGCGGATAAGACCATGCCATTCACAGGTTTGTGACTTGAGGCCTGAGCACCGATGATCCACTCCACATCAGTGGAGAAGGTTTGAAAGTAAGGACGCTGGGGACATTTTCTGAAGCTGGAGAAATGGAATGGTGGAGAAGCCAGTATCGGGGCACTAGTGAGTGGAGCAGAGTTGGCTACAAATCTCAATAAAGCTTTTCCACTGTATACCTAACTGCAAAGTAGTTTACTCACAACAAGCAAAAAATAAAGATATACTTATCTCCCTCCCAAATTTAATCCTTTGACAATAGAAAATAATGAAATGAACTTTTTCTCTTCAGCTTCCAGGATGATACAGCTTCTAGATAAAACTGTTGGGCTAATCTTATTATTGTGTAATGTTCCTACTCAGGGTAAAATAATGACTAAGAAGTGTTGTGAAAGAATCTTGCTTCTGGGGTGTCTACGGAATCACACATCCCACTGTCTCTGCCCCACTTCCCTTCTTTCCCTCAGGCAGCCGATGACTTGGGCCTGCTGTGATTTCTCCCTCCTCTAAACTGTCCACTCCACTCCCTGTCACTTAAAACTCTCAACTTTGTTATCTTTGTACAGCACAAGTTTGGTCTTTTCAATAGATTTCAAACACCTTATGAATAAGAAATATGAATTACACCTTTTAAATTCTGAAATTGCTCCTAACTATATAGGTGCTTACCAAATGTTCATATCTTTATTAAATTAGATATTAGATTGAAGTAGCAGTATAGCGCCATGGTTAAGATCATGACCTTTGGAGGCTCCCTAACTAGGGTTTGGACACCTTACCGTGTTACGTTGGGCATGGTATTTAACTTGTCTCAGCCTATGTTCTTCTACTGTAGAATGTAGATAATATCTTACTTCACAGGATTGTAAGAAATAAAGGAGATGATGGTCCCACATATAAAAGAACTTTATATAGTTTCTGACTCTTGATAAGCACTAAGTAAGTGGTAGTGATCACCATTAATTTTGTTATTTACTGAGAAAAGCCAGAATAAATCAACAGACAGTATAGCATGGAGTTATTAAGAAGGAAAGATTCAGGCTGGGCAAAGGGGCTCTCGCCTGTAATCCCAGCACTTTGGGAGGCCGAGTCACGTGGATCACTTGAGGCCAGGAGTTCAAGACCAGCCTGGCCAACATGATGAAACCCCATCTCTACTAAAAATACAGAAATTAGCAGGTGTGGTGGGGTATGCCTGTAATCCAAGCTACTCGGGAGCCTGCAGTGGGAGAATCGCTTGAACTCCGGAGTTGGAGGTTGCAGTGAGCTGAGATCGCTCCAGCCTGGGTGACAGAGTGAGACAAAAAAAAGAAGAAAAAGAAAGATTGTCACTGAGGATAATTTCTAAGCCAATTGTCAAGCCTAAGAGGCAGGGCGACAACAAAAGAAAAATTTAATAAACTATAAAATCATAGCTTTATACATTTATTTATAGGTCATATATTATTTATTTATGAACTTCATATATGTATTTATAAATTATATATACTTATTTATAAATTGTATATACTTAATTGCCTAATGTGACATTTATGAGATGCACACACAGCAAACACGTGCTCAGATTTAGATTCATATTCATGAACATCATTTTTTATCACAGGATGCCATTGATCAAACTCCGACAGTGAAGTCCAAGCACAAATGTGGCAGCAGATGGTCCTCTTAGATCCCAAAGTCAGAAGAACCTAATATCTGGCATGAACAGAGCCACATCTGCATCTCTGATCTTGCTAACAGGGGTCAGTAAACTAACTCCACCTGCTGAGATACAGCTGACACCCAACCTGGGGCTCAAAGTCCCAAATGCTGCATCAGATGGATGCCACCATTTTCACGCTTTATATTTTGTTAACAGTGGTCAGGATCCACCAAAGATAAAAGACTAAGCACCAGAAATAGAAAACTGGAACTGAGGTTCAGACTTGTAAGGCAGGAGCCAGAAAATGTCCAAGTTCTAGAGCTCAAAAAAAAGGTTAAAAAAACTCCAGATAAAGTTGAAACCAATAGTACAATGTTGACAGTTAATTAAATTTTTAAAATTCTGTGTAATCCAACACTCTATGGGTCAAATGAAGCATATCTGAAAGCTAGATTTCACCAGATGGGGCCATCCTCTCTGATCTATGGCCCTATTTGTAAGAGAGAGGCCAGGAAAAGATAAAAGGGACATATGGCAAGCTGGAGTAGAAGAAAAGATCCAGGAAACTGACGTTGAAGTGCAAAATCCTTAGTCCATACCTCATTCTGAAAAAAGCCATTCAGTCATGTAGGCATGCAGGCAGGCCAGCCAGAAAAAGAGAGACAGCTATAAGCCAGTCAGTTACTCTGCCCTCATGAATCACAGAGCCATGAGTGCCAGCCCGAGAGCCCCACTGATAATGCAAGTCATTACTACTGGTGCTCAAGTTAAGCGCAGGCTTTAACGAGTATTTACTTGATGGATTCTTTGTGAAAGGAAAATGATCATATAGGTTTATGCCCAGTTACAGATGGGGACAGTAAGAAGTCAAGCAAGATTTCCGACTCTTTGCCTTACTGAATGCTCCATACCTGTTCAGAGTGGAGGTCTCAATTTTATTCTTCTCAAGAAGAACTTTCTTAGGACTTTTATTCCACTTAAACAGTTGATCAGGAACAGGCTGCAAATGTATTTGTGTGTCTCATAGAAAAACTTTCCAGGCTGGGCACAGCGGCTCACGCCTGTAATCCCAACACTTTGGGAGGCCAAGGCAGGTAGATCATGAGGTCAGGAGTTCACGACCAGCCTGGCCAAGATGGTGAAACCTGGTCTCTACTAAAAATACAAAAATTAGCCAGGCGTGATGATAATCACCTGTAATCCCAGCTACTCAAGAGGCTGAGGCAGGAGAATCGCTTGAACCCGGGTGGCAGAGATCATGCCACTGCATTACAGCCTGGGCAACAGAGTGAGACTCCACCTCAACAAAATAAAAAATAAAAAGAAAGAGAAAAAGTTTCCAGTCAATCAAGTTTCTGGAGCATTAAGGATACTATAAAGGCTCAGTCTATCACAGTCTATCACAGGCTTGCTGTTTCAGGCTTTATCATCTTCACAGAGTCTACTAAGCTTCTACTAAGTTAATAAATAAGAACTTGACATAGACAGACCCAGGCAGAGACATAAGACATGAACTGGCAAGTATGGGCCATAGTTCTCCAAGATAGAACTTGTCAATGGGTAGTTTAAGTTTCTAGTTGCCAGTTAATCTTTTCACACACAACTGGATAGCAGCTCTCCCATTTCTTAGAGCCATGTCAGCAAATATGTGCCTCTACCCTCCTTTCCCAGCAGATGGCATTCATCATCAATCAATGTATTTACATTCTACTCCCACTCAACCCAGATGAAGCCTCAGAATCGTCTCAAGGTAGTGCTCCTAGCAGTTAACTACCAGTCACTGAGAGCCAGAAATTGAGATGAACCTATTCTCCACCTTTCTTATCCTCTAACACAAAAGCCAAGTTAATATGAATTGACTAGCTATACTAGAATATTAGAAACAAAAGCCCATGTAAATGTACTAAATAACCACTGTATCTTTAGCGCTAAACCATGGAGGATAGACCTTGAGACATAATTGCTGCCACCAACATGCACAGAGAAAGTTGAAGGATACTTAAGGGGGGAACATTTTTTCATATCAAAATTGGAGTGAGATATATTTGTCATGTCAATTAATGTACAAAAACCTAAGACCATAAACTTGATTGAAATTGTAGTTCTGTGCCCTCTGGTTGCCAGGGATGGCACTGTTTCGATCCTCTAAACTAAGCATCATAAACACATGGGTTGTGTGTTTCTGACATGGTAACCAATGCATTCCCTGTATTTAGCAAAGTGTGTGGCACATAGTAGAAGCTCAATACATACACACTCTCATTTCCTGCATTTTCTTAGGTACTAAACAGACCTACCCAGAGAATGCCTACATTTTCTTCTGTCTTAGAATATTTGATGAGGGCACCAACTCCACTAGAGTAAAAGTTACATGTCACAAAGAAGAGGAACTAAGATCAGATGAATAGGTGGTACTTGATTATGAAAAGTTCTAAAATATATACATTATGCAATTAGGGGAAAAGGTAACAGAGTAGAAAGGAAGCCTTAAGCTGTTTGATTAAAAGATGACAAAATTTAAAACATACCTTGCTGAACCACTAGGAAACTACTGTTATTTTTATTCTAAGGACTAGATATGACTCTAATTGTCTCACTGTTAACATGTCTGGGAATAACATGTCATTCTCTGCTTCCAATTGTTCAGTGGTTCTTTATCAACTTCAGAATTAAATGCAAACTTTGAAGCATTATATAAAAACCTCTTCCTGATCTAGTCCTCACTTCACTGTTACCAGCCTTGACAAAAGTTCAGCAGGTCCTCCAATTTATCATTCCAGGGATAAGCCTTGCCTGGATTCTCTACCTGGATAACTACTATTCGTCACTAGAGGCACAGTTTAGGCATCACCTCTTTTGAGAAGCCCTTCTCCAATATTTCTACCCACTCCACTCCCACCCACAGCTGATTTCTTCCTCTCTGCCCCCATGGCTTCATGTTCTAACTGCTATCATTGTATTTATCATATGGTGCTGGAATTGTCTGTTTCCTCCAGTAGACCAAGAGCCTCTCAAGGGGAGAAAACTATGCCTTTTCTCTCTGTATCTCTCAATACCTGACACAAAGTATGTGCTTACAGGAGGCTGTGGAAAAATGGGAAGAATAATAGCAAGGAAAATCACAAGGGCTACTTCCTGATGCCTTTAAGTCGGTGAAGACTATAATGCAGAAAGAAGCCTCTATATCTATTCTGCCTGAAAATAAGTAATAAGATGAAAAGCTAAATTATTACAAATGGATAAAAGGCATTTGATGGAACCACTGAATATTTAGTAGAGTTTTCCCCAGTATGCATGTGTAGAAAACGTGCTTTTATTTTTAAGGCAATCTATATGGAAAGTTCTGCACCCCAGAGTGGCAGCTATCATTAGAGTATATGTCTCAGCAGAATACTAACAGAAGAAGTAAAAGCTCAATCACAAACTCCAGTAAGGTCCTCTAAGAGACTGGCTGACAAAGTTTGGTGCCAACACTACCTCCCACACTGAGGCATGCTAAGGGGCTACTGGACACCTCTAATATGACAATGTAGCTTTGACTTGTCAGAGAAAACACATGGATGTTTTGAGACAGTACCTCAGAGTCTTCATCCTCTGTACCTAGAGTCAAAGAGCAAGAATGAATCTCCAACAATGAGGCCTTTGGCCACAACTAGCAGCTTCTGGCTGTTAGCAGCTACTCTGAAAGAAAATAGTTGACAATAGGCATGCCAAACAGCTTTTGTAGAAAAAGCTAATATGAGAGTCTCAAAGACAAAAGAGTCACAGAAATTACTGTAAAAAGATTCAATGAAACTCAACCTTTAAGAAGTCTAGCATAGCTGGTTGGAAACAATAGTAGCACATGAGGCAAGCAGGTATTGTAAGCAATCCAGATGACAGAAGCAGTTAGTTCAGAACCATGCGTAAGACGGGTTTGACAAAGAGGGGCAGACCAATAGGTAAGTTCCAGGAGATCTCTTTTAAGTGCCCATAGGGGCAATCTCTTATAATGTCAAGCCCACTAATTTATGCAAAATACACGTGGACCAGTGCTGTATGGCTTCCTGATGGCTGAGCAACCTCCAAAGGAGATCTGCCCATCAGGAGCAATTACAAAGTATTTCTTGCCTGGCCTGTGAAGCAGTTCTGCTTCTAGCCTAATGAAGGCTTTAATCAGATGGCTTTTCAAAGGGTCCAAAGAGTCCCTCTGCAATCAGCAAAAGAGGTAGAGAAAGTGATAGGAAGAATATGCCAGGCTGGCAGGTAGCTGATAACAGAATGATTTCCAACCTGGTACAGAAGACAGTAAGTAAGAGTTGGGTTCAAACTGACAATAACATAGATAGAAATGCTAGGACTCGAATTAATTTTCTTCCGAAAAAGGTTTCTTTACACTTTGTTAGCTTAAAAGTAGTCATGCAACAAAAGGTCCCCTCCTTTCTTGGGACTCCTTTTCAAGGTGATGGTATATAAACCCTAATACTTATACCTATGAGTTTGCATTACCTTTAGTAAATCTGCAGAGACCTAGATAACCACTAGATGTCCCTTATGCCATGCAAAATCAACCTGAAATGACTTTCACTACCAGTTACACAAATCACATTTAAAGATAGCTTTTCTAAGCCTTTGATCTTGGGTGCCAACTGTAATTCCTATGATGACTCACTCCTTTTCCTTATTTATATTGTGTCCACTTTTGTAGTATTTCAATAGTCTTTTATTATAACATATAAAATTATAGGCAGAGAATAGGAAACTGATGAATTAAATTTCTTTTTATATTTATACAAAAGAAGAGGTAGAAATAATAGAGAAATAAGTAGAAAGAAATATTGGAGAAAAGGGACATAGGGTGTCTAAAGAGGTCCCAAATTCATTATCACTTCTAGGAATCAAGTAAGTTTTCATATAAAACCACAAGCTCAGACTAAATTCAGTCTCCATACACTGGGATCTTGTATTCTGAGATTAAATAAAACTAGGTGTGATAAATATTTTTCATTTCACATGTCAAGTATGATCAATCACAAATGGTTGTCTATGACACTAAGTAGGAAAGACTGTTGTACTGTGATCAACGAGCAATGTCTGCTGTGGGTGTGGGAACTGGGAACAGTGGCTCCCATGATACGCCTTTGCAGAACTCGGGTTAACCCCCTAATCCTAAAGGTCCCAGAGTTGGGATGAATGTGGGTGATGGTGATGGTGGTGGCGGTGGTGATGGCAGTAGTAGAAACAGCGATAGCTAATATTAACAGAGAGCTTCCTATAGGTTGGTCATTGTTCTTAGTGTTTCACATGTAAAAACTATTTAATCTAAATATGAAATATATTCAAACCAAGATGTGACACTACCTTTGAAAATAAAAGAAGGGGGCACTATTAATAATTCACCTGGACAGGAGATATTACCCAGAACTTTCCAAGGTGACCTGGAATAGATGGCCATCCTATTTGATCCTCACAACCTGAGGCAGAAGCAGCAGCATAAAATACAGTTAACATCAAATATGCTGAGTTGAAGTATATTCTGAGTTGAAGCATATACTCTGAGTTGAAATTCTTGTTCAGCGACTTGTTACTATGTGATCTAGACAGGTTACTTAATCTCTCTGTACCTCAGTTTTTCCATCTTTGAAGTAGGATAACAATAGTACATTTACCTCATAGGGTTGTTGTGAAAATAAGATTAAATATATGTAACATGCTTAGAATATCTCCTGGCACCTTGTATATGTTGGTTACTGTTATCCTTATTTTACAATTGAGAAAACTGGGAATCTGAGATTTTATTATCTACCTAAGCTCACACAGCTATTAGGTAGTGGAGCCAGCACAGAAATAGAGATAAGTCTGGCTTCAGAGCCTATAGGCTCAGCAACTATTACTATCCTGTCTCTACAACAGAAGAGAAACTAAGATTCTTCAAGATCACACTTTTGTTTGTTTTTTGGTTTTTTTTGAGACGGAGTCTCGCTCTGTTGCCCAGGCTGGAGTGCAGTGGCCGGATCTCAGCTCACTGCAAGCTCCGCCTCCCGGGTTTACGCCATTCTCCTGCCTCAGCCTCCCAAGTAGCTGGGACTACAGGCGCCCGCCAACTCGCCCGGCTAGTTTTTTGTATTTTTTAGTAGAGACGGGGTTTCGCCGTGTTAGCTAGGTTGGTCTCGATCTCCTGACCTCGCGATCCACCCGTCTCGGCCTCCCAAAGTGCTGGGATTACAGGCTTGAGCCACCGCGCCCGGCCAAGATCACACTTTTAAGATTCTTTGATCACACTTCTTCAGCTAGCTGGATTATAAAAAATGTTACTAGAAAATTTGATCTCTCCTGCCTGTGGCTCAAGATAGCAGATTACACTCAAGTAGGCATGGATGAAGCATGTTTAGGAGCCCCTGCCAAAGCCTTGAGGAAGACTTCTCCAAGGTCCATATCCCCCTTAGATTATATGAAGAGGTGGAAAAGACACGAAAGAGTCAAGAAATGTCTGCATCCCAATTTTAGGTCCTGAAGTTCCCTAATTCAAACATCAGTGAAGTTCCTGCTCTAACCTTGCATGGGGTGGCCCACTCGAGCTCATGGTGTCCACTGATACTCAGTAATCTCCCAGTGACAACCTGGATCCATTTTGATTCTCTTGATAAGACAGATGGCAAGAGCTACTGCTGGACACAGAAGAGCGAGTGCCAAGCCAACTGTGCACACCTTACTCTACAGATATGGACCACAATCTACCCACAGCAGCCAGATGGTGGAAACTGACTGTCACTGATTCCTTGCCCAGAACTCAGACCAGCTCTTCCGGTTACTCATCAGCTCCTCAATAAGTATTAATTAATGGTTTATTTTCATAATGGGAGATGGGAACGTTGCCATATACATCTGTTCAGTGGCACTGGGCTGACCTAAATTAGACCTTTCCTGACAGCAGCCCCAGGCTTTTTATCAATGGACCATCAGTTTGGAAGTCATTTGCTCCTGAAGTATGTCTGTAAGCAAACAATGTTCTTAGAAGATCTACAAAAAGGGAAACGTATCTCTGTAGCAGGCTGAATAATGTTCCCCAAAGATACCATATCCTAATCCGTGGAACCTGTAAATGTTATCTTATTTGGAAAGGTGTCTTTGTCTTTGCAGATGTGATTAAGTTAGGGATCTTGAGATGAGACTATCATGTATTCTCCAGGTGGGCCCTAAATGCAAGCACTTGAATCCTTGTAAGATGAAGGCAAAGGAAGATCACACATACAGACAGAGAGATAATGTGAATATGGAAGTAGAGATCAAGGGCCACAAGCCAAGGAATATGGGCAGCTATCAGAAATGGGAAAAGTCAAGCAACAGATTCTCTCCTTGATCCTTAAGAGGCCCTGTTAACACCTTGATTTTAGCCCAGTGAAACTGATTTATGACCTCTGGAATTATGAGAAAATAAATTACTGTTTTTAAGCTACCAAATTTGTGATAATTTGTTACAGCAACCACAGGAAATTAATACACCCTCCCTCTGCTGCTCATTCCTCAGCTCCTGCTAGACTTTGACTTGCAATAAAAAACACCAGAATAAGGCTTGCATCCTTTGAGGCTTGCTATACATGGACTGGTCAGGTTTATGGAGAAAGAACTAAATAAGAATCGAAAATTCTCTTGAAGTATCAATACTGGTAATCCACTCCTAGGATGCATCCAGTCTCTGGCATTTAAATTTCCAACTAAACTTAGTTTCCAGGTTTCTGACCCCAAGCTTCATCAAGTACATGCTTATGTAGTACAGAGAAGCTGCCTGACTCTCTCATAAGGCACTGTAACTTGAGTTCAACTCAAAGCAAAAATTAAACGTGTGCATTAAACAGAGTATGAAGTATTTGTAATTCATTGTTCTGGAGGCTATCTAATTCTTATGACACAATCTTTTTGCTGAAGAACTTAGAATTATCTGGGAAAGATAGATGCATATATCATTATTCAGACACTACTTATTGATCAACTATTATATACAAAGGACCATGCTAGGAAATGTGGAGCCGACAAGCAGAAAAGAGTTATTGGCCCTTCCCTAAAATAATTTACTCTGTTAAAAGAAACAGACATACACACATTTATTCAGTTTTTCACACACTCATGTATTTATTGAGTGTCATGCTCTGTGGAAATACAAAGATTAAAAAATACTGCAAGTAAGCCTTCTTTTAGAAGAGGAGACAGTCAGAAAATCAAAATGAGCAATTTGCATGATAAAGGTTTCTAAAAAGATATTTCTAAATTACCATGAAATCAGGGATGAGCTCTTAATTCAAGCTGTGGGTAGACGGAAGAGGCAATCAGAAAATGCCTTTCAAAGGATGGAGTACTAAGGTGAGACCTGATAAATGAGTGGCATTAGCCAGGTGAAAGAGGAAGGTAAGAGAAATAGCACAGATGGCGAGAAACAAGGGTAAGAAATCTTGGCATATGCGTAGTCTCAAGAGTAATCAATATGACTGAATTGCATGAGTAGAGTGGGAGTGACAGTGGAGTTGAGGCTGAATAATGCCCCAGAAGACCTCCTGCATCCAGCTGATGTAGACGTTTTTTTTTTTTTTTTTTTTGAGACGGAGTCTTGCTCTGTCGCCCAGGCTGGAGTGCAGTGGCGTGATCTCAGCTCACTGCAACCTCCGTCTCCCCGGCTCACGCCATTCTCCTGCCTCAGCCTCCCGAGCAGCTGGGACTACAGGCACCCGCCACCACACCCGGCTAATTTTTTTGTATTTTTAGTAGAGATGGGGGTTTCACCGTGTTTGCCAGGATGGTCTCGATCTCCTGACCTCGTGATCTGCCCGCTTTGGCCTCCCAAAGTGCTGGGATTACAGGCATGAGCCACCGCGCCCGGCCTCAGAAGTTTTAACTTGATCCTAAAGGCACTAGGAAATCACTCTGGTTCAGAAGAGTGATGAGGTCAGATTGGTATTATATAAAAGATTAATCTGGTGGCCACATAGGGAATGAACTAAAAGAAAGCCAGAGAAAACACACACACACACACACACACACACACACACACACACACACACATACACAAATCAACTTGAAAAGCTACTGCAACATGACATATATAAGACCAAAAGTATAAAAAGTACTTTGAAAGGAATTATTATTGGCTTGGGGATGATATATATGTGTTTGGGGAGAAATGCATGAAGAAAATAAAAAATAGATGATTAAATTGATAAAACTGGTTCATACCAAATCTTAATCTTAAGTACAAAACTGAGGACCAGGGCTCTAGAGCAGGTATTTGAGCAGTGGGGAGAAAAAAAAAAATAAATAAATATATATATATANGGTTAGTTGACTATAAGAAACATATGTAGATAAATAGTATAGGAATATAGGTGCAGGGTAAAATGGTGACTCAATATCTTAATATCAAATGAAAAATGGACTGCTTCCTCCTTCTAGCCTGGAATAATGTGGTATTATTGACACCCCTTCTCTGGAGTCTAATTTGGCTTAGTTCTGGTGGTCTGTTGAGTGGCTTGGGGTCTCTCTCTCTCTCTCTCTGTCTCTCTCAACCTCTCTCTCCTCTCCCCCTTCCTCCTTTTTCTCTCTGCCCGTCCATCCTTCTCTCCCTCATCCCCTCCTCCCCACTATCTCTCACTCCTCCAACTCATTTCTTTCTATCAGTGACTTGACATCTACCTAGTTACCCTAGAGACCTCAAAGCGATTATTCTTTCCTTAAACATTCCTTCAAAACCCAGTTGTTCCTGGGGCATATTGACTTGAATCATGTCTATCTTTGTTATTGCTACCTTCTTAGTTCAAATATTCATCATTATTTTCTGGGTTACCTCCATGGCCTCCTAACTTGTGCCTGCCTCTTTTGTTTTATTCCACTCCAATGATCCCTCCTATTCACGTGCCTCTCCTCCAGCCTTCTCCCATCTTAGTTATTGTGCTTAAGAAAATTATGGATCATAGACCAAGTATAGGATAGCAGTGTGAAGAAGTAGATTGAAGGAGGGAGACATTGGAGTTGGAGTTAGAACTAGTTCAGAAGTTAGACTGTACTTGTCAATGAGAGACTTAATCCAGATTCCATCTCTCTAGGACACAATAGACCATTTCTATCTATATGGAGTATCCCTTACATGCTATCTATATTTCTCTCTTAACATCATTGTACACATATGTTTACATGTGTAACACTTCTACTAAATTGTAAGCTCCTTAAGGTGAGAGACCATGTCCTAACATTCAGTAAGCTCTCCATGGTTGTTTGTTGGGTAAATAAATAAAATATGGTCTTAAATAGAACCAGTGTCAGAAGGAATAGGGTGGAGAAAATGAATATAAAAAGATTGTATATGAAATTACATGGACTTAGTAAAATATTAATTCTGCAACAATGGAGAGAGAAGTCAGATATATCTATACAAATTTGAGCTTAGGTGACCATTAACAGAAATAAGGAAGTTGGGAGGAGGAACTGATGAGTTTGCTTTTAGGCAGGTTGATTTTAAGGTTCTGTAGAGAATTTTAATTTTAAGTAGATGAACTGTTCCAGCAGACAATTCAGATTTGAAGACTGAAGCTGTGGAGGGAGTTTTGATCTAGAAGTAAAGATGTGTTAGTGAGTGAAATTACCAAGACACCGCAGTGAAAACAGGAAAGAGAGCCTTCATCAGATGCATGGGGAAAGCCTCTTTTTAAGAAATTTGGAAAAGGAGCTGATGACAGAAAATGAGTCTGAAAATGAGAGGCAGAAGTGAGTCATCAAAGAGTTACTTGGAAAGTGTACAGTCAGGAAACCCAGAAAAAGAGGATGTTGAGGAAGGAGTGATAGAAATGCCAGCTATTGCACAGATATTGCATACTATGAGAATGGAGGCCTATTTAAATTTAAGTAATAGAACATCAGTAATATTATTTTAGAATTATTTCCTCATGAGTTAAATATGTTTTCTCCTAGGAAGCAAATAAGTTAAAACACGGTATTTAGAGTGCTGCAGAGGCAAGGCTGTAAAAATTCTCTCCTATATCACCAGTGGTTGAATAAAATTCCTTTATTGGTTTTCTTGGACTGTACCCTCTAGCCAAACAGCCCAGTGGAATCCAGTGATAGAAGCCAAAGAAATAAAAGCTAAGTGTCTAAATTTATCCTGTTGTCACTTTCAGCTTTCTCTGCTCATTATTAGATACCAAGATAAGCAATAGATTTAGGTTTTTTGATGGAATTCAAGTGGATGCCTTGACTCTCTTTGACCTGGATCTAGGGACACTCTAGTCAGATTCTCAAATTTTTTTCTTTTTTCTTTTTTGCACATTCATGGCTTGAATAAGGGTAAGAGAGACCTGGAGAGATACTAACAATCTTTCAGGTATAACAGGGCATGCTGTTACTTAGTATTTTCTTCAAGGCAGCCCATGATTAGACCAGAGGAGGAGAATGCCACTATTCACTTCTAACCTCCATCCCTGAATTATGGTAAACACAGAAGATGCTTGCTGGTCAGAAGAGAGTTGACTCATTATGTCAGGCAGTAAACCAAAGATTTTATCCCTTTATGATGAAAGAAAACTCAGATAAAAGCAAGACCAATAAACAAGCCATGAGAATTGGGGAAAACAGTGATGATGTGGGGTTAGTGCTATGAAAGTTCCCGGAAAGGTCTTTGAAAACTCTGGGCCTATAAATTTAATTATGTACTACTATTTGCTAATATTATATACTAATATTTACTTTGTTTGGAGGTAGAAACACTTTACTATCCACTTGTCTTTAGTATGAACACCTTCTTAGGAAGTATTAATGAAATACCTAATACTACCTACTTCCATGCCAGTCCAAAATTAAGCTCGAAAGATCGAGGAGTCAGAGGTAAGGGTCCGTAGGTTTTTCTGTGGTTTTGACTTCTTCTCAAGACATCTATTTGATTTCCAGTAATAGGAAGTGGCTCCCAATTACATCTATTCCCAGGGTCCCTCACTATTCTCTTGTCATCTTGATTTCAGTTTGGTCTGATTAGGTGGTACTAAGTTTTCTATACGGTGATTTAGATTACAAGAAAAATTGGTAAATGGTGTTACACTGCTTCAAATCTGCAGCAATATAGGTAGGTGTCTCTGGTGAGGTTTTTCTGCAATTATAGGATTCCCTAGATGGGGACTCTTTCATGAAAAATCATAAGAGCAAGTGGTTGAATATAGGTTATTTCTAGACTGTTTTCTCCAGACTAATTAGATTAGTACAAGAGCCAACCGTACAGCCTCATAGTTTCAAGGATGCATTGTGAGTCAGATGGACTTGAGTTTAAATCTTGCCTCTGCCACGTAAGAGCTTTGTGAGCTTGGACAAGTCATTTACTTCTCTCAGCCTCAGTTTTCCCATCTGTAAAATGAGATGATTATGGCATCTTATAGAATTGTTGCAATAATTTTTCATAGTCTAAATATAAAGTATTTGGCAGGCCACACGCAGTGGCTCGTGCCTGTAATCCCAGCACTTTGGGAGGCTGAGGTGGGTGGATCACTTGAGGTCACGAGTTCGAGACAAGCCTGGCCAACATGGTGAAATCCCGTCTCTACTAATAACACAAATATTAGCTGGGTGTGGTGGCACACACCTGTAATCCCAGCTACTTGGGAGGCTGAGGCAGGAGAATTCCTTGAACTCAGGAGGCAGGGGTTGCAGTGAACCGAGATCATGCCACTGCATTCCAGCCTAGGTGACAGAGCAAGACTCCATCTCAAAACAAAACAAAACAAAACAAACAAAAATAAAGAAATAAAGCATTTGGCACAGTTCTTGGCACTTAGTATCTATCCTTCATTATTAGTGTTAGATGGAAAACTAGATGCCACAACAGACCCGGCCAGGATAGCATTCCCATAGTCTCCAACAAATCAGCAAGCTTTATCAGCTTTATCTCTGATATTTCTTTCTAGACAATTCCTCTCCTTTTTCACCATTACCACTACTGCTGTAGACCTGGGCACTACCTTCTCTTATTTGGATTTTTTGGTTATATATATATAATGTGAATATGGAAGTNTCTGGTCTAATCATGGGCTGCCTTGAAGAAAATACTAAGTAACAGCATGCCCTGTTATACCTGAAAGATTGTTAGTATCTCTCCAGGTCTCTCTTACCCTTATTCAAGCCATGAATGTGCAAAAAAGAAAAAAGAAAAAAATTTGAGAATCTGACTAGAGTGTCCCTAGATCCAGGTCAAAGAGAGTCAAGGCATCCACTTGAATTCCATCAAAAAACCTAAATCTATTGCTTATCTTGGTATCTAATAATGAGCAGAGAAAGCTGAAAGTGACAACAGGATAAATTTAGACACTTAGCTTTTATTTCTTTGGCTTCTATCACTGGATTCCACTGGGCTGTTTGGCTAGAGGGTACAGTCCAAGAAAAACCAATAAAGGAATTTTATTCAACCACTGGTGATATAGGAGAGAATTTTTACAGCCTTGCCTCTGCAGCACTCTAAATACCGTGTTTTAACTTATTTGCTTCCTAGGAGAAAACATATTTAACTCATGAGGAAATAATTCTAAAATAATATTACTGATGTTCTATTACTTAAATTTAAATAGGCCTCCATTCTCATAGTATGCAATATCTGTGCAATAGCTGGCATTTCTATCACTCCTTCCTCAACATCCTCTTTTCTGGGTTTCCTGACTGTACACTTTCCAAGTAACTCTTTGATGACTCACTTCTGCCTCTCATTTTCAGACTCATTTTCTGTCATCAGCTCCTTTTCCA
Source organism: Rhinopithecus bieti (assembly GCF_001698545.2). Classification (NCBI taxonomy): domain Eukaryota; kingdom Metazoa; phylum Chordata; class Mammalia; order Primates; family Cercopithecidae; genus Rhinopithecus; species Rhinopithecus bieti. The sequence goes on along the minus strand of NW_016807225.1, from coordinate 5,276,768 downwards.
AATTTCTTAAAAGAGGCTTTCCCCATGCATCTGATGAAGGCTCTCTTTCCTGTTTTCACTGCGGTGTCTTGGTAATTTCACTCACTAACACATCTTTACTTCTAGATCAAAACTCCCTCCACAGCTTCAGTCTTCAAATCTGAATTGTCTGCTGGAACAGTTCATCTACTTAAAATTAAAATTCTCTACAGAACCTTAAAATCAACCTGCCTAAAAGCAAACTCATCAGTTCCTCCTCCCAACTTCCTTATTTCTGTTAATGGTCACCTAAGCTCAAATTTGTATAGATATATCTGACTTCTCTCTCCATTGTTGCAGAATTAATATTTTACTAAGTCCATGTAATTTCATATACAATCTTTTATATTCATTTTCTCCACCCTATTCCTTCTGACACTGGTTCTATTTAAGACCATATTTTATTTATTTACCCAACAAACAACCATGGAGAGCTTACTGAATGTTAGGACATGGTCTCTCACCTTAAGGAGCTTACAATTTAGTAGAAGTGTTACACATGTAAACATATGTGTACAATGATGTTAAGAGAGAAATATAGATAGCATGTAAGGGATACTCCATATAGATAGAAATGGTCTATTGTGTCCTAGAGAGATGGAATCTGGATTAAGTCTCTCATTGACAAGTACAGTCTAACTTCTGAACTAGTTCTAACTCCAACTCCAATGTCTCCCTCCTTCAATCTACTTCTTCACACTGCTATCCTATACTTGGTCTATGATCCATAATTTTCTTAAGCACAATAACTAAGATGGGAGAAGGCTGGAGGAGAGGCACGTGAATAGGAGGGATCATTGGAGTGGAATAAAACAAAAGAGGCAGGCACAAGTTAGGAGGCCATGGAGGTAACCCAGAAAATAATGATGAATATTTGAACTAAGAAGGTAGCAATAACAAAGATAGACATGATTCAAGTCAATATGCCCCAGGAACAACTGGGTTTTGAAGGAATGTTTAAGGAAAGAATAATCGCTTTGAGGTCTCTAGGGTAACTAGGTAGATGTCAAGTCACTGATAGAAAGAAATGAGTTGGAGGAGTGAGAGATAGTGGGGAGGAGGGGATGAGGGAGAGAAGGATGGACGGGCAGAGAGAAAAGGAGGAAGGGGAGAGGAGAGAGAGGTTGAGAGAGACAGAGAGAGAGAGAGAGAGACCCCAAGCCACTCAACAGACCACCAGAACTAAGCCAAATTAGACTCCAGAGAAGGGGTGTCAATAATACCACATTATTCCAGGCTAGAAGGAGGAAGCAGTCCATTTTCATTTGATATTAAGATATTGAGTCACCATTTTACCCTGCACCTATATTCCTATACTATTTATCTACATATGTTTCTTATAGTCAACTAACCTAAATAGAAAGAAACTTCTGCCAAATTATTCTACTGACACCATATATTTGTGGTCTTAATCTCTTGTATTCCCTCTGAGCACTTCTTTTTCACCCTGGAACTCTTGTATCTTTCCTGGGAAATTTAACTGAAAAGGACTTAGGGAAGAAATTATGACCATGTTTAAAGTAAGCATTTAATAAGTACTCAACCAGAAGTGCTATAAAAATGTTATATTATACTAAAATGAATGCCCCTCAGTAGTGCTAACCAAATTATGAAAAATAGCTCTGAGTTATTAAAATACCAAATAATTAATTTAACGAAGTCTAATGGTGATGATTACTTTGCTAATGATAATCATTAATGAAGATGGTGATGAAGGAGGAGGAGGAGGTAAAAAAGAAGAAAAATACAATGATGAGTATGGCACTAACTGTGTATTTAAGTAGTTTTTAGAGAAATTTCAAAATAACAAGAGAAGACAATAACAAAAGAACAGAAAAGCAAAGAGCATCAACCCCACTGATTTGAGATTTTAAAACTTTTAATCCTACCTTTATTCCATAGTTCTTAGATTATATATTTAATCAACTACAGTATAGTCCCCTTCAAATTTGTCCAGAGAGTACAGAATATAGACTACATATTTCCAGGAACATAGAAATGGAAGGAAAACCTCTTGCAAAGGTATTGAAACTTTCTTTCCTTGATTTCTAGGACATAATCTGCTTTTTTCTCCCTACTTTATTAATGTAAGTGCTTCCCAGGTCTCAGACTTCATCTCCTCACTCTTTTTTCTCTATACTTTTCCTATCAGAGCCCATTTGTGTTCCCTGTTCTCTTTTCTCTATGAAGAGTGCTCCTCCATGTTTATGCTGGCACTGGTTTTTCTCTATGTCTGACTTATACCTCCAACTAATATCGGAGTACTTTTCATTTGAATATCTTTTTATCAGGTCAGTATATTTCAAAAGATAAAACCATCAACTTGCCCATGAACCTGCTCCCTTTCCTGACCACCTATCTTCTTGACACCATGTCCCTTTTTACTACTGACCCCACTTTACTGCTCTGATTACAGCAAAACCCTTCCAAAAGTTGTCTATGACCATTTTCATCAATTCCACACTTATCATTCTCTTCTCAGCCCCCTTTAAATTAGCCTCTTGTTTATACCACACCAGTAAAAGGATCACTAGCTTGCCAGATCCAATATTTAAATCTCATTTTCCTTGACCTGTCAGCATTCCCTTTTTCTTGCAATACTTACTTCTTGAGGCCTTTTAAGATTCAATACTCTCTTGTGTTTCTATCTACCATGAGAACCTCTCTCTTTTTATTTCCTTTGTTGGTTTTCTCTCTGTAAGACCTCTACCTGTTGAGAGCCCTCATGTTCTGTCTTTGGATTCCTTCTCTACAGGAATTCCTTCTTTATAGGAATCCAAAGATAGAACTTTAGGTCTCTCAGCAGGTACTTATATGTCCTGATACTTTAAGTGTCATATTCATGTTGTGGATGCTCAAATTTATTTCTCTACCCCTAGATTTTCTCCAATCTTAAGAATCATATCTCCACATGATATTGACATTCTTGACATCTCCACTCAACAGGCTTTTAAACTAAAAAAAGGCTAAAAAAGAAATATGGATTTCACATCCCCCAAGCTCATTCCTTTCGAATACCCACACTCGGATAATGCCATTAACAGTTATTCAAACCAGGAAGATATTATAGAGTCATTGGTGTTGCTGTCTGAGTAGGCTCTAGTCCTTTGTCTCCTGGCATAACACAGGATTGTATTTATTGGCCCCTTGTGCAGGATGGAGCCATATGATTACTTCTGGCCAATTAGTTTGAGCAGAAGTGTTATGTGTCATGTCGAGGCCAAATGCTTAATCGTTCCCAGTGTGAAACCCTTTAAATTTTATTTATCATTTTTCAATGTCAACCAGCAATGTTCCAGTTAGTGGCTACCCTGCCATCCCATGTCTTAGAGTAAGAACAACAATAAACAAAGCAAAGCCACTAGCCAAAACACAGGGATATACACATTACTGAGAAATAAACCTCTTTTTATTATTATTATTATTATTATACTTTAAGTTCTAGGTACATGTGCATAACGTGCAGGTTTGTTACATATGTATACTTGTGCCATGTTGGTGTGCTGCACCCATCAACTCGTCAGCACCCATCAACTCGTCATTTACATCAGGTATAACTCCCAATGCAATCCCTCCCCCCTTTCCCCACCCCCCTCCCCATGATAGGCCCCAGTGTGTGATGTTCCCCTTCCCAAGTCCAAGTGATAATAAACCTCTTTTGTATTAAGCCTCTGAGATTTTGGAACAGTTTGTTGCCACAACACAGCCTAGCTTATCTTGACTAATAAAGTTATCCTCAGTTACTCACCTCGCATACCCAATGTACAATTCATCAATAAATCCTGTTGACTCTACCTCCAAAATATATCCCACACTCATCTACTTACAATTCCCATCACTGCTACTCTAATTCACATTGCTGTGTTTACTTCCTTGGGTTGCAGTAAGAGCCATCTACATGTCTTCTGTCTCTACTAGCACACACCATGCTCCATCCTCCATAGAACAGTCAGGGGGTTTTCCTAATTCAGACCAGTCACTCCCTTGCTAAATAGTGCTTGATGGCTTTTTCATTGTAACCAGAATAAAATCCAAACTTCTTACCATAGCTTAAAGGCTTTATATAACTTGACCTTCCCTAATTTGTTCTTTTTCATGTCCCTTGAATTCAGCAAGCACCTGAATCTCAGGTCTTTGCATCTACTTCTCTTTCAACTTTTTGTCAACCAAATACCAGAGTCTATCAACTCCCATTTCTAAAATGTACTCCATCATCTCCTACTCCCTCACTGTGCTTTATTTCCTCTCCTCATAGAATTTATATCACCATATATAACTTAGATTTCTTTGCTTACTTTTTCCCCACTTACTAGAACGCAAGCCCCATGAATGCAGGGACCCTGCGTGTTGTTACTATTGTTGTTATTCATTGCTGTATGCTTACGCTCAGCAGAAAGTCATACTCATTGAGCTAGAAGTGAACACAGGGAATTATGCAAAGCTTCCCTGTAGTTCTACTTCCCCAAGCATCAAGGGTTCTGCTGAGACTTCCGAGTGTTCCCTTGGGGTGTTCAAGTCTTTCGATTTTTGAGTTATTAGATTTTGATTTTTTACCTCATATATATTTTTACTTATATATACAAAGGTACACATGTACACTTGTAATATATAAACACAGAAGCATGCACACACATGCAGACACTCAAACATTACTAATCTGTATGCTAGCTGAGTATTACCAATTGGGTTTCTCAGTATGAGGGAGGCTATTTGTGGCCAGCCCAATTCACTCTTATTGTCTCTCACCAACGGCAAACCCTGCTTTCCAGGAGGTGTCTTCTTTTCCAATGTTGTGCTCCACCATCAAAGCAGACAATTAATAGCAATTTCCATCTGTGAGTGAGATGCTGTCTTGGCAGAATCCAAGAGCTCATGACAAGTCCTGATAAAGTATTTAGTTCCAATAAAGAACTGTAAAGTTATTCCAGAGAAATGGTACATTGGCAAATAACAGATTCTGCTAGTGCCAAGAGAATATAGTCATCATTCATTTATCTATCCACTCATTAGGCAAAATAAATGTGGAAGCCATGCCAGAGCAAAAAGTAAGTTATTCATTCAACAAACATTTATTGAATTAAAATACTAAGTGCCAGGATCTGTTCCAAAGTAGATGAAACAGATGAAGTTTTACTTTCATGAACTTTAAAATCTAAGGGGATGGGGCAAATAAAGAAGTGATGGACAAGCTAAATGGAAGGAGTGCTAGGATAGGGTAGAGGCTTATTCTTGTTTTTATTTGTACAGGGTATTCAGGAAAGGCCTATAAAACTGTGACACGGCCAGGTGCAGTGGCACACACCTGTAATCCCAGCACTTTGGGAGGCCAAGGTGGGTGGATCACCTGAGGTCAGGAGTTCGAGACCAGCCTGACTAACATGATAAAACTCAGTCTTTACTAAATACAAAAAAAAAAATTAACTGATATGGTGGTGCATGTCTGTAATGCCAGCTACTCAGGAGGCTGAGGCAGGGAATCGCTTGAACCCAGGAGGTAGAGGTTGCAGTGGGCCGAGATCATGCCATTGCACTCCAGCCTAGGCAACAAGAGTGAAACTCCATCTCAAAAAAAAAAAAAAAAAAAAAGTGACATTTCTTCAGGATTTTGGAAACATGGGAGAACACACCATGTAGACATTTGAGTAATGAGAATTCCAGGCAGACAGATTACAGTAAGGACAAAAGTCTTGAGCAGTCATGCGAACAACATGTTCAAAGAACATCAAGGAGGCTGGTGTGGCTGAATCAGGGTGAACGAGGAGGTGCACACTGGAGATGAGGATAGAGAGGCAGCAAGAGCTAGATTGTACAAGGTCTTATAGGCCTTTTAGGACTTGAGCTCTGATTCTGAGCAAGATGGAAAGCCACTGGAGGGTTTTGAGTAGATAGGCGCTTATGTGCCTCTTATGTTTTAAGAGGAATACTACAGCTGCTAGGGACCTATAGACTTGGGAGAGAGGGAGATCCAAGGGCAAAAACAGAAACAGAGAAAGCATTTAGAAAGTCGTTGCACCAATGTAATGACAAATGATGGTAGCTTAGGCTAGGGTGTCACACTACAGCCTTTACTCATGCCCAGATCACTTGAATGGCTCCTCCTCTGTGGTCCTAAAGCACTGAGGAAAGGCCTTGTTAAAGTACTTCTCAATTTGCATTATAACCCTTGGTTTACTTGTCTATTTCCCTAACCGGATTTAAAGCTCTTCAATTTAAAAAGATAGGTTCTAGCTGCCTTTCATACATTAGGCGCAAACAAATAACAAGCCCAAATTATGTAAAGCATAATACAAGTCAATTAACTTATTAGGAAAATAAGCAGTACAATGAAGTTGCATGATATTTATGTATAACTTACACAAATTCAGCTTTCAATATTCTTGGGGAAAAAATGAGAGAGAGTAGGATATTTCATTGTTGTTTTTGAGACAAGGTCTTGCCCTGTCTCCCAAGCTGAATTATAGTGATACAATCATGGGTCACTGCAGCCTTGAACTCATGGGCTCAAGGGACCCTCCTGCCTCAGCCTCCCAAGTAGCTGGGACTACAAATGTGCTCCACCATGCACAGCTAATTTTATTTTCTATTATTTTGTAGAAATGGGAACTCATTATGTTGCCCAGCTGGTCTTGAACTCCTGGCCTTGAGTGATCCTCCTGCCTCAGCCTCTCAAAATGCTGGGATTACAGGTGTCAGCCATTGTGCCTGGCCTGAGAATTTCCTATGTACCACATAACCCTTTTCCTCATTCCAAGTAGACCTGACTTCCGTGTCTCCTGGAAAGGGGTGTCTCAGAAGAAATACAAAGAAAATCAACAATGCTAACTCCTAACTTTGGAGCTTTCAAGCACCCTAATTTCAGAGTAGTTTAAAAGCCTTATCTAGGCCAGATTTGATTATAAGCAGTTTTTAACCTCATGTGTCAATTTCAGAATGTAATGTCCACATGAGCCAATCCTATTGTGCCCCCTCATTAGAGACCTCTGTTACTCCATACATCCAGGGCCTGCCTGTAATACTTGCCAAAGATCCATAGACCCTGACTATTAGATCCTGGCTTCCTTCCAAGGTCTTTCAGCTCCAAGATAAGTATGGTTAATACAGTCAGAGAATAGAGGCCCCCAGATGAGATGTAGTCCATTATCAAAGCCTAAGGGACAAAGATTTAAGAAGACAGTATGATCCCCAAGTAGAAAAGTGAGAATCTTTATTCAATAGATGGCATTATCCATCCTTTAGAGTTAACTAAGAAGTAAACCATCCTTAAAAACTGTTTACATAAATACTGCTGGTGTGATTAAGATGTCTTTCCAAATTCCACCAGGGAACCATCAATCTAAGATGTAACTAATATAAAATAAACAGAAAATTTGGAAATTTTAACATATCATAAATCATGAAGTAAATCACAACAAAATATTCTATTGATCAATAAAGAATTCTAAAAGAAGGACTCTTTGGAAAGTGACAAAAGTTTGTCACTCCAAAGGCATTCCTTTTCCTGACATACAAAATTCTCAGCAACTTGGTCCCCAGCTACCTTTACCACACGTAAAGGTCCTCTCCTCTCTTAGAATACACTCACTGTCACTAATACAGTGCAATCTGCAGAATCTTGCTCCATGTATCTGAATCTCAACTACACGTCAAAACCTATTTATCTGTATTTGCTTATTTTCACTAGTCTACCCCTCCATGTTCTGCTTTGTGAAGCTGGGGCACTCTGTAGTGGAATAGGATGGTTCAGTGTATTTTTCTACAAGCTAAATAAAGTACCTCTAAAATGGACCAGCACCTCGTGCTCTGATCTCGTAACTCAAACGTTAGACAAACTGCCTGAAACTGACCACAAGCTAATTCAGATGAATGAATGAGTGTCACAGGTATGAGGAAATGTCTACTGTGGATAATCTGTACACTTTTAATTCTGTAGAATAGTGCCCAATAGCAATGTAAAATAAGTTGCATATGTAATTATAAATTTTCTAGTGGCTACATTTTAAAAGTAAAAGAAGCCTGTGATGTTAGTTTTAATAATACATTTTCCTTAACCTAATATATCCAACATTTTATCATTTCAACATGTAATCAACATAAGAAATTTTTTTTAAGATCTTTCACTTTTTCGGTATTAAGTCTTCAATATACAGTGTGATTTTAAATTTAAAACACACCTCAATTCAGACCAGTCACATTGCAAGTGCTCAGCAGCCAGATGTGGATTGTGGCTACTGTACTAAACAGCAAAGCTCTGGAATGATTTTTTACCATGATATTCTGATATATTACTAAGTCACTAGTAAATTTCCGTTAGTCTGAAAAATAATTCCTCTCTTTCTGATAATACTTGGTGAACAGCTAGTGAGGAAGTGGAACATAATGACTATAATCATGGGCTTGGAACCCATTAGAATGTGGATTTTAATCCCAGTTCCAAACCCAAATCAGCAGCATGGCCTTGGGAAAGCTATCTTTGTGCTTTAGACTCTTTCCCCTGACCAGCCCCACCCCAATCCCCCACCCAACCCCCATCTCATCCACAATGACAGTGTAGTATTTATCTCCTAGAGTTACTGCGAGGATTGAATTAGTTCCTGCAAGTAAGCACTTAGGACACTGCTTAGCATATAGTAAATGCTCAATTAATGTTGACAATTATTATTAGCTAAAATCAATGCTCTGAGGCTGTAGCACTGAGGGCTAGACTGTAGCTAAAGTGATTCCACAACGGTACAGGCAGCTGCCTTAACAAGGCCCAGGCTCAAAAAACCCAATGATTGTCAAGGTGTCATACTTGGTTTCTTGGGACTTTTATGTCCTCAAAAAAAAGTATCAGATGTTTGGTGCAGGTGCTCACATCTTCCCTGCACCAAACTTCCCACTGCTGATACTTCATGATGCTGACAGGCTTAATCCATCCATGAACTAAACAGAACAGTGAATGGACAGACAATAGGAACAGAATCCACAGGCATAGAAAGCCAATTTCAGTTTGATTTTGGCAAATCCAGCCCAATTTTTAGCACTGGAATGAATGAACAAAAGAGTATCAATCGGCCGGGCACGGTGGCTCACGCCTGTAATCCCAGCACTTTGGGAGGCTGAGGCAGGTGAATCACGAGGTCAAGAGATTGAGATCATCCTGGTCAACATGGTGAAACCCTGTCTCTACTAAAATTACAAAAATTAGCTGGGCATGGTGGTGGCACTTGCCCGTAATCCCTGCTACTGAGGAGGCTGAGGCAGGAGAATTGCTTGAACTCAGGAGGCAGAGGTTACAGTGAGCCAAGATCGCACCACTGGACTCCAGCCTGATGACAGAGCAAGATTCCTGTCTTAAAAAAAAGAGTATCAATCACACCATGAAGAAAAGCTTTCTTGATCTCTACATGTCTTTTCCCCAGAGTGGCTTCTCATCTCCTTCACTGATAAGAGAACATACGTGGGGTGCGAATGGGAAATTAAACAGGAGACCTTCTTTTCCAAAAAAACAATTTCTGAAAATTAGTCATCTGCTTTGGGAGGTGTAGTCATTTTCCTTTAGGCTCAAACAGTTTGTAAAATAAACCAAGTCCGTTCCCCTCTGAAAATTCATTATCCAGTAATGATTGAGGTCCTAACAAATGAAAAATACTTCTGTTTCCTCCTCTGGCATTATCAAAGAACCTGAGGTCTCCACAGAACAATTTACAAACCGCTGACCTGAAGTATTTCACTGATTTTGAAAACTGAAAATATGGAGAGGGTCTTGCTGTAAAGATTCAAGCAAATCCCAATCCTGATTCCTACTTATTTCTACTTTTCTCTTATGGTATCTGTGTCTATAGGGATAAGGGTTTTCAAGAACATTTTGCAAATCTGGAAGCAAAGCCATTTGTCCAGAACACCTGCACGTGGATTCTAACTCCTGCTCCAGACGAAGATGTGGCCTTGCTATGCTACATTTGCATCAAGAACCAACAGATTCCAGTGTTCAAAAACAATCCTTTAAATGGGCACGCATCGACTGTCAGTGTCAATTATTTTAGAAGGTGACATAAGCCCCAAGCACATAAGACTGTGTCATAGAAAGAACTGAGCTTTCCAGAAAGATTTGGAAGGACTCAACCCCCACATGGGCAGTGTTTCTATCAACTGCTTGCTGCTATGAAGGACTCTGGGTACCAAATGAAGCTGTTTTAGTGAATATTACATCTGTTCCTTTCCTGTGTAGCCACCATGTTTCTGATAATACTGTTATCCCTGGGTCATTAACTCAGAAATTAAATAAAGTATGTGTTTATGGTCTCTTCCTGCCAATCCATAGCCCACTGAAAATATCAGGGTATCAATTTAGGTTGCATTTCCTCAAATTGTAGACCTGCTGGTTCAGGAGGTAGACCCGACATCTCGGGCAGAAACCAACCAGGGTAACGAAGTCCTCGGGGTAGTCTTAAGCCCAGGAAAGTCACTTAATGACATCTGAAAAGGAGAGGGACAGCAACAGGCAAAACCTACAAAAACTGTTGGGTTGTTTGTTCCAGTTGATAAAATCAAACCAGTCTACTTTCAGCTGCTATAAATCAAAGAACTAATTTAAACGAGCTAGAAGACTGCATTCACGTACAAGCTGGGAAAGGGAGTAACAGGAAAAAAAGGAGTCAAATTCCGAACTCAGATTCCACTGGCAAAACCAGTCTTTATGTTAGTATTTCAAATGCAGCCAATCAAAAATTCTGAATCACAGTTTCTGCTCAAGAACCTGTCATCTCTTATTTTTTTAAGGGTTACAATAGTATTTTTTTCAGTAATAAATAGAATAGGTGCTTCTTTTCTTTATTTAACTTTTAAGTTCGGGGGTACAAGTGCAGGTTCATTACACAGGGAAACTTGTGTCATGGGGGTTTGTTGTACAGATTATTTCATCATCCAAGTATTAAGCCTAGTACTCACTAGTTATTTTTAATGATCCTCTCCCTCTTCCCACCCTCTGTCTTCCTACAGGCCCCAGTGTGTGTTGTTTCCTTCTATGTGTCCATGTGTTCTCGTTATTTAGCTCCCACTTATTTTAAATGAGAATATGCAGTATTTGGTTTTCTGTTCCTGTGTTAGTTTGGTAAGGATAATGGTCTCCAGTTCCATCCATGTCTCCGCAAAAGATATGATCTCATTCTTTTTTATGACTGCATAGTATTCCATGGTGTATTTATCTTGTCTTCTCTAACACTTGATTTTGATGTAACCATGCTAATGACTATGTAGTGGTATTACATGGTGTTTTAATTTACACTTACTTCATGACTATCATATTTGAACATGTTTTCCTATGTTCACTGGCCATTTGAATCTTACTCACTTGTGAAGTACCTGTTTAACCTGATTAAGTCTCTTGTAAATTTAAAGAAAAAACACTGATTTTTTTTTTCCGTCAGTGTTTTATAAGAGTTCTTTATATATTTTGGGTCATGGGTGGTAGTTATATATATTGCAATATCTTGTTGTGGCTTATATATATTGCAAACATCTTCTGCCACTCTGGAACTTACTTCTTACTCTGTTGGTGGTATTCTTTCACATGCTTAATTATAACGTAATTTTCCATTCTTCCCTTTATTTTTCCTATATTTATATTGGTATTTTAAATTAACTAATTTATTTAAATAGCTTTTGGGTACAAGTGGTTTTTTGATACATGGATGAGTTATATAGTGGTGAAGTTTCAGATTATAGTGCACCCATACATTAGTGTACACTATACCTAATGCATGGTTTTTTATCCCTAGCTTCCCTCCCACTCTCCTCCTTCTGAAAAGTCCGTTGTATCACTCTGTATGGCTTTGTGTACTCATAGCTTAGCTCTCACTTATAAATGAGAACATACAGTTTTTGTTTTTCCACTCCTATATTACTTCACTTAGAATAATGGCTTCCAGCTCCATCCAAGCCACTGCAAAAGACATTATTTCATTCCTTTCAATGGCTGAGTAGTGTTGCATGGTGTATACATACCACATTTTCTGTATCCACTATTTAGTCACTGGGCACTTAGATTGGTTCCACATCTTTGCAATTGCTAATTGTGCTGCTATAAACACACCCATGCAAGCGTCTTTTTCATATAATGACTTTTTTTCCTTTGGATAGATACTCAGTAGTGGGATTGCTAGATTGAAAGGTAGATCTACTTTTAGCACTTTAGGTAATCTCCATACTGTTTTATATAGAAATTGTATTGCTTTACATTCCCACCATGAGTTTCCTTATCCCCACATTTACGCCAACAACTACTGTTTTTTGACTTTTTAATAATGGTCATTCTTGTGGGAGTAAGGTAGTATCTCATTGTAGTTTTAATTTGCATTTCTCTGATGATTAGTAATGTTGAGCATTTTTTCCTATGTTTGTTGACCATTTATATATCTTCTTTTAAGAAATGTCTATTCATGTCCTTTGCTCGTTTTTTTGTTGTTGCTGTTTCGGGTTTTTTTTTTTTTTTTTTTTCTTTTTTTTTAACGGAATCTTGCTCTGTCACCCAGGCTGGAGTGCAATGGTACGATCTCAGCTCACTGCAACCTACGCCTCTCAGTTTCAAGAGATTCTCCTGCCTCAGCCTCCTGAGTAGCTGGGATTACGGGTGCATGCCACCACACCCGACTAATTTTTGTATTTTTAGTAGGAGCCAGATTTCACCATGTTGACCAGGCTAGTCTCGAACTCCTGACCTCAGGTGATCCACCTGCCGTGCCCTCCCAAAGTGCTGGGATTACAGGCATGAGCCACGGTGCCTGGCCCTTTGTCCACTTTTTAATGGGATTTTTTTTTCTTGCTGATTTGAGTCTGGATATTAGTCCTTTGTTGGAGGCGTACTTTGCAAATATTTTCTCCCATTCTGTGGGTTGTCTGTTTACTTTGCTGATTATTTCTTTTGCTGTGTAGAAGCTTTTTTAGTTTAATTAGGTCCCATTTATTTATTTTTGTTTTAGTTACATTTGCTTTTGGGGTCTTTGTCATGAGTTCTTTGCCTAGGCTGATGTGTAGAAGAGTTTTCCAACTTTGTCTTCTAGAATTTTTATAGTTTCAGGTCTTACGTTTAAGTCTTTGATCCATCTGGAGTTGATTTTTGTGTAAGGTGAGAGATGGGGATCCAGTTTCATTGTTCTACATGTGGCTTGCCAGTTTTACCAGCACCATTAACTAAATAGGGTGTTCATTCCCCACTTTATGTTTTTGTGTGCTTTCTCAAAGATCAGTTGGCTGTACATTTTTGGCTTTATTTCTGGGTTCCCTATTCCATGCCATTAGTCTATGTGTGTACTTTTATACTAGTACCATACTAGTTCTTCCCTTCAGAGTTAGTACTTTTCATGCTCTGCTTGTGAATTTTTGTTCATGAAGATTCGCATCTGTTTACTTCTAGATGCTTTCCCATTTTGCCTTCTACATTTAAATCTACAATTCACTTAGATTTGGTTTATGTGTATGGTATGAGGCAGAAGTTATATTCATTTTTTTTCACAAAAATATCCCGTTGACCAAGAACTATATATAGAAAGATTATACTTTCCCTTCTGTCATGCAGTAGCACCTTTGATATAATTCATGTCTACACATGTCTGGGCCAGTTTCTAGACTCTCAGTCCCACTGACCCATTTATCTAGTTTAATGCCATTATCTTACAGTTCAAGCATTTGGAAGAATTCATTTGTGAATCCATATACCCAAGAGTTCTCCTTGAAAGAAAGTTTCATTTTCAAATTCAATTTCTTTGATAGATTTTCCATTTCTTCTTCTGACAGTTTTTCTCATCATCCCTCTTTTTACCACTTTCCTAAGAACTCTAACTCCATTTACCCTCTTCCCGATTTTCTGACACTTTTTTATTTTAAGATATTTTAAATATATTTAAAACTCATCAGATATTATAATTTTATACTCTCAATAATTCTTTAGATTTACAAGTTTATCCCTTCTTGCATTTCCATGGTTCCACCTGGGGTCATGTTACTTCTGCTTAAATAACTTATTTTAGTATTTCTTTTAAAGCCAACAATAAATTTTCTCATTTTCTGGTTCATCTGAAAGCATATTTCCTTTTTATTTTTTAAAGACTGTTTTCACTGATTGTAGAATTCTAACAGAGGATGCAATTATTTTCTTTTAGCATTTTGAATATGTTTTCTTGTCTTTTGGTGAGCATCATTTATCTTAGGAGGTCAACTTCAATTCTTATTGTTTCTTCCCTGATGTTAATGCATCTTTTTCTCTGGTTGCTTTTTAGAGTTTCTCTCTGTTTTGTTTGTACAAGCTGAACTAAGATGTTCTAAGATGTCCTAAGGCGTTCTTTAGTATTTATCCTGCTTGTTCTTCCTGACAATTCTTAATCAGAGGCTTGATGTCTTTTTTCCATTTTGGAAAATTCGCAGTGAACTGATTTCAACTATTATTTATTCCTTATTCTTTCTCTCTAGTCCTCTGACCTTAATTCACTGTATATTCGACCTTTTCCTATGTTGCATATGTATTTTCTTCTCTTTTCTGATGTTTTCATCTTTGTCTCTCCAATCTTGTATTTTCTATAATCTGTCTTCTAGATAATAATCTTCTCTTCAGCTATGTCTTATGTTCTTAAACATATCTACTGAGTTCTCAATTTTGGCTATTATGTTCTTCAATCTATTATAGACTTTCCATTTGATACTTTTATCTCGATCCCAGTTCTCAGCCACAGTTCTCCATCCTGTCCTGGATATTTAGTACAGTTATTTTAAAGTCTATTTTTGATGACTCTAACATATGGTTCCTCTATAGGTTTGCTTCTAGCATTAATTTTTTCTCCCAGTTTTTGGTAATTGTTTTATCTCCTGGTATACCTGGCAATAGTTAATTAACTGCTAGACCCTGTGTATAAAAACAAAAAAATAATAATTTGAGGCTCTAAGTAATTTTATCTCTTCCAGGAAGGAAAATATTTTTGCTTCTGGCAAAAAATAGTGGTAGATCTTCTTAATCCATTCCAAAACTGAACTGATTCGAAGTTATGTTTCTATCTTTGTGGGAATTGGTTGATTTGTGTTAGCTCTTCTTATTCCTAGATGATATCCCTTCAAGGATCACAGATGAAAACCTGGGGTATTTATCAGGGCCTTTCTCATTGGATAGATCTAGATTCTGTTTTTGTCCCCCAGCTCCCTAAGACGACTGAAAGTTTGGCTCAAGTTTTCAGCCTCTTTGACACCACTCTCTGCTTAACTTCTTGGAAATGTCCTGCAGGGAGAATGTATCCGGAGTTTTAATCCCACCTCTTTGTGCTCTGCTTCTCTTTTCTTGGGATCTTGGTGTCAAGTCCTCTCTGCTTTGGTGGATTTATGATGCCTTTGGATTGATCATTTTATGCTCTGTCCAGATTTTTCTAGTTGTTCTTAGTGACAGGGTCACTCCGGTACAAGCTTACCCATCATAATTAGATATCTCCCATAGTATTTTAAATATCTTTGTAATATAACATGTTTTGTACTTCCTCAAATCACTATAATTATTTTCAACCAACTTGCCAATATTTCTGACTGGTCTGAGGAAGAAACCATGAAGGAAGAAACTATTCAATATCAATTTTGGATCCCTATGGCTAGCACAGTGCTTAACACATAATAGATATTTAATATACGTTGGCTAAACTGAACTGAATTAAAATGGAGACAGATACAATGAGAGTATCACCACAGGAAAAATGTCTTTCTAGCTTCTTAACACTATTTGAAGATGAGATGACATTTTCTCATAAAATTTTATACTTATAATAATTTTAGCCTTTAGTTCAACCACTCTTTCTATGTACTTGAATTTTTAAAATGTCCACACCATGCTATGATTTCTTTCTGTGTATTTCTATATATCTCTCTCTATCTTCCTCTTTTCAGTCATTGAATACAGGACACATAATATAAATTCTTATTGTAGTTAAAATATTTAGAACTTAATAGAAGAATAATATACAGTGAGCCCTCTATATTTGTGGGTTCCATGGATTCAAACACATATCATAAATATTCAGGAAAAAACTGCAAGTGTACCAAGTATGTACAGACTTGTTTTTCTTGTCATAATTTCCTAAACAATACAGGACAACAGCTATTTACATAGCACTTACATGCTATTAGGTATTATAAGTAATCTGAGATGATTTGAAGTATACAGGAAGATGTGCGTAGGTTATATGCAAATACTACACCACTTTGAATCAGGAACTTGAGCATCTGTAGATTTTAGCATCCAGTGGAGGTCCTGGAATAAATCTCCCATGTTCCCAATGAGTGTGAGAGACAACTGTATGTATATATATACACACATATTATATATACTGTATATATACATATAAGATTATACATTATATATGTAATATATAATATACATATAACATACATACTATGTACTGTATATGCATATAGTACATACATATTATGTACACTATATATTATGTACATATTTTAGATACTATATATACATATAAAATATGTGTATATACACAATGCATATGTATATATACATAGTATAAAATATGTAATTATAGATATATATAGTCTTAGATTATAGATTAGTCATTCTTAATGTTACTTTTCAAGTTAAATGTAGAGAAATAGAAATCCTTCTATTTGGCTGTAGAATCGCATGTACTTAAACATCACATTGACTCAAAAGCTGATGGAAACTAGACAATGGATTTGAAACAGGAGAGGGATATCTTCTACCTGAGCATCATTTTATCTCCAACACTTAGCAGAGTGCCTGACATATGGAAATGTTTAATACATGATTATTTGATAAATTAATCAATGAATGCTCAGAAGTTTACTCAAGCTCAATAATTCAACGATCTCAATGTTTCTATCCTTGTCAAACTACTGCTTCGGGTTTTCTATAAGGCCATTGTAGCACTGAACCTCACTTCCCACTCACAAATAAAGGAAGCAAAGCTGGCATCACTCTTGGAAGAGAAATCTCAACACACTTATTCTGAAAAATTTAGTAGCTTTCCATACATTAGCATGTTATTAAAGTTAATTCATCAAATTGAAATTAATTAATTAAGAGCAGAGCCATTTTCTGTTGCACAGTTGGGCTTTCAGGCTAAGCTGAATAATATAAGGTTTTTAAAATCATATAACAACAAAAGTAAATATTTTGTTTATTGTAGAAAATGGAAGAAAAAGACTAACACAAAAAAGGGTCCACACTAATAGCAATGATAAGGTAAGTCAACCATATGGTCCACAAAGACTAAAACACAGGACATTCTGTGATGGGAATTGTTCGTCTGACAGACTCCATTGTTAATTATACATTTCAAACCTAGAGAGATGGTAAGGATTTCCTATCTATCTATCAATGCCTCTAACGAGGGAAGCCTAAAGTTAGTTAAAAAAATAAATGAATGTATTTTGGTAATACTTTTTTTCTTTGAAAACAACCATTTATAACAGTTTTTGTGCCTTTATTTCCTGTTGCTGCAGTAATCATATCTGCTTTGAGGATTTGATTGTGTTCTGCTTTATCGTCTGAAGGAGAGTATGGCCCTGTGATCTTCTCATCTATCCTGACATTTTTGAAAGATGGTACATGTGAGCAATTGAGGTCAGAGTAATGAAATTCTGCGAGGACTAGAAGAACTATGACAGTTCTAAATTAAAAAGACAGCAAGTTGCTGCTAATGAAGAGACCAGCTCCAAGCTGACACCTGTAGGGGAGGCCACTCACAGGGGCATAGTAGAATAGGAAATGAGGGAGGTAATGTGCAATATATGCACATTGAGGACTCTGGATTCTCAACACAAACAAGGACCTTGAAATGGGAATTTTAGGCATATGTTTTACAGGGTAAATCTGGCTTATACTAGATTGAGTTGGTTTATACTATATTATTTGATTTACTGGCAATACCAAAAATTGTCAAGGATGCAAGGAAACTGGAATATTTATATTCTGCTGGTGGGAGTGTGAATTTGTATATCACTTTGGAAAGAAATTTGGCAATACCTGGTAAAGTTATAAACATCCAGCTTATGACCTAGCAGGAAATTGCACTTCTAGGTATATGTACTAGATAAACTCTGGCACAAATGTGGATAAAAATATACCGCAGTGGCTGGGTGTGGTGGGAGATGATTTTAGCTCCAGGCACTTAGGGAGGCTGATTCAGGAGGATTGCTTGAGCCCAGAAGTTTAAGACTAGCCTGGGCAGCATAGTGAAACCCTGTATCCAAAAAAAAAAAAAAAAAAGGATGGAGCATGAAGTAATAGTAGTTAATATGAATGACTGAAATCAACATAGATAAATCTTGAAAACATTATGTTTAAAAAGTAAGCTGTACAGATATGCACAGTATTATACCACTTACATAAATTTTAAACACTCAAAGTATAATATATATTGCTTAAGAACATAAACACTACAGATATATCTCAAAAATATTGTGGGTTCAGTGACAGACCACTGCAATAAAGCGAATATCACAATAAAGTGAGTTACACAAATGTTTTTTGGTTTCCAGTGCATACAAAAATTATGTTTACACTATACTGTAGCCTGTTAAGTGTGTAATAGCATTATGTTTAAAAACACAATGTACAAAACTTAATTAAAATCACTTTATTGCTAAAAAATATGCTAACAGTCATCTGACTTGACAGCCTTCAGCAAGTTGTAATCTTTTTGCTGGTGTAGGGTCTGCCTCAGTTTTCATAACCACTAATCAGCCTAGTGGTTACTGAATGTTGGGGTGGCCGTGGCAATTTCCTAAAATAAAACAACAATAAAGTTTGCCACATTGACTCTTCCTTTCACAAAAGATTTCTCTGTAGCATGCGATGCTGTTTGACAACATTTTACCTTCAGTTGAACTTCTTACAAAATTGGAGTCAATCTTCTCAAACCTTATCATTCCTTTACCAATTAAGTTATGTAATATTCTAAGTCCTTTGTTGTCTTTTCAACATTGTCCACAGCATCTTTACCAAGAGTGGATTCCATCTCAAGAAACTGCTGTTTTTTGCGCATCCATAATAAGCAACTCCTCATCCATTCAAGTTTTATCATGAGATTGTATCAATTTAGTCACATCCTCGGGCACTCCTTCCAGGGTTGTTTTTTTTTTTTTTTTTCCTACTTTCACCACATCTGCAGTTATTTCCTCCACTGAAGTGCTGAACTCCTCAAAGTCACCCATGAGGGTTGTGATCAGCTTCTTCCAAACCTCAAAGTCGTCCATGAGAGTTAGAATCAACTTCTTCCAAACTCCTGCTAATGTTGATATTTTGACCTTTCCTCATTAATCACAAATGTTCACAACGGCACCTAGAATGATGAATCCTTTCTAAAAGGTTTTATGATCCATCAGAGAAATCACTATCTATGGAAGCTATAGCCTTACAAATGGCATTTCTTAAATAATAAGGCACAAAAATCTAAATTTCTCCTTGAGCTGCAGAATGATGTTGTGTTAGCAAGCATAAAAACATTAATCTTAGTGTACATTTTATCAAAGCTTTTGGTAACTAAGTGCATTGTCAATGAACAGTAATATTTTTGAATAAAATCCTTTGTTTTCTGAGTAGTAGGTCTCAAAATTTGGCTTGAAATAGTCAGTAAACCATGCGGTAAACAGATAGGCTCTCATCCAGACTTTGTTGTTTAACTTACAGAGTACAGGCAGAGTAGATTTAGCATAATTCTTAAGGGCCCTAGGATTTTCGGAATGGCAAATGAGCATTGGTTTCAACTTAAAGTCACCAGCTATATTAGATTCTAAAAAGAGAGTTTAGCCTGTCCTCTAAAGCCAGGCGCTGACTTTTCCTCTCTAGCTATGAAAGTCCTAGATGGTTTCTTATCCAGTAGAAGACTTTTTACCTACATTGAAAATGTGTTGGTTAGTGTAGCCATCTTCATCAATGATCTTACCTAGATCTTCTGGATAGCTTGCTGCGGGTTCCACATCAGCACTTGCTGCTTCACCTTGCACTATTATATTACAGAGATGGCTTTCTTGAGCTAACCTCTGCTAATTTCAAACCTTTCTTCTGCAGCTTCCTCACCTCTCTCAGCCTTCATAAAACTCAAGCATTAGGGCCTTGCTCTAGATTAGGCTCTGAATTAAGGAAATGTGTGGCTGGTTTGATCTTCCACCTAGACCAGAAAAACTTTCTCCACATCAGCAACATCTGCTTTACTTTCTTATCATTCATGTGCCCACTTTTAATATCCTTCAAGAACTTTTCTCTTGCCTTTACAGCTTGGCTGTTTGGCCTAAGAGGCCTAGCTTTCAGTCAATCTCAACTTTAGATATGCCTTTCTCACTAAACGTATTCATTTTTAGCTTTTGATTTAAAGTGAGAAACGTGCAACTCTTTTTTTCTATTTGATGGCTTGGAGGCCATAGTAGGGCTATTAGTTGGCCTAATGTCAATATTATTGTATCAAAGAGAATAAGGAAACCTGAGGAGAGGGAGAAGGCTGGAGGAACAGCTGGTTGGTGGAGCAGTTAGAACCCATGCAACATGTATCTATGAACATTTTACATGGGCATGGGTCATGGCACCCCAAAACAATTACAATAGTAACATCAAAGATAACTAATCATAGATTACCACAGACAGATATAATAAGTTTGAAATCTTCCCAGAATTACCAAAATGCAACACAGAGACATGAAGTCAGCACATGCTGTTGGAAAATGCTTGATGCAAGGTGGCGGCAAAACTTCCATTTGAAAAAAGAAAATTCAGTATCTCGCAAGTGCAAGAAGGTAAAGAGCAATATAATGAAGTATGCCTGAATAGTCAAATTTTAAAATATGGCCCAGAAGACTCCACAGAAACTTCCGAATAGTTGTTTCCTGTGACACTAGAATCTTTCCCAACACTACCAATCTGTCTGAGCTGGCATAATAATAAAACTTACTTGATCCTGTAATTTCCCTAAGGTATTTCAAACCTCCTCTTCTCACTGTATCCTTAAGCTTTGAAATTGATCTAGGGCAAAATTAACTCATCAAGGATCTAATGGAGCTACTCCAGAAGTGCTGAAAAAATTTAGAGGGATAAAGATACGATCAACAGAAATGCACTGGACCAGTTACTCTCCCGGATCCATGCACTTGGTTTCTCTTCTTTCTTTGACTCCTTTCTATATAATGGGTTATCAGGAGAGACATCTTACAGGTCTTTCTTTATGTTTAGAGACTTCTAGATTCCACTCATTCCTTTATCACTTCTTGCCCAGGCTTTGGTTGCTATAAGATGACCTGGGGGTGATTTGCATGTGGGAGATTCTCTCCTGTCTCTAATGCCTAGAAGGCCAGGTGGAAAAGAAGGTGAGGTAAAAAGAAAAAGCCTCCCAATTCTGCCTCTTATTTATGCCTTATGTCAGTTCACAGGACAAGGAGACCAGAGAAAGCTTTAAAACTGCACTTGGTCTGGCACATTCTATACAATGACTAAGTGCTTCTTCAGAGTCTGGTGCCACCTACTTAGCTGACATTCTAGTTCTTTATCACCCTACACTGAGCACCTGCTGTGTGGAGAACTCATCACTGTCATCATGCTCTTTTGTTGACTCGATCATTCTTAGACTACATCTGACATCGAAAATAGCTTGTACTATTCTTAAGTACAGAAAGCCTCGCTTCTCTATTGTAAATGGGAAATTATGAAGACTGAGGAATGTTTTCTGTGGATACTTCCAACTAAGACACTGAATTTAGAATGGACAAAAAGGACTACTTTTATTCTAATTCAAGCAAAACATTTTAATGTGACCTGGAAGACATAAAAGTCATCAGTGTAGGGCTGAAAAGCCACCTGCCTCTGCAACCCCCTTTCCCCTAATAGTCTATAACTACTGGGATGTTTTTACCCTGGGGACCTATTAAGGAACTTTCACCCACCACACTCACTGCTAATGGATCAGCACCAAAACCACAAATTCTTTTGTCCCAGCCACATAAACACTCACAATGTGGTAAGAAATGTTATTACCCACCAAAATTACCCGGATACATGCCCTAGGCATGAAAGACTTTTCCCTTATGAGCACCAATGATTCATTTGAAGAAACAACTGAAGTAATGATTTTCCTGTTCTTCAGATGCCGAGGATCTCTCATTTTTATTAAAAATTTCAATGTGCTTGGAGTAGGGTGCATTGGAAAGGGATCCAGGGCTTCAGAAAGGTCCCCCATTATTTGCAGAATAATCAGTGCCTACAAATGTGTTAGAAATTTGTAGACACCAAAAATACCTTGCCTTTATAAGCAAATAGATTTGAAAGAGGCTTTGATTATCTCAGGCCAGCTTCTGCCTTGTTTTAACCTCAAATGAGCAGAGTTTAATCTGAGAGACACACAAAAGCCCTAATGCCCTCATTCCTGACCCAGTCCTGACAGGGACAGGAGGCATAGTAGCTGCTTCTGTCCCAGTTTCCCAGTTTCTGATAGGCAGTTCAGTCTGCAAACTCAGAGAGCACTCATGAGCTTTGGGCTGCCATGTGGCCACTGGGTGGCAGCCATATCTGCTCTGTCACATGGGCCCACTATAGGCATACCTTTTTGGATAATGGTCTTGGATATGCAGCCTTACATTCCACTCCCCTCAAAAAACCCGAGACAACTGAGAACTTTAGTTTGCTTAGATTGGGCCATGACAAGCCTTCCTAAGGAAGGTGCCATGGACTGAATGTTCATGTTTTCCCCAAATTCATTTATTGAAGACCTGATCTCCAACATGATAGTATTTGGAGGTGGGATCTTTGGTTCTAATTAGATCATGAGTAGGAGCCCTCATGAGTGGGATTATTGCCCTTAGGAGAAGAGACACAAGAGAGATGATCTCTGCTTTCCACCATGTGAGGATACAAAAAGAAGACCATCTGCAGACCAAGAAGCAGGCCTTGATCTTGGGCTTTCCAGTCTCCAGAACCATGAGAAATAAATGTTTGTTGTTTAAGCCACCCAGTCTATGGCATTCTGTTAGGGCAGCCTGAACTGACTGAGACACCTGGGAATCTGTCTTTATTTTCGTACCCACACCCCAAACTTGACATGTGTTTTGGAACCATATACAGCTCCACCTGACTCCTATAACCTCCAAGTGCCAGTGTCACCTCACGGATGACACCACTGGCATCTACAGTGGTTTGAACCATTGCTTGGACTGCCTGGCTGCCCTGTAAAATGAAACGAAATCAAAACAACACAAAAACACCACACAGCCTCTGCAGCACAATAGGCTGCACCAGGCTTTGTGAGACATTCCAAAGAATGAAGCTTACCCATGCAGGTTTGATTCATTCCCCCAACACGTGGGGTCTTTTGTCACTGCCAATCCCAGCAGGGCTAGTACCTGGGCCTATTAATTTATGACAGGTGACTTAGAGTTCAGGTCACAGGATTTAACCTGCAGCAAATCCAAATTTGCATAAGGATAATGGGCTTTCTACTACATTCGATGCCAATAAACTCTAATGTGGTAATTAACCACTGAGCACATTTACTGATAAGCTGTTCATTAGAGAAAAACATGACAACTAGCAGTGTTATCGGAGTCCACAATTTTCAAATCTCTTTTAGAAATGCTTTTCTGCCTATAGGAACTAAAAGGTAGCAAAAATCACAGAGTAGTCATTCTCAATACTATTTTCATGAAATCTCCAGTATAATAAACCCTTAGAAATGAGAACCAGGTTTACAGATTTCACTTTAATTTTTTTCATTTAAGTTTTCTCTTCACCTTACATTTCTTTCATGGGATATGAAACTGATGAAGGCATTGGCAACTTCTTCCTTGTTTGTCTATGTTAAGCCAGGATTGGCTCATTCAGTCACACAGGAAACATGTTTTTATACATCGATATGTTATGCTAGAGGGAAGAGTCCTACGGGTGTGACCAATTCCCATTAATAGTGCATCTAGCATTTAGTCTTCTCTTTCAAGAATATTTTCTCTTCTAGTCCTCTATAGATGGCATACTCCCAACTCACTATCTCTTGGACCTGATTCTCTTTGTCATTAGCATCATTATTTGGGAAGCATCCACAAAGCACATGGTCCAACCTACCTCAGTTGTGCTAATCTAATGACCAGAAGTAATCAATTCAGCACTGACTGCATGTACTTAATACATGTTAGCCATGGTGCCTGGCCCTGGGGATACAAAGACAAATAAATACAGTTGGTCCTCAAATAGCAAACAATATATGGATGCCTTTGCTTGTCCCTTGGTTCTTCACTCGCATTTGTTCTTCTGTTAAGAGTAATTTGGTTGAGTTCTGTCCGGAGAAGAGCAGCATTTAGGCAGAAACATTAGATGGAGATGCTCACAATATTCTAGTTCATGTTGGTCTCTCCCTCCCAAAGTCTTTAGTACAAATTGCTTTGTATCACTGACTCTGCCATGTGATATAGCATTTTGTTATATTTCTTTATGATTAGATCTTTCAAGTTCTGTGTATTTTTTTGCACCAACTACATCTTTATCTGCTGTAAATTCTTTATGCAATAAACATACAGACAGATAAGATGGCAAGCTGCTTTGAAAGGAAAAAAAAATGCTGTCATATCACTCTTAAAAATGCATAGCATTCAACAAATGCCTTAAACTGAATCAAACTCAACTGCATTGATAGTGTCTCCCAATATTCTTTGGTGTCTCAGAGTTACAAATCTATGAGGTTTGTGTTCCATTCGCTAAACATATAAATACATCCTTGAGGTTTTATAGTTTTCAACTGTGACTTTTCAATGTATTATGATAAATAGATGGTGAGCCAATAAAACCCTCAGTATCAGTTAAATCTAATGATAGAGCTAATCAATTAGAGAAGAGGAGAATATAAATGCAAAACACAAATTATAGGAAAATGCAAAAAAAATGCATTTTAAAATTTAAAGCAACTGAAAATAAGCCTATGAAACATTTCTTTTTTCATGTTTTTGACTTTATTTACTTATTTATATACTTTTAACTTTTAGTTTCAGAGGGTCCATGTGCAGGTTGATATATTGTGTGATGCTGATGTTTGGGGTACAATTGATCCCATCACCCAGATACTGAGCATAGTACCCAATAGCAACGTTTCTTATATGCACTTTGTTTAATAAATATGTTTTTAGAAGTTTGAAATTATTCACTGGGATCTGGTTTCAACATTTAGTTTTCTTATATCTTTAGCTTTTCCACTTCCACTGCCTTTTTTTCTCTCTGAATTTGAAAATGATTATCTCTGTCATTCAAAAGCAAAACAAAATTATTATCTATGATGTTTAAATTCTCAGCTATGAGGGCACTTTCAGTTCTCAACGTATTGGTCCTCTCTCTGGCACTGACCTCTGCTGACTATGCCATATAACTGGAAACTTCCTACTTTCTTAGTTTCTATGACATTTTCTCTAGTTCTTCTCCTGCCTCACTAATTTTCCCTTTTAAGGCTTCTTTTAAATCTTAGTTACTCTCAGAAGTCTTCTTTAAAATACATTGTTCTTCCTTTTGATGTGGTTTCTTACCTGATCTCATCAATTTCAATTAATTTAACTCTATTGCTTATATTTTAATTACAGTTACAGCTCCAGCTATTCAACTTGACCTTGTTCTCCAGCTAACACAGGTACTTCCCACTCAACACATCAAAAACCACACTTTCCCCATTAGGCCTGCCTTTCCTCCAACACACCTACATTCAATTAACGTTGCCAAGCCAGAAACTTCTGGTTTCTTCCTGCCCTTACCTGGAACATCCAATCAGTTAACAAATCTTACTCATTATCTTCTTGTTGATCTTCTCATACCCAGTTATACCCACCTAAAAATAAGGCCCTAGCCCTTGTGCATGCACACATATTAAACCTTATTTTACATTACTCCAGCAACACTGAGCTCTATGTTTAAGAAATGTGTTAGCACACCTAAAATACTTAGAGTTCCTGACACATGGTAAACACTCAATAAATGTTAGCTGCTATTACTGTCAGAGGCATTTGAACTAGAGAAACTCCATCTTGAATAGGGCTGGGTAAAACAAGGCTGAGACCTACTGGGCTGCATTCCCAGGTTAGGCATTCTAAGTCACAGGATGAGATAGGAAGTTGGCACAAGATATAGGTCACAAAGACCTAGCTGATAAAACAGAATATGGCAAAGAAGCCAGCCAATATACCCAAAGGATTATAAATCATTCTACGACAAAGACACATGCACACATATGTTTATTGCAGCACTATTCACAATAGCAAAGATTTGGAACCATCCCAAATGTCCATCAATGATAGACTGGATTAAGAAAATGTAGCACATATATACCATGGAATACTATGCAGCCATAAAAAAGAATGAGTTCATGTCCTTTGCAGGGACATGGCTGAGGCTGGAAACCATCATTCTCAGCAAACCATCACAAGATCAGAAAACCAAACGCCACATGTTCTCACTTATAAGTTGGAGTTGAACAATGAGAACATATGGACACAGGGAGGGGAACATCACACACTGGGGCCTGTCAGGGAGTGGGGGGCTAGGGGAGGGATAACATTAGGAGAAATACCTAATGTAGGTGACAGGTTGATGGGTGCAGCAAACCACCAGGACATGTAACAAAACTGCATGTTCTGCACATGTAACCCAGGACTTACAGTTAATTAAAAATAAATAAATGAATAATTTTTTTTAAAAAAAAAAAAGCTGCTGGCCAAAACCCACCAAAACCAAAATGGTGGCAAAAGTGACCTCTGGTCATCCTCACTGCTCATTATACACTAATTATAGTTATTAGCATGCTAAAAGACACCCTATATGATCTAAAAAGAGAGGAACCCTCAGTCCCAGGAATTGCCCTCCCTTTCTTCCCTTTCCCAGAAAAAGGGAAAAAGCTATGAAGCAAGAAGAGATCCATGTGTCACTATGGGTGTGAAACTAAAAACATCCACACAAACAGGCCTCAGCTCTATAATAATCAAGCCAAACTACATCTGTAGTGTGGTAGCACAGAGCCTGGTCTTTAGCAGATATTTAATAAATAGGTACCTCTTGTTTAGCATATAATCAAGAAACAACCATAAAATAGCCAACCAGCAGCCATCAGGGCTGCTCCACCTATGGAGTAGCTATTCTTTTATTCCTTTACTTTCTTAATAAACTTGCTTTCACTTTATGGACTCACCCTGAATTTTTTCTTAGTCCAAGTACTTTCTATTGGGGTCTGAATCAGGATCCCTTTCCGGGAACAATACTACTACCATTACAGCCACTTCTACTTCTTTTAGTCTTATGATTAGTTCTCTACGCTTATCATGTTATTTTGCATTTTTGTGACTTTACTGATACTATTCCCTCTCCACGAAATTATTGTTTTTGTCTAACTCCTCAATCTGAAAATATTTTTTTAAAACTTTTGTTCATTTTCTTTCTCTTTCAGGAGGCCATCTCTAATATCTCAGATCAGGCTAAGAGCTCTTACCTGGGGCCTCATTGTAAACCTGTGAAAACTTTGATCTATCTATCTAGGTAGACAGACAGATCTAAGTAGTTAGGTAGGTAGGTAGATAGATTTTAATATGTTGCATTATAATCATCAGGTTTTGCCTGCCATTTAACTACAGCAAGAGTCAGCAAACTAACCCTCTGGGGCCAATCCAATTCACTTCCTGCTCTTCTAAATAAAGTTTTATTAGAACGCAGACATACTTACTTGTTTACGTAGTATCTATGACTGCTCACATACTCGATGACAATTTGATAGTTGTGATAGAGACCATATGACTCATTAAACCAAAACTATTTACTCTCTGGTCCAGAGAGTCTCAGCTTCGGCACTATTGAGACCCAGGACTGGATAATTCCTTGTCACAGAAGGGCTGTACTGTGCATTGTAGGCCTATAGTGTGGCAACATTCTTGGCCTCTACCCACACCAGCAGCATCTTCCCTTCAATATCCTTTTACTCCCCTCTAACTACGCCTCCACCCAGTTTTAACAACTAAAAGAGTCTCCAGACATTGTCAAATATTTCTTGGGGTCAAACTTGTCTCCACTTGAGAAGTCACTAACCTGGCCCTTTATGGAAAATTTTGTCAACCCCTGAACTATAAGATCTTCCAGGAAAGAAACTGTCCAGTTCTCTTTGCATTCCAAACACCATACATAAAATACAATCATAGAAGCTCATTAAATCAATCATTTAAAGGTAATTAAAAGATCATAAGACACGGAAAAGCAATTTAAACTTCATAAGCATTTTAGACCTGAATGGGACACTGGTGATCATCAAGCCAATACCCAATTTTACAGCTAAGTTTTGCTTCCTTAAGCATTTTAAACATCATCCATAAGAACTGTTACATTAATATCTATGAAGAAAAGTTACGCTAAGAAAGATAATTTTGTCGGGCACAGTAGCTCATGCCTGCAATCCCAACACTTTGGGAGGTCGAGGTGAGAGGCTCACTTGAGGTCAGAAGTTCAAGACCTGCCTGGTCAACATGGTAAAACCCGTCTCTACTAAATATACAAAAAAAATAGCCAGGCGTGGTGGCAGGCACCTGTAATCCCAGCTACTTGGGAGGCAGAAGCAGGAGAATCACTTGAACCTGGGAGGTGGAGGTTGCAGTGAGCCGAGATCACACCATTGTGCTCCAGCCTGGGCAACAAGAGCAAAACTTCATCTCAGAAAAAAAAAAAAAAAGATAAACCTATCACAATCTCATTTGATTGCCAGGAATTTTAAAAATGTGAAATCACTGCATTCATATTTCACATATGCACACATATTTATCCATGAGTGAGATTTTTCTTACAATGTCCATAAAGAAGAAATTATTCTCCTTTGGCAGATGGGATCATTTCAATTGTGGTCAAAATGTAATATGGAGAAACAGCAGCTTTCTTACAGTCAATCAAGAAATTCATTTGGAGGATATAAATTCCTTTCCACTGTCTTTAATAATTTGATATTATATACAGCATTGCTGTAACTACAAAAACTGTGTTTTCAAAGGGATTGTATGCAAGCCAGAAAAGCTAACAAATGACTATGGGGTACTGTAAGGACCAACTGAATGACAAAATAGCTTGTATTTCTTGAGTACTCACTATGAAACAGATTCAGCTAAAGGTTTTATTGCATCATCTCATTTGCTCCTCATAAGAAATCTCTGAGGTAAGTGCTATTAAGATACTAGTTTTATAGATAAATAAACTGAGTTTCAGAGACACTAACTAACTTGCCCAAGACACATAGGTAGTAAGTGGAAAAACAAAAATTTGAACCTGGAAGTCTACCTCCTAAATCTGAGCTGACACACCCTGTATTATATAAGTGTGCTTGGAATTCAGAAGTGAGAAAAGACCACTGTAAACCCAGTGATCAGTCAAGCAGGTGACCATGAGCTAGGTTCTAGAAGAAAAGGTAAGCATCAGACAGAAAAGAGAAAGGGAGAACTTCTTGGCTAGAAGAACCAAATAAACAAGTTATAGACGAAAGAACTGAAAACATACATTTAGAATAATAGGAAAAGACTACTCTGGTTAAATGTAGGGAGGAACTATGAGGAGGTGGCAGCCAAGTTGAAGACAAACTGCAGAAGGCCTTGAGTGGGAGGCTGAAGAAGACATGCTTTGGTGGGCACTGGGTGTGTGCAAAGAATGGCACGAAGAGCATGCAGCATGGAGAGAAAGCAGAGAGAACAGAGGTGGAAAGACTCATCATGACACCATGATAGGCGAAGTACTATGGTGCAGAGGGAGAGGCAGGAGTGAAGGGACCAGGAAGTAGAGGACAGAGATGAGTGAGAAATATATAGGGAATTGCCAAGGGAATTTTGTGTTTGATTAAATGAGGGCAAAAAGGAAGAAGGGGAATGAGAAGGAAAGATCACATCTCACTTTGAGGTTTCTAACTCAAGTGAATAGGTAATGACAGTATGAGCTGTTCTAAACCTATTGAATTCTACATAACCATGCCCCATCCTTCTCTCATTTAGCACACTGTACCCACCCTCCCTTATAGAAGTTATGGGTCGTCCAATGCTGCTTTTCTTATCTTTCCTTTTTCAAACCTTATAACCATTTTGTTTTGCCTTTTTCCCTACCATCTCCTGGAAAGAGTCATTTTTTTATCTTCCTGAGCTTAACAAAGTACAGGTCAAGAGAAGGGTTTTATGAAAAGAGAGACTAACACTTGTTTTTAAGTCTAAGAAGAAGAAACAAATAGGCAAATATCAAAGCTGCAAGAGAAAAGTTCTAGAGATCTGTGTACAACCATGTGAATATAGTCAAAAATACTGTAGCATACACTTAAAATTTTGTTAAGGGAGTAGATTTTGGACAATGTGTTTTTTTACCACAATTTGTAAACCAAAAATATATAGACATATACTGCAAGAAAGAGTGGGAATAACTGGATAATTCAGGAGTTGAAAGGGAGAGAATGAGATGCTGAGCACAGGTAACACACAAGCTTACAAAGATACAGGGACATCTCACTTTCGAGGATAAAGGGAAAGAGAAAATCAACTTAGATATGGGATAAAAGGAAGACGAAGACCCTGAAGTAGAGCTAAGCTTGATAAATTGACATTTCCTAGCCTGGGTCTTTTTGGAAAAGCAGCATATCCAGCCCTAGATATTCATTTCCTCTCACCACCTCTCTCACTGAGCCATGGCCACCATTGCCTCCTGGACTTTTCTTGAATGTGCCAAGCTTTCCTTGCTTTAGGTCCTTTTTGTCCTAGTAGCTTCCTCTGATTGGAATAACCTCTCCCCAAGGTTTTGTGTGTGTGACTGAGTCCTTCTTTCATCTCAGGTCTCAATTATTACATCCTCGAAGAGTCCCGTCCTGACCACTCAGTCTCCTGGAGACACACTCACTATCTCACTGATACAGTTTGGCTGTGTCCCCACCTAAGTCTCATCTTGAATTGTAGTTCCCATAATCCCCACGTGTCAGGAAAGGGACCCGGTAGGAGGTAACTGAATCATGAGGACAGTTACCCTTATGCTGTTCTCATGATACTGAGTAAGTTCTCACAAGATCTGATGTTTCAGAAGGGGCTTTTCCCCCTTTTGCTTGGCACTTATCCTTGCTGCTGCCATGTGAAGAAGGGCGTGTTTGCTTCCCCTTCCACTATGATTGTTAAGTTTCCTGAGGCCTCCCCAGCCATGCTGAATTGTGAGTCAATGAAACCTCTTTCCTTTATAAATTACCCAGTCTCAGGTATCTTTATTAGCAGTGTGAGAATGGACTAATACACCCATTATTCTCTTTCATTTCCTTCATGCTACTTATCGTTATCTGAAAGTATCTTAATT
The DNA here is from genome assembly GCF_001698545.2 of Rhinopithecus bieti. NCBI lineage: Eukaryota > Metazoa > Chordata > Mammalia > Primates > Cercopithecidae > Rhinopithecus > Rhinopithecus bieti. The sequence goes on along the minus strand of NW_016807225.1, from coordinate 5,245,432 downwards.
ATCTGTTTTGCATTTATTCTTAGTCTTCTTCAACCATAATGTGAATTCCATAGGCTCATAGACTTTATACATGCTGTCATTCACCACACACTCCCACTCTTTGAACAGATTTTATGACAGAGTAGGCATTCCATGAATATTTACTGCATTCATGAATAAGTAAATGAGTGGCACGCTGTTGACAAAATGAATATAAGCAGAAATTGGAACTTTGGAACAATAATTCTATCACTGATGTTCATAAATACTTATTAATTTATTGACGAATATTCCCATCTATTCCTGTGTCAGGACCTATGTTTAACTTCAAAGGGAATGTGCAATCATCTATATAAATCCTTGTTCTTGTCTTTTAGAAGCTCAGTCTATTGAGGAAACATATGAACACAATGCATATTAAAGTGCAATGTGATGAAGACTATAATAACAATTGCAATGCACTGAAGTTTTGAACTGAGGGCTATAGGAGCATATAATAAAGTACTTCTAACTTAAGCAAGGTAAAACAAGAAAACAATTCCACTAAAGTGCTACGGATACTAGAGTTCAGAGTCTGACATGCAAACGTAGAGGGTTAAAGAGTAACCATGAGGTGGGAGACATCAGAAGTATGTACCATCCTCCCAAGAAGTTTTTCATTGAAAGTAAGGAATGAGCTAACGTGTAATTGAGCAGGAGACAGTATCAAAGAAGTGATTTTGAGTATGTCTCCAGCTGAAGGGATGGAGCAGAGGAGAAGGGGAGATCGAAGATTAAGAAAGGGAATCTTTAAAGGGGCTAAATCTCAAAAGATGCAAAAGAGGAGGGGAAAGTTCATTCTGTAAGATGGCGGGGAAGAAGGTAGCAATGAAAATCTTTGAAGATAAGTCTTAAGGTGGAGAGAGAGAAGCTTAGCAAGAATTACCTGAACAATTTATATTTTCCCTACAGAGTATGAGATAGAACATCTGCTGATATCGGCTGTTGAGGGAAAAGCTGAGGGAGAGGGAAGGAGGAGAATTTTATTTGTTGATAATTGGTGTGCAATGTTGCTGCCCTAAGCTGCATCTTCACTGATTTGCGAAGTGAAAAATGTGTCCTTGTATCTCTCTTGAAATCTATGCAGAAACTATTTGTGGCACACTCTCTACATGAGGAACAGAACACAAGGTTACAAAAGCACCATAACACTAATGGAATAGTCATTTCTGCATTTGCAAAACAATTTTTGAAAACATAAGCTAATTAATTAGCTCAATGATTGCTTTATCCCTGTAGGTATATGTGTACAAGGACCAGTGTTTTTTTTAATCTCCTTTGAGGCATTCAAAGACACAAGAGATTTTGTCTCAGTAGGAACGTTGTGGTAGATTACATTTGCTGTAAATAAGTGACATTTTTAGAAAGCAATGAGTTCCACTGAATTTATCTTGACGAGCAAAAAAAAAAAAAAAAAAGCAAAGCTAAATAAGTGATTCCCAAAATCAGACTGAAAATTCATAAGAAGTCTAAATAGTAGCTGCTCCTCATTTGGGTGTTTTGAAGGCATTAAAGGCGAATAGCTCCAACTTCATGGAAAATATTAGGCTAGAACAAAAAGAAAAGATGTGCTGCCCATCTCAAGACGAAACTATTGCACTGCTTGACATTTATACAAGAGCAGCAACTTCCCTCTCGGGTTCCATAATGAAAATCATTCCTCCATTAGCAGGTTGAGCAATATCAATTTACCCAAAGTGGGAAATCAAGCAAAAACTGCCTTCCTCTCAGAACAATCAATGGCAAGGTGAAAGAAATAGGTAATTGTATCTAGTCTCCCAACAGAACATTTTTGCCTGATTAAATGACCTTTCCTATGAAGTAGAGCCTCTAAGTGGTAGTGAGAGATAACTCCTTACAGTAAGTTTAAACACAGAATCACCAACCTTTTCCAGAGGAGCTTCTTTTTCTTCATCACTAACTCTTATGACTGAGTTGGTGGAAAGGGCAGCAAAATCAGGATGTTGACAGTATTTACATCTCAACTCCAACACTTAGAATGTTGTAAATGGGAAAGACAGTCACTCTCTTTAAATTCAAGTTAGTAACAATCATATAATCCAACCTATAAGTTTTTTTGTGAGAAATAAATTGGGGAATAAGTAGGGAATACGTTTGAATTACATAGCACCATGTAGACACACACTTCACATGTGTTCACATTAAGTGTTCAATAATTGCTAGTCTTTATTGTTGCTGCTATGATTATAATTGCTGTGGTTGTAATGGTTTTTGAGATGATCAAGTAAAGGACTGAGTAAAGATAAATTATTGTAAGTGAGTAATAGGTGATGATAGTGGCTGGGAACCTCAACTCCTACCACAAGGGCAACACAGTAAATGTCTGTGGGACATGTAAAGCCAACTGATTTACAGATTAATGAGGAAAGTCTTTCACACGATGAACCTGAGCTAATCAATTAGCCTTATTCTTTCTTTGCAGATAGGTCATTCATCATAGAACTATAGATCTATCAGAAAGGAACTGATGAAATCAAAACCACTCATATGATTCCAGAATCCCCTCGATAACCTCAGCAAAATGGTTGCCCAGTCTCTACTTGGATGCCTTGAGTGTTAGAGAATTCATTACTTTGAAGGCAGTTTTTGACAGCTCTCACTGAAAGTTCTTCCTTATGTTAAGTACCCAGCTTCCACTCACTAGACTTAGTTTCTCTTTTTAAGGATATATGGGCCACATTTTATCCCACTTCCATAGGACAGTCCTTCATGTATGAAGACAACTCTCAAACCTTGGGCACAGGCATCTTCACTTTTCAGGTTAAATGACCCCGGTTCTATCAGTTAAGCCTTCTTACATTAGGAACTTGAATGCCTTAGGTTTTTTTTTTTTTTTTTAGAGCTCAGCTCTAAAGATGTTCTAATCTATCAATTAGTTATCATGTTAAAGGCTCATGCCTGTAATCCCAGCACTTTGGGAGGCTGAGGTGGGTGGAATGCTTGAAGGAGTTTGAGATGAGCCAGGCCAACACAGCAAAACCCCTTCTCTTCTAAAAATACAAAAATTAGCTTGGTATGGTGGCACATGCCTGTAATCACAGCTACTTCGGAGACTGAGGCATGAGAATCACTTGAACCCAGGAGGTGGAGGTTGCAGTGAGCCGAGATAGCACCACTGCAGTCCAGCCTGGGTGACAGAACAAGACACTGTCTCAAAAAAAAAAAAAAAAAAAAAAAAAAAAAAAAAAAAAAAAGCTTATTTTCCCTTTCCAGTAATTATACTAGCACATAGTGACCACAATGGTAATAATAATTATAAATAAAATTTTCTGAACATTTTCTACATGTCAGCTATTTGACATGCATGATCTCAATACAACAACCCTATCAAGTAGGTATAATTATTTTTCCCATTTAATAAGTAACAGAAGGTTAGGTATGTTACCCAGCATCATATAGCTTCTGAGAGTAGAGTTAGGCTTTGCAGCCAGACACTCTAACTCCAGAGCCTGCTTTCTTAACCAATAAATTACACTGAAGAACTGTTACCTCCTTTGTTGTATAGGTCAGACCTCTATTAATTCAACCTCAGATAACACAGATGCACAATTTCTATCATTTTCCATCCCCATCATCCACAAAGTTAACAAGCCATGTTCTCTTATGTCTCTTCAAGTCCTTAATATAAATGTAAGACAGAGCTTTGTGCCATCTTACAAAAACTTTCAGATAGACCAAAAAATTCCACTTAATCAGGGCCCGTTGGTATTTTAATAGCTTGATAGCTCTTGCATCCAAACCCTATTGCTCCATCTTATTAATGAGAATATCACAAAATGTGTCTTCAAAAACTTTGCTGCTATTTAACTAGATGGGGTCCATAGTACTTTTATGAATCATCAGTAATACTACTAAATGAATATATGAATTTGGTTGATAAGATATAGCTTTTTCTTAGTGCTCTTAATTAGTGATGGCAGTTTTATTGATCACTCTTTTCTCTGCTGTGGGCTCATATATTCTGTTAATATTGCACTCCAAAATCCTACCCAGATTTCAGTTCAACTCATAAGTTCATTGTTTGCATTATCCACATTTTTCAATTGTCTAGTCTTTAGGAACCTTCTCTATTCACTAGCATTCCTCAAAAACCACCAACTAGGTTTCAAAAATTGTATTTACAAATTCTCTCTGTGTCCTGGGATAGCATTCATCTGAGGCAGGAAATTTGAGTTAATACAGAGCAAATTATCTGATTTCTAAGATGCTCCAGTATTACATTTCCTACTTTTGTCTGTCTTTCCTTGTCCAAGGACCTATCTTTTGTCAGCAAAAAACAGGAGTAAAATAGGAACATGAGGAATTCTGCTACATCACCTAGGTCTTCCTGCTGCAAATGATAGAAAACAGAGCCGCAACTGGTTTGGGCAACAGAGGTACTTTATTCAATCACGAGTGGAAATTAAGCGGTAGTCTAATTTGAAAAATGTTTAACCCAGGGCCTTCAAAAATGTCGCTAAGGCCTAGTTTCTTCCATGTTTTCACTCTGATTTTCTCCATCCTGGCTTTGTGTTTGGTCTCTGTGGTGGCAAGATAGTGGCCAGAAGCTTAGTTTAATACCACTCCAAGTTCTAGCCCAAAACAGGAGAGAGCTGTTTCCCTACAACATATAGACAAAAGTCCTGAGCCTGTATGTTATGGATCCAAATTGGTTTAGGAGCTCACCTATGAAGAAAGCAACCATGACCAGGTGAATAGGAGTCCCTAATTGATTTAGGGATCACATGCTCACTAACGGAGCTGGGAGTGGAGCAGGTGCCACTGAATCATTGGATTGAGTATGAAGGGAATAAAAATCAAGAAACACGTATCAGATGAAGGCAGAATGAATACCCAGTTGCCAAATATATATATTTTAATCTACTTCTCCATCAACAACCCATCAACTACATGCAGCAAATCCTTCTTTAGTAATTTTATTGTGGCACTAACTGAAGAACTACTCTCTGTCATAGCACTGAAACACCAAAGATCTTTCAGACCTCCATGCTCCTCATTCTTCCTTAGGCCCATACAACTTTTTTACAGCCACCTTTGGCTAAATGTTCACACCTGCTTCCTACTGAAATAAGCTTCAAATGTATCCCTGTCCCCAGTAGCTCAGGGTTTTGCTCCTTCTTCCTCTGTGCCTCTGTACGTTATGAGTCCAAATTGCATTAGAAGCCCACCTATAAAGAAAACAACCATGGCCAGGGGAATGGGAATTGACTCATATTGCCAATCTCTCTCTTTCTCTCTTTCCTGCCCACAGAAATTCCTTGTAATCCAGAAAGTAATCTCTTTTCCAGAAGATTCAATCTATCCTCTTTACAAAAATTTCATTCTGAAATTGAGTCACCCGACATTGCCAATATTTGACTTTATTTTTTTTTATCCTTACACACAAAAAAAATTACAGTTTTGTTTTCTGAGACAGAGTCTTGCTCTGTTGCCCAGACTGGAGTGCAGTGGTACCATCTTGGCTCACTGCAGCCTCAACCTCCCAGGCCCAAGTGATCCTCCCACCTCCCTCCAAAATACCTGGGACCACAGGCATGTGCCACCATGTCCAGCTAATTTTCTTTTTTCTTTTTTTTTTTGAGGCGGAGTCTCGCTCTGTCGCCCGGACTGGAGTGCAGTGGCCAGATCTCAGCTCACTGCAAGCTCCGCCTCCCGGGTTCCCGCCATTCTCCTGCCTCAGCCTCCCGAGTAGCTGGGACTACAGGCGCCCGCCACCTCGCCTGGCTAGTTTTGTATTTTAGTAGAGACGGGGTTTCACCGTGTTAGCCAGGATGGTCTCGATCTCCTGACCTCGTGATCCGCCCATCTTGGCCTCCCAAAGTGCTGGGATTACAGGCTTGAGCCACCGCGCCCGGCCAATCCAGCTAATTTTCTTAATGTTTTTTGTAGACATACAGTCTCCTTAAGTTTACCAGGCTGGTCTCCAACTCCTGGACTCAAGCAATCCCCCCACCTCAGCCTCCTAAAGTGCTAAAGTTATGGGCGTGAACTACCACGCCCAGCCAAAAATGGCCATTTTTTTTTATGGTCAACCCATAAAAAAGCTCTATAATTTACTAGAGCTGCCATAACAAAATACCACAGACTGGGTGACTTAAACTACCAAAACTTATTTTCTCACGCTCCAGGAGGCTGGAAGTCCGAGTTCAAGGTGTCGGCAAGGTTGGTTTCTTTTGAAGCCTCTGTCCTTAGCTTGTAGATGGCTATCTTCTCCCTCTGTCTTCACATGGTCTTTCCTCTGTATATCCATGTCCTTATCACTTCTTGTAAGGACACCAATCATATTGGTTGAGGGCCTATCCATATGACCTCATTTTATCTCAGTTACTTCTTAAAAGGCCCTATCTTCAAAAATAGTCACAAACTAAAGGTTAGAACTTCAACATATGAATTTGCAGAGGACATCACTGAGCCCATGACAAGCCAATAGATAGCTCCTGAGATGCAGTAATTGCTTTTTCTTTTCTTCTTCTGCCACGTTCCTCCATTTCCTCTGATTTGCAACTTCATTTCTTTCCACGCTGCTCAACTCCTATTTCTCTGGTCAGCTTTTTGTATTGATTCTCCCATTCTGTCAAAACGCTCTTATCTCCAAACCCATAGAGTGCTTTTCTGTACATCTTCCTTAATGGAATAAAACTTACCTTGCTACCCAAAATCTAATGAACAGTAATTTGTGTTTCTATGCGACATTTACAAGAAGGTCTCTACAGTAGTGTGCATTTGGATTAGCAGGGATTACTATCCTCATTTTACAGATCAAGACAAGGATATCCAGAGAAGTTGTATAATTTTCTAATTAACATTAGAACTGAACCTGGTAGCAGGCCTTTTTAATTAAACTACATTGGACTCTCCTAACTTCTGCAGGTTTTTAATTGCAGAAATGGTGAAGAGCAGTAAGTGGTTCTTTGGCCTGAACTAACTGATTTTGTTTCAATTAATAACATAAATAACAACTTCATTAACATTTGTATAGTATTTTGTATTTTATAAAACACCTCCATTGTCTAATCCCATTTGCTCCCTACGTAAAAATACATGAAATCAGTATTAGTCTCTCCCTTTATAGATGAAGAAACCAAGGCTCAGAGCAGTCGAGTGGCTTGCTAAAAGCCATGCAACTGGCAAGGAATGAGTCTAGGCAAGACTCATACCCTGGGCTTGAGCTTTTGAAGCCCACCCTCTTCTCATGTCTCGTGTTGACTCTAAAAGCCTCACTTGGGCTTTACTAGCCCTACGCTGCACAGTAGTCTTCATGAGAGAAAGAAGGAATATTTAGGCCCAATGCTATGACCTGAATTCACCTGCTTATGGACAGAGACATTTATCACCACCTGAGCAATCAGGAAGGATACCAAAACAACAGCTTGGGAAACAAACGAATTAAAGAAAAAGGGAACAGAGAAGGGGAGGAGGAAGGACAATGAGTAAGGAAGCAAGAGGACAACTCAAAAGAAAATCCAGAGAAGAAATTAAGTGATAGCATGACAGATAGCAACAAGAGACAGCAAGCAAGACAGGGTAAAATAAAATGAGTATTTTTTTAAAGAAGAAAAAAAAGCAACAACAAACACATTATCCCAAAGCCCGCAGGTGCCAGCAATTCAAATAAACGTATAGCAATTAACAGAATTAACACAGCCTTAAATAGCTTGGCTCACCAGATGTGGACGCCTATCAGGGTTCTATAAAATGTAAAGTTATTACAGATTAAGCCATTAATCATCTGTTCAGAGACTATCTCTGGCTGCAAAACTCCATTCGGTTTTAAATGGCTAATAATCACAAAGGGATGTGGAATGTAATGTGCACAATGATGTTCTATCCAATCCTTTTTCCTTTAAATATGTGTTCTATTCTCCCAATTATCCTGCTTTTCCTTCCTCTCCATTAGAGATGCCATGAGAATAGAGAGATGAGAGAGTCCAGTCTGTCCCAGAGGTCTCAGTGGCACTTACGCTTCTCCACATGGGCAAATGGAGAAGTGTCAGATTGAGGAGAAAGGAGGATGGTGTGGAAAGAACCAAATCAAACTATACAGAAAGTCCAACACGTGGGAGGATACTGTGATGGGCTTGAATAGCCTAATGGGGACCCTACTCATGTAACTCAGTCTTGGTTTGGCCTTCCTGTATTTCATTTGTCATTGAACAGCTCAGTAATGCCAAGGACAGAGAAAAAGAGAAATGCATGTCCTCTCAGGGAGGGTCTTTCGAAACTGAAATTGGAGTCAGAAGGTAGCAGTTTTCTGTAGAAATTTTAAAATTCAAAGAGGCAGGCTCCAATCCAATGCTGAAGCTCAAGGACCACCTTTTCTTTCTTTTTTTTTTTTTTTTTTTTTTTTTTTTTTTTTTTTTTTTGAGATGGAGTCTTGCTCTGTCACCCAGGCTGGAGGGCAGTGGCACAATCTCAGCTCACTGCAAGCTGTACTTCCTGGGTTCACGCTATTCTCCTGCCTCAGCCTCCCTAGTAGCTGGGACTACAGGCACCCGCCACCATGCCCAGCTACTTTTGTTTTTGTGTTTTTAGTAGAGATGGGGTTTCACCGTGTCAGCCGGGATGGTATCAATCTCCTGACCTCGTGATCTGCCCGCCTCGGCCTCCCAAAGTGCTGGGATTACAGGCATGAGCCACCGCACCCAGCCGAGGGACCACCTTTTCTATCCCAGATCTTCAACTTCCTAGGACAAAAACATACATCAGGGGAAAGTGGTAGATGAATTAACATTACTCCTCAAAGAATGAAGGCCTGATGGGTAAGATGCCAATCTGACTATGTTCTGCTGCTTAAGGTCCTTCAATGGCTCCCCCATTACCTAGAGAACAAAGTTCAAGGGTATAGCATGAAATGAAGACCTCTATGACATGGTCCCTACCTCACCGCAGCTACCAGTCCAAAGCTCCCAGTCTTATAATTTGGGCCTTGAAATTAGCAAGCTGTTTGCATGTTCCTCACCCAGACACCAGGACATGCTCTACCTCCATGCCTTTCTCACCCTGCCCCTCATCCTGGAGCACCTCTTTCCCCATGCTTCCATGCTCCCTTCTACTTGGCATCAAGCACCTCACCTTGGGATGCTCCCTGAACCCCAAGGTGTATTAGGTCCTTCTCCTCAGCAGCCGCATTGTAACTAAGAATGTCTCATGTTGTGCATTAACTGCTATTTATTGCAATTATGTGTGTGTCTGCCTCTCCCCACTAATGTGAGTTCTTCTAAAGCAGGAACCATGTTTGATTCATATTTATATTTTAGCACAGCCCTTGGCATATTATAGGTTTGGAGGATATATTGTTTGCTATGCGCTGAATGTTTGTGTTCTCCAAAGTTCATATGTTGAAATCCTAACCCACAATGTGACAGTTTTAGGAGGTGGGGCCTCCTAAAAGTAGTCATGAAAGTCATGAAGGTCCCTCATGAATGGGATTGGTGCCCTTATAAAAGGGACCCTAAAGAACTCTTATCCTCTTTCTTTCCATGTGAGAACACAATAAGAAAACAGCAGTTTGCAAACTAGAAGAGGGCCCTCACCAGAACCTGACCAGGCTGGCATTCTGTTCTTGGACTTCCAGCCTCCAGAACAGTGAGAAATAAATTTCTGTTGTTTATAAGCCACTCAGCCTATGATGCTTTTTAATAGCAGTCTGGACTTATACATTGTTCATCTAAACTCCACCAGATTTCAGAGCTCCATTCATTTATTTATTTATTCCAGACATACTTATTGAGTGCATTTTTTTTAATGTCAAGGTCCATTCTAGGTGCTGGGGAGACATTTATAAGCAAATAAGACCTCTGTTCTCATGGAATTCACATTTTAATAAAGGAAAACATAGTGTCAAATAAATGGCCAAAGGCAAAAAACAAAGTAATCATTGAGGGCAGGCAGGATGAGTTATCCCTATTTTTGCATTACGAGAGAATTTATGTAGGGCAAACCTCAGAATAATGGGGGTTTTTTTCCTGACAATGATTTGCTAATATGAGAAATATAGAGATTCCATGTGCTAATGGATATTCACTTACACTTATATTTCAATTTATAAACTATTTTATACAATGCAATATATAATCCTTAATAATTATTATAAGCAAAAACATTGTATTTTGTAATGCTGTATGGTTTCACTTTTATGTACATCATTTCATTTTTTTCTTAAGAATGCGAAAGAAGTTTTATTATCTCCTTGTTATGGGTTAGACTGGAGTAAGATCAGTGACCTTATTATATAGCCAGTGAAAAAGCTAACATTCCTAAGCAGATTTTCTGATTTGAAGCCCAGTATTCTTTTTTTTTTTTTTTTTTTTTTGAGACGGAGTCTTGCTCTGTCACCCAGGCTGGAGTGCAGTGGCCGGATCTCGGCTCACTGCAAGCTCCGCCTCCCGGGTTCACGCCATTCTCCTGCCTCAGCTTCCCGAGTAGCTGGGACTACAGGCGCCCGCCACCTCGCCCGGCTAGTTGTTTTGTATTTTTTTAGTAGAGACGGGGTTTTACCGTGTTAGCCAGGATGGTCTCGATCTCCTGACCTCGTGATCCGCCTGTCTCGGCCTCCCAAAGTGCTGGGATTACAGGCTTGAGCCACCGCGCCCAGCCCCCAGTATTCTTTTCATTATACTTTGATGCCTCCCTCACAGCCTTTTCTATCCCATTTTTCATAGAGGAACTTCCAATCATTCCTCTTAGCCTTGCTGAGGCTTTTAAAATAATCTTTTTCTCATATCTGATAGCTCAGGTGGAGGGAGAGAAGATTCTTGAAAGATTCACCCACTGCCATGTCAAGATGTTCTTTAATCATCCTAGGTAAGTCAAGTGGTCAATAGTACCTAAGAGCATTCATTTAGGAAAGGTATTTATTAATGAACAATCATGTGATTTCACTCAGGAAATATTGACTGAGAGCCACCAAGTGCCAAGAACCATTCTAGGAGCTGGGGACACAATAAGAACAAACATGAGACAGACACACTAAAACATGAAAAGGAACTGACTTCATGATATTTAAGTGGACACAAATCTTATATTGATAACCAACGTGTGTAGAGAACTATCATAGTTTGACGACAACGTGGATGCTTTGTTGTGGCTTTTACATGGGTATGAGGTTAGGAAGTACACACACGAGTAATATCCAGTCCCTTTGGCACAATCATGGAGCCAGAACTTAGTTTTTAGGTGTGAAATAACTACAGTTCCAACGACAAAACCTGTTTTGTGCCACACACAAAGAAATATTGATGATCTGGAGCAGAAATTGCATAGGCCCTTCGCCATGTCCCTAATTTGAAGAAAATTACACATAATATCACTTAGTTTCATTTAGGACAACTTAAAGCCACAAATGGCGAGAGAAGTTTTTTTAAGGCAGCAAGAGGAAAAGGAAGGGGAAGAAGGGAGTGTGAAATAATTAGAGACTGTTCTATGGTTTAAGTGGGCGAGTGGGGTTTAGCAGGTAGCTGAATCTTAACATAGCTGGAAGTCTTTGATGTTAACTGACTTATCAAAAACAAATACCAAGAACAAGAGAAGTATCTCCATAGACTTGCCCACAGAAAAGTGAAGTGTAATTATTAAATGCAAAGAAATAACATATTAGCACTACGTTAGACTCAAAGTGATCTGTTCAAGGTACTCAGACAAATAAGAAGACTTCCAAGTGCCTTAGAAAGACTATCACGCTGTATAGGGAAAACAGATGGGGCAGGAGTTTATCAAGTTCTAGCTTTGCCTATCATTTCTGTTAGTGTTTCGAACTTTCCTTTTTCTAACTTGGTCTGAATTTAAATGCATATTTGTGCTGCTAGCTAAGATAAGGATATATTGTTATTACTGAATTATAGTTATTTCTATTATCGACACTGTTTTTCAGAACTGCCTTTAACTTTTAAGCTATTCAGTAATACTTCTGACAGACTTTTGAAGCTTTCTGCTCTCTGGACAGCAAAAATGTGTGTATGTGTGTGTGTGTGTGGTGTGGTGTGTGTCTGTCTGTGTGTGTTTGTGTGTGTCTGTGTATGTGTGTGTGTATGTATTTTATTTTCTTTAGTTTCCACATGGATAAAGTCATCAGAAACATCTCTGTGTTTTTATGAGACTTGTTTCAAAATGTTCCTTCCTGATTAATAGATAGAAGATTCGTTGTTGGGAAATTGCTCCTTTGTCTCTAAGTATATAATACAGAGGTAGCTCAATACAATTGTGTATAGGAGAAAATTAATCCTAAAGGCCAGACCTAAATCCTGTCCTGGAGAAACTTCATGCTCAGGACTGTTGCACTACAAAACTGAATGAGCACTCCACAGCAACCAATGCCTCATTCATTCCTGAGCCATGTCCTTGGTAACAAGAATGTTGCAGCCTTTTTCTGATGAGAATGCAGTTCCAATGTAGTGTGATTTAACAATGTTTAAGAGTCTTTCAGGGTTCATTAGACAGTGCATAGTCTATACCTTTATTCTATCCAAATAGGAGTAAATCCCAGGGAGGAAGGGCTCTATGCCTACCATAATTCCATCAGAAATGACGATGAAATCTCTGAAGCCAGCAGAAGCCTAAGTAACATCCTGCAAAGAGATAATAGCACTCTTTGGATGCTCCTCTTAATTTCGTTCTACAGCTGAGAACAATACAAAGCTATAATTGGATTTTCCCTCCTTTATTGTCTCTCTTTTCTACCCCTTCCTCTCAATTCGCACATGATTTTTTACAACAAGGCCTGCCTCAAATGTCACTCCTTCTCTAAAACTGACTTCCACCTAAAATTTATGTTTCCTCTACTCAATTACAGCATTTAGTCTATGGCACTGAACACATGCTCTCCTATGCTATACTTATTCACTCACTGATCTCATCTCCCTTCCTACAAGACAAAGCCTTGGAGCATGGAGATCATGGCTTAAAAAGAGCCACCAAGTTTAGTTACAGCACAAAAAAAGGTATCCAATGATTATTAGATAAATGGACAAACAAATTCTTATTATGCATCTACTATGTGCCACGCCTAACAGACACAATTTCTGCCTGGACAAGGCTCACAGGGCAGTGGCATGAATGAATGCATGGACAGTGCCATCTCATATACAAATGATGCTCAATAAATTTCAAATAACCATAACAAGAATAAAACATGCCCTGAGAGGAGACTCATAAGATGTCACAAGGGATTGTTATCTACAAGAAGGAACACTGTTTGCTTCTCAAGAAATGTCCCCAGGGAGATGGTATAGATAACTTAGGCAATCAAGCTTAGCTTAAACAAAATGTGCAGTGCACTGCTTTGATGCCACAGTGTTCTGAAAGAGCTCTACCAAATTAAATCTGATTCTTTTTGCCTCAACAATTGACCTTAGAGGTTGCACTTACACTTGGCTGAAGCTCCTTTTGCTCTCAGACAGAGGTCTCAACACACCAGCTACAATGGTAATAAACGAGTAATGGCGAAGTCCCACTGTTTTTTCACAGCTACTAGCTCTCAGGAAAGAAGAAGAAGAAAAGCAAAAACCAGTCTTCTGAGCCTTAATGTTACATTATAAGAATTTTCTTTCATCTCAAATAATGAGACCCTTGGGAACACCAGGCTTAGTGAAGGTAAAATAATACATATGTTATATTTTAGACAGGGCACACAACAACAAATTGAGCCACTTTTAGCTAGAGCTTTCCTATTTGCCAGGTCAAAATCACAAAAATCAAACTTTACACTCATCTAGTTCCTTGTGATTTCAATGGCCTTTCACCTGTGTGATTGCATTTAATTTATAAGCACAGCCATCTGTGGGCTAAGAGCCTCAATTTGTTAGATGAGGAAACAGAACCACAGGGTATTTGATATGGTTGGTTGTGTCCCCACCCAAATTTCATCTTGAATTGTAGCTCCCACAATTCCCACATGTTGTGGGAGGGAGCCAGTGGGAGGAAGCCAGTGGGAGGTAATTGAATCATGGGGTTGGGTCTTTCCCATGCTGTTCTCATGATAGTGAATAAGTCTCATAAGATCTGATGGCTTTATAAAGAGGAGTTCCTCTGCACAAGTTTTTCTTCCCTGCCACCATGCAAGATGTGACTTGCTCCTCCTTGCTTTCTGCCATGATTGTGAGGTCTCCCCAGATATGTGGAACTGGGAATCAATTAAACCTCTTTTCTTAATAAATTACCCAGTCTTGGGTATGTCTTTATCAGCAGCGTGAAAACGGACTAATACAGTACTAAATTGACAAACCCAAGGTCATGCAACCAGCTTAAGCGGGAATGAAAATATAGGATACCTACTTCCAAGTCCAAGGTTGTTTGTGCTGCAATCTAGCACTTCATAGATTTGAGGACAGATCCAGTCATTGATTTAGACATGTCATTTGTTTATAAATGAAACAATCACATGGTGCATTAAATAGAGTTGGGTGAACTTTACCTCTTTAAGGCAGCCCATGAAGTTGTTGCTGACAGGGGAGCCAGGCAAGTCAGCGGTACTTGGGCTTCCTCCCACGTAGAAGAAGTCATCCGAGCCCAGCATGGTATAGTCCTCTTGAGTGTAGCCCGTCGTGGTAAGAATGCCATCCACAGAGATTGTCACCTGGTGGAGGGACATAGGGACAAAAAAAATCCCAACAATGACCTTACGATCCTAACATAAGCCAGTGGCTTCCCCTACTTGTGGCATCACTTTCATTAAGATTTTCATGAGGTATACTTTCTAATTTGATTTGATTTTGATATGTGCAGCCAAGTTCCATTTTCTGGTCTGCCTCCCTGGGTCTCAAGCCTTCAGTATTTCCCTGCAGACTCATGGAAGACTTTGTTAGAATTTCCAAGCCGGGCACCTTGTTCTACCCATTGCAATCTTTACACAGTCAGGCTAGAAAATGGAACCATCCTCAGACGATATCACTTGTCTCAGTTCATTGCTAAAATGATTGCTTATTTGTTACATGATTGCTATTCATGGTGGTAGTGAAAAACAGCAAAGAAGACATTTGATGATGAAGTTTGTTAGGGGTTGGTCTTTGGTTGTTGATGGTTTTATTTTTCCTTTTTTCTTTTCTTTTTTCTTTTCTTTTATCTTTATTGTTATTAATATATTGATTTTGGCTCACACCACACTGACAAACATGCATTCAGGGAGGGAAGGAGAAGGGTCTTGATTCTGATATAGTCATGGATGATACATGCCATGGACTGCCCCAGGACACCAACCCCTACCCTCCCTTGGCTCCCATCACCACCTCCAAGGGAAGAAATGACCCAAACCAAAAAGGCAACTCTAACAACAACAACAAAAGAATGATGAAAAATAATAACCAAAACAATAAAAATAATAATGCCCACAGAAAAGAAATATCACCCTTTTACCCAACATCCATGAAAGGAGCAGAGGGCAAAGAGAAACGATGGGGCCTCAAAGCATGCACACACCATACACCGATACACCCATGCAGAAATCATCTGGAACCAAGAGAGAAGGCGGAAGAAAAACAAAACTGGGAAAGGGTGGGAAGAAATTAGGGAAAGAATAAAAATCCACTTCACACTTACATGCATTGAACAAACTGAAGAACAAGATGGAAGTGGAAAAAAAAGCATTCAAAACTCAAAGGTAGTCTTTTCTCTGCCTGCCACTTCCCTTACTAAATAAAAGAAAAGAAAAGAAAAGAAAAAGTCCAAACCCAACCCCAAAATATATGAAACATGAAAGGAGAATGAAGAGTGGGGAAAAACAAAAGAGAAGAAAGTGAAATTGGGTTGATGATTGGTAAGTTGTTAGTAATGAGGAGGAAAATGAGGAAACAAATTCTGATGCAGGTAGGAAAATTCACGAGACAGGAACATGCCATGCAGAGTTTGTATGGAGAACATAATTGGTGGATATCCTTTTGGCCACGGTAGGGGAGTAAGGTAAAAGAAGGGTAAGAAAGAGTCTAGGAAGTTGAGTACTTTCCTCCCCAGATCACCTGTGGCAGCCGTGGCCACATAAAAGGGAAAGAGAAAAGGGACTAAGGAGTGGGAAAGGAGGAAAAAAAGAAAAGAGGAAGAGTAAGAGGGAGAGGAAGGCACAGAAAGCAGAAAGTTCTCACTATAAATCTCTGTTGTCTCTAGTATGTAACTTGAAAGTTGTAAAATAAGAAAACAAAACAAAACAAATTTAGCCAAACGGAGATACTTAAAAAGAAAAAAGAAAAGAAAAGAAAAGCATTTTTGGGGGGAAAAAAACTGAAAACTAAAGAAAAGGAAGCCTTCCCCAGAAAATTCAAGCAAATATCATTTTAGGACAAGGGCATCCCCT
>NW_016807225.1:5176142-5228768 GCF_001698545.2 Rhinopithecus bieti | reverse complement strand
GGGGGCAACACACGGCAAACCCAAAAAAAGAGACAATAAGAATGATATCTACCAGACAATGTAGTTTGTTTACCATAGCGTGTCCGATGCCTGAGTGCTTTGCGGAGAAGGGGGAAGAAAGGAAATTAAAAATTGTGAACAGAACGATTGTTAATTAAAAAAACTAAAAACAAAGATGAGTCGTTAGGGTGTTAGTACATTAGTCGGTTAGTAAAATGACACATTGCATGAATGATCTTGTGTTAGTTTCTCAAAAAAAAGGCACCCGACACAGAAAAAGAGAGTGGGGGGAAGACAATGAGACCAGGACTCTATGGAAAACCATGCCACCTGGGGCACAGCCAGAAAAGGAGCTGTAGTCTACATGCCATTGCAGCTCCCTGCTTCTTCCAAATCTCTCTCAGACCAGATCTCACCCGCTACAATTAGCACCATACTTACTTCCCAAGGACGCTTCTGAATGGACACCGCCCACTCCCTTCCCACCCTCTAACACAAACCCATTCCACCTCTTCTGAAAGGAAAGACCCCCAACAGGTACCATTCCACATGTAGATAAATAGATACAAAGAACTGAAATACAAATATTTTGCGATTTATTTTTTTCACATCTGACTATGACTACAAGGTAGATAAATGATCATGACTTCCTCCCAAAACGGAAAAAACTTAAACCATTTACAGATCAAACCTAGCACAGAAAGTCTGCCTTATGTAGTGTACTGTAGGTTTCCATAGATAATTAAACATCTACGACCTACTTGATTTTTGTGGATATGTGCAACCAGAGAGGAACATTTTTCTTTCAGTTTAGAATTAATAAAATGCATCAAAAAAGTTAGAATCTTCTTTATTACTCAATAAGGTCATCAATTTGTTTACTTTGCCAGAAAGCTTTGGAATCTCTTTCCCCCAATTCCTCTTGAACAATGCTTTTCAAGCTTTTATGTAATTTATTGTATGGATAGGAGGGAAGACTGGCAGGTTAAACATGATTAGAAAAGCCCTCTGGAAGACTGGAAGATTGGTAACCTCAGTTTTGTGTTTGTAGTTTAACAAAAGTTAACACATAGAGGTAAAGCCATGAAAGTTATAGCCATGACCTTGGAGTTAGGCAAGGTCAAGGACCAATTACCACCCCCTACCACATACAAACACACAAATTCCTCACTACCTTAATCCCAGTTATAGTTTGCAACAGATACAGGTAGTCCACATTCCTTCCTTTAATTGTAAGCCATAACAAAATACCTGGCCTTGGTCCTGACCTGGCTTAAAGGCAAAACCATGAATAGATGATCATGAAGGAAGAAATGAGGAGAGTTCTGCTCCATTTGGTAATAAGTACTCCAGGAAACCCCAGGTAAACTTTACTCAGATGAATTTTTGCCATAAAAGCCATTCAATCTTACCAAAAATATGAATGAATAAGGCTGCTCTAAGTTTGTTGTCAAATATTTATGGAGCTATTTATAGTTTAATTGAAATAGACAGGAATGTCCCACCATTCAAATGTATCCTAGGGAACTCAAACAGATGTTATAAATATTATTTTAATGGGCAAAATAATAATCTTACATTATTCACATTAAAATAATTGAATTTGCAAAATCAACTTTGCTTTTCAGAGATTTTCCTCTTTCAATAAATTGCATTTGGTTGCAAAATTTAGTCAGAATTTCAATGAGGTTCAATTTTAGGTTCACTTTCTTACAGAAGATTAATACTCCCTCTGCCAAAAAATACCCCCAATACTGTAGGGCCTCTGTACCCCTGTCTAGCACAGAGAATTGCACTTAGCTGCACCCTTGGCACCAGACAGATGCAGTCACCTTTGAAACAGAATGCTCGGCCTGTAGATCATGTGCACGTCACAGTACGTCTATACCCAGACCACGGATGAGCTCATAATCCTTCTGGAACATAAGGTGCTTTGCATATTTAGCCACCACACATGGCTGCGGAAGATTGTAATCACCATTTTGCAAATGGAGACTGTGGTGGAGAAAGGTCAAATGGCTTGCCCAAGGGCACAGAGCAGAGTTGGGCCTTAGAGCAGGAGGGGCAGGGGTGGGAAAACATCCAGGGTAGTTTTCCTCTAGCTGCTCTGATTAAAACAGCACAAACAATATTTGAATTACAGTTTGGTTTATCCTCTCTCCATTTAAAGGACTTAAGTGGGCCTGATACTATTTTAGAAAAGTGTTTTTAGTAGAAACAAAAGTGAGCCTTTCACACAAGAATTGGAATCATTCCAGAATGGCAAGGAAGGGTGGTGGGAGAGAGTTAGAGAAACAAATTGGTGAGAACCATGACCTGATTGTGCTCTGAAGCACATGAAAAGTCTCTCCTCCACTGATTAATGCCTAAAGGGTGTTATTTTGTACCTGCCAATCAAAACTAGCAAAAGGTTGTATTTCACTTTTAGGTCTAGTCTTTGCAGCTCACATGTAACAAGCCCTTATGTATCAGCAAATGGATATTTGATTTGGGTTCTCTTGACAGTTGAGACGTTCTCTCCTGGGTAAGTATGGATGGGGAATGATGAAAGAAGATATTAGCAATAGAGTTCTTTGGCCTTAGAGGAAAACACAGAACAATATTCAAAAATATCAGATTCATGAATGTCGAGATGATTGGGGACTCTAAGTCTTATGTCATTTGGCATTTTTACCTAAGATAACTGTAATCTCCCAACAGGATGGCTTCCTTGATATACCTAAGTGTGGAAATGTGTTTCAAATGTGCGCCAGCCTATACCATTTGTTTAGCATTAGTAAGGAGTTACACTTTTATCAAACAGAAAACGTAGGCAAACACCTATCATTTCTTATGCTTTCACATTGACATTAGAAGGCATTAGATCAATCATATGGCAGAAGGAAATTTGGTAAGCACTTTTTGATAAGCACTTCAGAAAGTATAGTGTTTTCTGGTTAATAAAGCCTGGATACCATCCAACTGGGTTTAATGACAGATTAGCAAATAGGAAAACCAAGTAACAATGGCAGCCTGGAAAAGTCAGCCTCGGCACAGACTTTGATTTTTATAGGAAATGGTTTTCTTTTACTGACGTGGGCTGATGAGGTATTATTATTGTTATCATTATTATTAGTCATGAAATTGAAAACAACTTCACTTGGCTAAGGCTTTCTGAGAATGTTGTCACCTGACGGAGGTGCCTGCTTAGAATCGGCAAGCGATGGGACTTCCCAAGCACGGACAGAACCAGGAAAGGCTGCTCCAAAGTTGACTTTTTTATTTGGGTCCTTCCACTTTCCAGGCCTCCCAGTCAACTGAAGAGTCTCGGAGGGAGAGACAGGGGCAATAGAGTAGGACCGCCGCATCAAGGAACAGAGAAACAGAGGAATTCAGAGAGATCCCGGCTAATTAATTCCAAAGCTAGAGATTAACGTAAAAGAAAAAAAATAGTTGGGAAAGAGTAGTAAATTAAAAGAGAAAAGGGAAGACTTTTTCTGGAAGGAATTAAAATTATGGCATCGTGGCAATGGCTAACTTAATTAAAAAGAAAAACATATATTCAAAGAATGAGGAAAATCTACGAAACTGCAGAAACAAAATGCCGTCCCTAATTGAATTTAACAATAATACGATAAGATTCAAATGTAATTAAGAAAATGATAAAAGGAAAGCAGAATAAAAGGAATGAAAGTACTTACAACTTTTATTATCTATACAACTGAGTTTTTTTTTTTTTTCTTAAATAACAAGCACAGAGGGAGAATTGAAGTATGCGGAGAAACATATTTTAATAATTTTCCATGTGAAATTGCGAAGACTGGGAGAAAGTTAGACTTTTACATCTCTATCCCTGAATCTCCACCCCTCTCCACCTCACACCCATCACCTGCTTCACAAACTTACTACCCAGCCACCTAAGATGAGCCTTCCAGGCATTCTCTCCCCTCAGCCATTACCTGCCGGAGGTTGCGTGTCACTTTGACATCATGCCAGGCGTTGTCATTGAATTTTCCATTCACTGGCTCCACAATGGCCTCAAAGGCCCCGGACCCCAGGTTAATGACCAAGGAGACCGCACCATCCTTCAGAGCCAGGTTGACATAGTCAGCCGACTTGCCCGTGTGCAGGATGAGGCCGTTACGCTGCCAGGTCTTAAAGGAGAGGGTGATTTCATCACTGCTGCTCTGGATCGGGTTCTGAGACAGGTCGTAGCACAGATACTCTGAGCCTCGGAAAGTGGCCACATTCTCCTCTCGAGCTATAGGAAAAGAAAAGAGGAAAGCAGTCAACACTTGTCTGGCAAGAGTCAGATCTACGCAAATACCAAAGAGAACACACCGCAGGGGTACTGCCCCTGTTCTTGTGCTAATACCAACACAGCACTCCCTTCCATTCTTCCGCAAGTCTTATATGGAAACACTGGGAAACTAGCAGCAGGGGTGACTGCAGAGAAACGACGTGTCCACACGAGGGTAGAAGACAAACAAGATGGTGCAAAAGAGCTTGCTGCCTTTCCTTCACATTTTCTCAAAGAAAAACCTAAAGGGAGGTTTCATGCAAAATGATCAAGTGAGGCTCAAGTTGCTTTTGCTTCAGGAATTGCTTTTAAATGCTTGTAGAAGAGCTGGTTTAGAATGGATAATTAACTGTTCTGACAAAGGACTCTTTAGCTTCAGGTAGCTTTTATTGACCAATAACTAAAAAATCAATTACCCTGAAAGATCTGGCTCTGATTTTCATCCATCAATAACTCAGCTAACTTTGGTTTCTATAGTACAGTCCCAAGCCCCGTGGAACATGGCTGGGTTGTTAAGTAGGGGGTTAGACCTGAGTAGGTGATATAGCAGGTGAGGAGAAGGGAAGAGAATGCATTTGATATGTTTTGATAAGACAGCAATACCACTGTTAAACTCAAGACTCTCTGCTCTAGGGTATCCTGTTTTAGATGACCCTGGTTGGACTATCCTATGGCCACAGAACTAGGGTTCCACGGGGCCAATATGGCATTCTCTTCTTCCCCACAGAACTATCCTTCCCCACAGAACTAGGGTTCCATGGGGCCAAGATCACATTCTACTGGAGCCCATATTCTCTTTCAAGACAATATTTCATAGACTGGGACCCTGTCATTGCCCACCCAAAAAACCTTAAGCCTGTTTTTCAGGGCTTGTGCAGGCCTCTTCCCTGGATCCATCTTTCTTTTTCCTTCTTTTCTTTTCTTTTGAGTCTTGCTCTGTCACCAGGCTGGATTGCAGTGGTGTGATCTCAGCTCACTGCAACATCCGCCTCCCGGGTTCAAGTGATTCTCCTGCCTCAGCCTCCCAAGTAGCTGGGACTACAGGTGTGCAACATCACGCCTGGCTAATTTTTGTATTTTTAGTATAGACAGGGTTTCACCATGTTGACCAGGATGGTCTCGATCTCTGGACCTTGTGATTTGCCCACCTTGGCCTCCCAAAGTGTTAGGATTATAGGCATGAGCCACCACGCCCAGCCCTGGATCCATCTTTCTAAAGGCAAACCATACATATTGCAAGGTCTGAGGAGCAGCCATGGGGGACTACTTGCAGAAATGTGGATAGGGCTTGTCCATTAGGCTGGGGCAACCACATGCATTCATACCAGACCCTTCATGATATAGGACAAAGCCAAAGATGGGAAGAGAAGGGAGTAGACCGTGGGCTGAGGACTAGGGGTTGGCTGGTTCCCCCTGTGCTGCTATTTCCCAATGCAGAACTCCAAGGAATCCAAAAAATCTAAATTTGAACCTGGCTTTCCAAGTAGTTACAAAGGTATATTTGTCAAGGTAAGAGGGTGAAATATATTTTCTTTAATTATTTGTTTTTTCGATTTATAATTTTGACACACAGTGTTATGAAATTCCATTTGTCTTCTTGCCAGATAGCCTTACTTAGAATGGTCTAACTCATACCAGAGTTGGTCAAAAGCTATCAAACGCACCTCATTACCAAAAGAAAATGGCCACAATAGTTGAGATACACAGTTTCCCTCTAAAGATTGGAGGCTACAAAATAAGGTTGAAAGAATTCTATTTTCCCTGCCGGCACTACAATCCAGGCTTATTAACCAAAGCCAAGTCCGCTTCAACTCAGATCTGTATCAACCATCACAGCCCCAGGTAAACTTCTTAGGCAAAATAAATATTTTCTCATCATAAAGTAAGAGCTGTAAAAAGGAGATGCTTTTATAATGTGAAGAGCCTACTAGCCACTACATATTGTTAAATTAATCTTAGCATTATGAGATTGTTAAAACATCAACCTCAGCTTCATACTCCAGGGAATTAAAGAAGAGATCAAGTTTCTCTTGTGTGTTTCAGAGCAGCCCAGTCATATGTGTCTACCTGCATATGTCTGCTTGCACACACACTGGTATAAGCAAAAGAGATCTATTCACCTATAAATGCTCACAGGGTAGCTTGCACATGTTTAAGTAGTGAGCACATAACGCATGCTGGATTTTAGCAGAAATAGCCCCCCCAAAATAATAAAGCAGAGATTCAATACTGTCTGCATGTTTGAAGTAGATCTATCCAATCCCCTAGTGTTCTGTCTATTGTCATGATCTCTCCCCTCATTTCTGAAGAAACGTCTTTGTTAAACTGCAATTGGATAAGCCCCTGTTCAGGAGACCTGGAGGTGACCCTGATCCAGAGTAGAAGGTGACAAATCAAACAGCGTTATCAAAACTAAGCTCTTTTTCTACAGACAGGGATGTCCACAGAGCCAACTACTGTGCACATCCTTGGCACCACAAGTGGTATATTAATGGGTGTCTTCTATAAACATTTAAGTTATACCTTGTGTGCCCACTGAACTGAGATAAATGAGCAAGGAAAGTAGTGCCTATAAAGAGAAGCTTAAATTAATCATCCAGTACCCTTCAAAGGGGAAGAGTTTGACACAGAACAGCAAGGCACCAGATATTATTTAATGTGCTACATGGTGCTTAATATTTTTTATATAATTAGAGCAAGGAGTCTGTCAAAATAATAAATTTTAGAGCTATAAGGGATTTTAGAGATGGCCTGATTTAATGCCCTTATTTTATTAAGGAAGAAATTGATGACTAGAAATAAGTGAGTTGCCCAAGACAACACAGTTAGTTTGTGGTACTCTGGGCTTGGGGCACGTCTGGGCTTTTCTTAGTCTAAATATTCATTATCTTCCCTTTGCCTATCACTCTGGACATTCTAGATGTTCCTACTTGTGTTGTCAAAGGCCACAAATGATTCCATAGAACTGTGCATTGACTGACAAACCATCCCAAACTTTGAATAAACTGAGCCAGAAACCAATTCCTCTCACCTTACATGAATCACTCATTCACCAAAAGAAATGTTTCCCTAGATTTGTATTTAAAGCAAAAACACTTCTTTTATGTGGGAGGCCATAGGGGGAAAAAATGGCATCAGTGCAGAGAAGAGAATATCACCATAAATAAATAAGAACTAAAACCAATGTGAGGAAGAAAAGGCCTACGCAAATCACATGCATATTTATGCTAATCTCCATGCAAATATACCGATGAAGATTTTATGTGGCCAAGTGCCTTCCTTTGCAAATATTTAACAGAAATTGCTGTAACCATTCACAACCTTCCCAATCTTTTCATCCAACGAAGAATTTTCTCAGTTTACCTCTTCCCTGAGTCAGAGGAGGCTACCAAGATCAGCATTACCCTGTTGGGATATCTCCTCCATTGGTCAACAAACAATAGACAACTGACATCTTCTCCCTAAGTCGTATCCTATATAAGCAAATTTATATCATTTTCAAGTGATGGAATAATTTTCCCCTACATGTTATGTTGTAAGAGGCACTAGAAATGCGTAACCCAGTCTTTTTTTTTTTGAGATGGAGTCTTACTCTGTCACCCAGGCTGGAATGCAGTTGCGCGATCTCAGCTCACTGCAACTTCCGCCTTCCAATAACCCATTCTCTAAAAGAGCAAATCAAGGGCTAGAAAGGAGAAGGAGAAAAAAATGAGGATCTTGAAGAAATCACTGTTTTGTACACTTGCACAACTGACAAGATTTTTCTTCTAAGACCACCAATCTATCTTAATTTCCTTCTAGTAGCTGAGACTCAACCACTCTCTTATCACCTTGAAAATCATACTAAGTTGACAGTAACGGTAACTAAAAGGGACAAAACCAAATAGTGACAAACATGCATTTCTAACCTAATTTAATCCTTTGAATCCTCCATTAGAAAAAACAAAATAGCACCCAAAATCTATTTATACTAGGTGTTTATACTGAGAAGGAGGTTGAAGAGACAATGCAGCCACCTTGTATATATTCAAGCTAAATAGGTGGAGAAAATGAATGCAGGGGATTATGTAACACAGTACACAACAGCTTAGCATAAAACTACAGCTTGGCAAGAGAGGAGGCACTGACATAGCTAATGGACTGTTTAGCTCCATTTAAATTATATTATCCCAAAGTTTACAATCAATTGCATAAGTGTAAAAATGAAAAGTGTTATTCTCACTGCATGAAAAGCAGAGCTCAACTCTGTATGACAACAAATCATTTATCCATTATTTGTAAGCGTCCAATTGATTAAACACTAGATGCAATCTAGATATGTATAATTCAAGATTTTAAATCAGTTTTGTATAAGATATATAAAGTACTGATCTTTCAAATGGCTGGATAATTCAATACTGATATATAGTCAGTATTAATAAGCATTTACTTAATTCTGTTCTTCACTCCTTTCCCCCAAAAGACACCCAACTTATAATTTATATATTGTTATCACTCTATTTCTCTGAGAAATTCTAAAGCAGATTAAAATACTCAGTGTTATATTTTATTACTATGCAATCTAAGACGTGTGGGGAAAATGCATATAACTGTTTAATTAGGCCTGCCATTCCTATGGCTTGGTGTCTTAAAAACCCAAACTGGGCTTTGAGGGCAAAAAAATTGAACTTCTATAAGTTACAGGGAACCATTGCATAATTTTACTGAGAGGGATAGAAGGAGTCAGTCTGTATTTTTAAGAGATTGCATAATCTTTTAGAAATACATTTGAACTACTTTTTCAGGGGTTGCCTAGAACTGGTTCAGCCTAGATGTTGATATAGTTCCTGGATATAGTGAGGTTTGCACTTCACTGGGCAAGAATGCAAGCAGAAGTTCCTTGCAGAACAACCTAAGAGAGGCAGAGACACCAGCAAGCCACAGAACACAGGAGGAAACCAAAGTGTGGATACTTAAGATCCAAGTGCAATCATTGGAAAGCCAAACACCAAAGGCAAAATTTGACAGAAAAAGACAAAGAATTAGTCAAGAAAGGACTGAAAATGAAAACACGTCAGGCATTGATAAAGACGGATTCTAGGACCATTGGCAAGCAGGCATTTACATGCATCTAGATGTGTCATGGATTTCCAAATGCTTTCTTAATTATTATTGGTATTCTCTCAATGCTCTGTGAGGTCATTTTACTATGATTACACCAATGTGAGGAAATAGAGACACACAGAGTTTACAGGGGCCGTCCAAGGTACTACAGAATGCCATTTCTAAAACTGTAACGCTATGATTTTCATTCCATTGCTTTTGCTACTACACCATACCACTACTTTGCCAGAAACTCAGATTCCCAAAGCAGATGCCTAGCACCCTATATCTGATATTCTGCAGCTGCATGAAGTTAAATCTGTCGAAAGGTAAAACTAGTGACAATGGTAGGCAAGAGCCCTGGTAGGCAGCAGGAAACCAAGCAGGCAAGTAGGGGAATACATTGACTTTCTTTCCAAATTCTCAGCACCAAGCTGAAAAGAAAAGCCAATCTGAGAAGATAACACTCTTTACCTCCAACAGAGAGCCTTAGAAATGGAATTTTTAGATACTTGGAAGAGCCTGTTAAAATGTTGACCCCTCTGAAGTGGCTGTAGTCAGTGGTCCTGTGAAGAACACCTGCTGAGCTCCAGAAAAGGAGTAGGAGCCAGCTTCCTGATGATGAGCCTCAGAGACACAGCAAAATTGTTCTCATTGTAGCATGCAGCCTTTGTCCTTCAAATTGGCCTCGAACAGCAGCGCAGCGCAGTACTTTAGTCTGTATTCATGCAAAGATAACCTGGCTGCCCATCCTGGCTTGGCCCATCTGGAAACTAATGAGGCACAAAAACACATGGACTACTATTGCCTTGCCTGCTAGGCAAAGAGATGGCCTGTGGTCTTGTGGCCATCCTGTGAACTCATTTACTCTCCGTGAAGACAAACCCAGCAGGGGCTATATTGTGCCTTCTCCACCAGTGCAACTGCAATCAGAGGTTGAAGGTTCTCAAGTCGTGAACTCACAGATCACCCAATTCTGGCCAGTGCTTTCCAGGCAAAGAAGCTTCAGTAATGACAAAAGAAGTAATGGGTCCAAGGCAAAAGGGTACACAACTGCAGAAATAAATGTCTAGGGAATAAGTCCACAATTGCACAATTCTACTCATTCCTGGGGGATGGAGGGGCTGCATATACCCTCATTGCTGAAAGGTATCTTGAGCTAAAACAGCAATTTGAGTATTTTTGCTGGCAAAAAAAAAAAAAATAAGGCAAGTATGAGTTCATTCCTCTACAAGTCTGTTTCCTTACTATCCAACCTGCTAAGAATCCAATACACCGAACAGGAACACCTACCTCTAAGA
Source organism: Rhinopithecus bieti (assembly GCF_001698545.2). NCBI lineage: Eukaryota > Metazoa > Chordata > Mammalia > Primates > Cercopithecidae > Rhinopithecus > Rhinopithecus bieti. The sequence goes on along the minus strand of NW_016807225.1, from coordinate 5,218,106 downwards.
GCCTCTTAGGAAGCTGTGAGCAGACATCCAAGTTATCTGCTGAGCTGTGAGATGATCATATTTGCAAAAATGAGGGGAAAGTAGAAATCCTTTTAGTGGAGTGAATTCTATTGTACACTTAATGACATTTCCTGCTAGAATTTAGGGAGGAACAGAATGATTGTGTTAAAAGGCAAAAGACTGCACAAGTGAACTGCACTCTTGGCTCTCCCTGTCTCATTTCCCTTACAATGTATTTTAGGGCCAAAGAAAGCATTAAGAGAGATCAAACTGCAGAGCCATCCCCCAAGGACAAACAACAAAATCCTTTACCTGCCACATGCCATCACACAAGTATTTTAAAAGCAGAGCGTACCAGCAGACAGGAAATTGTGTTGCCCTGAGCAATCCTGCACTACAAAAGAAAACACACAGGAAATCTGACCTCCTGAGGCCATTTCCAACCCTTATCCTCAGACTCTCTGTAGGAAAGATGCAGCAGAGAAATAAATGGACTTTTCCACACTGCCTGGGTCACTCACTAGCCTGCAGATGCTTCTTGAAAGTGATGAGAAGGAAAATAGTAAATCAACTTGTCAGTTGGAAAATAAACAGCCAGCATCCTGGTGAGGGAAGCTGCCTCCGTCCACAGAAGAATGGCCTGGAAAACCACGCTTCACTGAAATCACTAGAAAGCTAATGGTATCCTAAAGACTGAATTGCTGTCAACTGCATTACAATAAAACTTACATTTTTTTTTTATTCACTTAAGAAGTAAAGATTCACAGGTGCCTACTATGTACCAGATAATGTGTTCAGTGCTGAATGCACTTAAGTCACACGGCAACCTTGTAAGTATAAATCATTAGCTGACATTTTACAGAAAAAAAGGAATTGTAAAACTGAAAAATTTTGAATGCCTGCTATGTGCCAGTCCCTGACAACAGATTCATGTTAACAGGGCACTCTGCCTGTCTGAACAGTGGACTTACGGTATGAACTGTAATGATAAAAGCTTTGAATCAGACAGACGCGGGTTTGACACCCAGCTCTGAAACTTACCTAAATCTATGGAACTCTAGCTTATTACTTAACTTCTCTAACCCTTCTTTCTCTAACTTAACAAAATGGGAATAACCATAGTACATATTTCATAGAGTTGCTGTGAGGCAGGAATACAATAAAGTTCTAGGCCCAGTTCCCAGTCATAGAAGTGTTAGCTATCATTGTTGTTGTTGAGAAGGCATGCACAAGCAAATAATTACCAGTGTAGTTAAGTGTTTGGTAGGTGATATAGGCACACAGAAGAGGGAATAACTGAACCTGGGCATAAAAGAAGGTTCCATACAGGAGGTCATACTTAAAATGTGTCTTGAGTTATGAATAGGAGTTTACCTACAAAGGGAGGCATGAAATGCTAATTAGAAGAAACGGCATATCCATTGGTGTGGTCATTAGAAGAGCATAGAGTATTTAGGAGAAGGTGAAAAGTGCAAGGTGGCTAGAGCAATGGACACGTGTATAGGTTCAAGATGCAGACTGGGGCCTTCTCTAAAACATTCTTGAGCACTGGGGATGGGGAATTAGCAGAGAAGAAATTCAGCTAATGAGTGGCAGAATTATACTTGTATTGTACCGGGGTCCAGTTTGTGGACAAATGACTAGAGATGTGAAGAGGGAGCCAGGAGACATTTCTAAGATAGGATGGATATTGCTAAAAAATAAAAAATAAAAAAACAGAAAACATGAGCCAATTGTTTGCCAATTGTACTGCACACAATTGTACTGCCTGTCTTCCCACTTATAATAATTTATGTAATATAACGATCCAGGAGACATTTCTAAGATAGGATGGATATTGCTAAAAAAATTAAAAATGTAAAAATAAATACACAACCTGAGCCAATGGTACTGCACACCTGTCTTCCCACTTACAATCATTTATGTAATGTACTGTACATTTTACTTTCCCTCAACCACCAGATCCATATAAGCAAAACTGTAATTATGCTTCTTTCAGTATTTGTTTCTCATTTTAATTCTGGGTCAGTCAATCAAACAAGCATTGAACACAAATAGTGCACTCCATCTTACAGAGGGAATCCATTTCCCTGCCCCCATGACTCCATGTGAACATTTCCTCCCCATTCCCCAGAAGAGAATAATTTTGGAGTAACACTTGAACAATCTCTCCTTTATTCATTCTCCTGCAGTGATTCATCTGCTTGGTGCTGTAGTAAGGGTCTGATACACTAGTTCTACATTTCCTAGCTAGATAATCAGTACCAGGTGACCTGCCTTTTATTCTATTTCTTTCTACAAGGCTTGTGAGATCTCCTTTAGGCGGTCCCAAGCAGTAATCCTTATTGCAGTAAACTCTCCCCTTATGGAAGAAGGCCTGCAGTTGTCTGGCTCTTCTACCTGTTGCTGAGTAGGTGAGTTTAATTCAAGGGAAAAATTATAAAGAAGCCCAGTTTGACTGCAGTAAAAGCCACATCCTCTAACTCTACCAGCAATAGAACTGATATTTGGATCCTTGACACAATTCTGATTTGACTCTGACGTCTTACACAATCAGTTCAGAAATCAAAGGGAAATGTTATGGTTGTCACCTCAGCGCTCAACAAATATTGAAATAGTCACCGAAATAAAGGTATCAGGAGAAATTCAGGATATCAAACTGGTCCTTGGGTTGCTTTCACTATGACTGGAGGGATAACAGGCACATCTGGAGCCACGTGAGTTCAATGACAAGAAAATATATCAATAATTGCAAAGCCAGCTCTAGCCCAAAGTGTTTCCTAAAAATACATTTCTTGAAGTTACACAGAGTAGACGAGTAATTAGGATGGTGGAGAACTTAACCAGAATTGACTTCCACCAAATAAGTTTCACATTGAATTTTAAAAGTTTTTGAACAAAAAAAAAATTGTAGAATATACACATACCCACAAACTTACATATCCTTTCACCCTTGGCCAAGACCAAAAAGAATCATCAAAAGTACTCAATAACTAAGGTTATTATACCAGAATAGCAAATGCCATGCTGTCACACTACATTCTGTGGACTTCATAAGGACAAAAATGTTAGGAGGGACACAGAGCTGGAAAGGAGAGGTCTATGTCCCTAGCAACACTGTATATTTTTGTGTAATTTTGATACGAACAAAATTAATAGTAATGAAAAATATCCACAATGAATCTAGAGCAGGAAGTAGAGTATCTGAAATTTTTTTTTTATATATATAGTAGCACACATACCAACCCTAATTGCTACCAAAATTAGATACTCACTATATTCACACATACATGTCTAGAAAATAATATAGAAGTCATGAAGGTTTACAGAATTTGGGAAAACTCATACAGATATTTAGATATTTCAAAACAATAAGTATGAATTTTTTACCACATGAACTTTAAAATATTTATTTCTATCAAATATCTCTTTAGTCCAAGATGAAAACAAGAATTTTCTGTAACAATTATCACCATAGTGTCAGAAGAAATCTTAGAAGATAATGTAATCTACCTCCTGCCTTAATAAATCTGCAATTAAATTATATTTTCAGTATAACTCCCCACCTTTAAGTATCTAGAGAAAACAAGACAACCAGATATTATGTGAACCTTCCTGATCCTAAAATAGGAAAGTGGGATCTAGAACTGGTACCAAGCTTTGCCTGGGTGATGAACAGGGAAGTATAAGGTGTTAAAGAATTTTACTTAACATGTCCTTCCTTCAGCCCAAAATATATGGAAAATAATGAATATAAATGGTGAGGGGTTGATAAAACTGACCTCCACTAACATATACACATACACACACATAGCTATACAGTGATCATTAATTATTAGATACCACAGCTCTATTCATATGTAACAAGAATAAGAAATATGTATACAGAAAATCTCCCCATCAACTTCAGGTAGTGGTTACTTTGGAGGAGGAAGAGAATAAATGGAACCAGGGAGGTATTCGAACATGACTAAGTCTTTACAAAAAGACATAAAGCAAAAATGGCAAAACATTAAGATTTGTTCAATCTGAGTGATGGGTAAAGCAACATATGTAATATCCTCTACTATAGGTTCTATATGTTTTATGTTTGAAATACTTCATCATTTTTTGAAAAGTTAAATCTCTGCTGCCAATAAGACATCTAGCCACCCAATAAATCTTGAATGATTCTTTGGTTATTTGATTTATGGGTGTCAACTTTTTAACCATACTCTGTGAGCTACAATTTTTCTTGCCTTTTCAAAATCTCCTATTTACCCAAATTTGTTAAGTAAAGATCTGCAGAATTGAATTGAAATGAAGTTGAGCTGGTCATAGTGATTCTACAGTTGCCAATTCCTCCTCCTGCCCCATCGTTTCTTTCCCCGCTCTTTCTGGAGACCCACTGCTCAGTGCCTTGGCATCAGAGTTCAGCCTAGCTTCCTAAGGGCAACAGGAGGAAATGTTGCTGGAAGCTGAGGGATATGGAAGACACGTTAATCTGTTACCATGGGGGAGTTCCACTGCAGATACAGAGAGTCAAACAAGGCTGGAGTCTGGAATAAGTGACAGGTACATCTGCCACAAGCCTCCTAATGCTTTTCCTTTCCACAGCAGAATAAAATCATGCTAGTTCTTTAAGAAAATCATCCCTGAGAAGCTTAAATCTGTGCCCACCCTCTTAGCCTTCCCCTGCAGGGGGAGGTAGGGCAGCCCAGTTCCTCCTTTGTTAGCACGGTGGGCTCTAGCCTGCAAGTCTAGACAGAGTGGCTTGTTAAAAGGACCTGGAGTCAATGCCTGGACAAGATCAATAAGGCTTTTTATGACACAATGAAAATTTTCTGTTTTGTTAAATGTGGTTAATTTACCACTTCTGCAGTACTCTTAAAGCTTTCAGTGCCAAGGACAAGAGCCCAATTGATTAAAACCCTGTTCAGAGACACAGACTGGGGAAATTTGCGAATGTGGAGGTGCAAATTCTAGAAACCTGGGCTATGTCTTCTTTTACAGCTACATATGCACTTCCTTTTCCTCCCAAAGAGGTAAATACGGCAGTGAGGAGGAGGAAGCTGATACTGATAAAAATTAAAATTGCCCCATTCCAATGCTTTCAAGAAGGGACTGCTAATTCCCGGGGTCTGAAATAATTAAATGAAAGAATCTGAATGGAGAGGTGGAAGAGGATGGGATATGTTGAAAGGGAGTGTGGAGGGAGAGTTCTCTAAAATGGACGCAGACTTAAAAATCAGTGACCTGATTCAAGAAACTTAAATAAAGAAGGAAATCTTTAGTGATTGCTTATTCAATTATAGTACTAATATTGTGCATAAAACTAGAAGAAAGTATTTATTTCATTTTGTCATTTCTTCATCTCAGACTATTACCAGTCTTTTAAGCATCAGAAGATTTTTTATTTTGCTATAGCATACAAAGAACAGGAAATTAACATTTATTGAACCTGTATTATGATCCAATGAAACAAACACAATATACATAGCATTGGACAAGAATTAACCTGTTTTAGTGATTTAAAGTTACAAGAGTTCAAAACAACACAGAACAAATGAATTATTAATAGAGATAGCATAACTACATGCTCATATTTCATCTGAAATGAGAATTTTTATTAGGATACTCGGTATATTTCTTATTTATCCCTCACAAAAGCCCTGTGAAATAAAGTTTTACTGGCCCATTTTTCAGATGATAAAACTGAGGCTCCGAAGGGACTAAATCCTCTACAATTTCTAGTTGGAAGCAGATCCAAAATACAAGCCAATGTTAACCTCCAAAGACTACATGCTTTCCATTAGATCATGCTGCTTCCTATTTAGGTTGGTGTATCCTTTGAAGAGCCCCCTGTCAATAATATGCCTGTGGGAGATGAGTTATTCATTTCTTTAAAAAAAAAAATACACATTCGCATAGCATGTCACGTATTCCAAACCACCTTCATATACATTATCTGACTTTGTAAAGTATAAGCACCCTTCAGTAGCTGTTAAAGGAACCTCTATCTGCTCAACAAGGCTAGATTTTCAGCAAATACTTAGAGGTATTAACCATATACTTGGGGATATAAATATGGATCATAAAACAATAGGAAAAATCATGGGAATTGTGTATATTCACTACATGATATAAATGCTAAAATAATCTTAATTATGAGAGCATAAATAAGGAAATCCACTTTTTTTTTTTTTTTTTTTGAGACAGAGTCTCACTCTGTCACCCAGGCTGGAGCACAGTGGCACAATCTCAGCTCTGCAAGCTCCGCCTCCCTGGTTCGCGCCATTCTCCTGCCTCAGCCTCCCTAGTAGTAGCTGGGACTACAGGCACCCGCCACCACACCCGGCTAATTTTTTGTATTTCTTAGTAGCGACAGGGTTTCACCAAATTAGCCAGGATGGTCTCGATCTCCTGACCTGATCCTCCTGATCCTCCCGCCTCCACCTCCAAAGTGCTGGGATTACAGGCATGAGCCTGATACACTGACTCTAATTCTCCTTTAACCATTTACAGATGCTGCAACACCCCAACAACCCCATCCATGACCAAACAGCTAGAATCTGAGCTATGACCCCAGAGGGCTAAGGTCAGAAGTATGCTCAAGGATTGCGCCAAGGTAGCTGCAGAAAGGGAAATGGTTAGTTGATTTGTGATAAAAAAGAACAACAAAACTGAGAGTATTAAGACTCTCTGACATGAAGACTCAAATTGGTTTAGTTTTGTAGCTTGTAGAGACATTTATGATGGATATTTACATTTCCTATGCTATCCATGAAACCAAAATTCTAAACCTCTTCAGAAATACTGGGTATGATTCATCAGTGATTTTTTTTTTTATCCATGAGTTATGACAAAACTGTGAATGATTTGGATATCTCAACTATGGTAGGAGATCCCAGACTTAGGTTGTGATACTTGTACATATCAGCAGTTGGTCAAGGTTTCTGACCATACTTTGTAGATGAATGAATCAGAACAAAGAAAAGCAAGAATACTCAGTCAGAATACGCAAAAACATTGTCCAGGAATTAAGAAAATGAGGACCAGTGGCTTATCCCTGCCAGATGTAGCGAACTCTCCATGTAGGTATCTGCAAAGATATATCTTGCTACGGATAGAAGTTGAGATGTAACAGGACGTTAAATGAACCTGATTCTCTGATTTAAAGGCCCAGAAACTTGGTCTTATCCGAGTGATTATCTCATGGGCGGCGGACCACAGCAACTATAATGAACATGAGACTAGCATAAACAAAAGAATGCCATTAAAATAATTTAAAATAAAAACTTACTATCAAAAAACTCTACCATCCACAGACTTAGATTTCAATTATTGATTCCCAAGCAATGGTCTAAGGGAAAGATTTCATCAATCTATAATTCATTTAGAAAAATGGCTGGGAGTGGTGGCTCACGCCTGTAATCCCAGCACTTTGAGAGGCCGAGGCGGGTGGATCACGAGGTCAGGAGATCAAGACCATTTTGGCTAACACGGTGAAACCCCATCTCTACTAAAAATACAAAAAAGTAGCTGGGCGTGGTGGCGGGTGCCTGTAGTCCCAGCTACTCAGGAGGCTGAGGCAGGAGAATGGCGTGAACCCGGGAGGTGGAGCTTGCAGTGAGCCGAGATCGTGCCACTGCACTCCAGCCTGGGCGACAGAGTGAGACTCCATCTCAAAAACAAACAAAATAATAAAAGAAAAAAGAAAAATAAGAAGAGTGTAGTACATTTGTAATAAAAGCTAAATTTATACACTGTTCACTTATTCAATAAATATTTATGTAGGATCTATGTCACACCACACACTGTTCTAGGCACGGGGAACATAGTGAAAAACACATCACTATAGAACCCTTGTAAAATTTACATTCTACTCCTTTCTACTTTTTTGGTTTTGTAATTTCCTGTCTTATAAAACGATGGTGATGATAGACAAGATTTGTTAATGTTATTATTTAAATAAATAGAAAAGTAGTCAACCCTATTTTCTTTTATCATAAAAATTTTCTTTGTCAACAAGATCCAAAAGTTATAAATAATCTGGGACCAGAGATTCTTTTCTTTGTGAGTTGTCAGTCAGATGTTGGTCTAAACATGGTGCTGTCCTGAAAAGAGGTTCACCAGGTGCTTCAAGTAGAGTAACCAGCCATCCCAACTTGCCTAGAAATGAGAAGTTCACCAGGACTTTCAGTACTAGAATAGCTGGTTCCTAGCAAACCAGGGGGGCTGGTCATTTTCATGGGTCAGATGTCAGAAAGTAAAAAAAAAAAAAAAAAAAGGCACATCAAGTAAAACTCTCCATTAGCTAGAATCATTGGCAAAGAGTAAGCATTGAGTTAGTGGGATGTTTTGTTAGCTATTAATTTCTAATCATTTTAAATTTGGCATTTTGGTTTTGAAGAACTAGTAATCACATGAACAATATAAGTAATGTATTCATTGCTATGGTATATTACTTTTTAAAGCCATTATTTTCTACTAACCTAAAGTCATCCTATGAATCAGGTGAACTCCCTTTGAGAATTCAGAAGAGTCTTTGAGATTCCATAGCACCTCGCAGTCATCTAGCTCATTATCAATGATCATTGTACACCACCATGAATAAACTGCGTTTGCTTTTTCAATTGTTTGAATTTGGGATCACAAGTGTCCTCTGTATTATAAGTAGCTAATTACGTTGTATGGAATGATTTGTACAAACAGAAGTGTTCTCTCAAGGATTACATGGATAACTCCAGGAACAGGCAGAAACTTCACAAAAGCTTTAGGATGGGAGCCTCTGGTGCATCTAGGTTTGGCAGAAAAGATCTGTTTTGCATTCCCGAGTGCTGCTCATTCCTCCTTCCCCTCTATGCTACCCTCCTACGTCTGCTTCAACCAGCTATGAGCATTCATCTCCTGGGGACTTTTGAGCGTTCCTCAATGACGTTGTATCACTTTATAAAAGAATAATGATGTACCACTACCTCGGCTAAAGTAGAAAAGTAAGAAGACATCATAGAAGAAAGGAGAGGGAAAGGAGCCAATACTTATTTTCTCTGTACTACATGCCTGTCATCGCAAGAGGCCCTTTACAAATATCGTCTTCTCAATTCTATAACCTTAGACAGTAAGCATCACTATCACTGTTTCATACCAGGAAACTCCCAGAGCCCCTGAAATGGGGGTGATGATAGTGATGATGCCAGGTACCATTTTTGAAGCTTATTGTGTATCAGGACTTTATCTCTGGCTTTGTATTAATCTTTCATAGAATCTTCACAACAACCAATTTAGGTATTATTATTGACAGTTTTCAAGGAGGGGAGCTGAGATTAAGGGGTCCAGGGCCATCCAATTAGAATAATAATTGACAAAGGAATTTAGAATGAAGCTAGACTTGGGTGTAACTCCAACCTTGTTGTTTCTCCTACTAAAACAAGAGTTTGTTTTGGGTAAAAGGCACTGCAGTGAGAGCAGGAGCAAAGCAATTCACTATATGATCTTGTAGGCCTTCTGCAGTTGCTAGCCTGGACAGTGGCTCTTTCCCAAGGGCTCTCCCAAGGTGACAGAGCTCTAGTTATTACCCTTTGGCTCCCTTTTCTATGGCAAGACAGCAGAACTACCAATATAACCAGATTATACCCTTTATGGCCAACATTATCTACCCCAATTCCTCCTTGTACCCAACCATTACTGGGCTTGACCGAGGAGAGCCAAATATACACAGTTAACTATGTGTTACTTGAAGGCTTTAAGTTACTCACTCACTCAATCATTTTATTCATTAAGGCTTTAAGTTACTCACTCACTCAATCATTTTATTCATTCATTCAGCAAACCTTTATTGAGAACACTTGTTGTGTGCCAGGTGGACAGTGAAAAGAGGAGTTCTCTCAGATTTTAGCATGTCATATTTTTCAGGCACATTATGGTAGGAAGTATCCTTAAATCAGGTTATTGTGAAGTATAAAAAAAAAAAGTTTTGAAAACATAAAGAATTTGCTGAGCCATATTGACTTATGCCTGCAATCCTGGTGATTCAGGTGGATCACTTGAAGCCAGGAGTTCTAGACCAGCCTGGACAACAAAGAGACCCTATCTCTACAAAAAACAAAAAGATTATCTGGGCATGGTGGCATGTGTCTATATTCCCAGCTACTTGGGAGGCTGAGGCAGGAGTATTGCTTGAGCCCAGGAGTTCGAGGCTGCAGTGAGTCATGATCACACTACTGCACTCCAGCCTGAGTGACAGCATAAGAGTTTGCCTCTTTAAAAAAAAAAAGAATTATGGAATGCCATGGTATTATCCATATCAATTATTATTTTTCCCATTCTGGAAGATGTCCACCATTTCTTTAAAAGCTCTGCAGCACTCCATCATGAATTTTTTTGATAGGCTATTTGGATGAGTTCCAAGGGCTCTGACTTTGGGTTTACCTCAAGGTACTTACATAAAAAGGAATTAACCGGTTTTCACAGCCATGTCCAAGAAGGGGTATGCTCCTCACTTCTACTTTGCAAATGAAATCAGTAAGATGAATTCTAGATATTATCTGTGGAAAGTGCTTTAAAAACCACACATTTTCTACTTCTTTTTATAAGGCTAGTAAGTTTAATGCTTTCCCAAAGTAATTAGCAACATACCCAAGACCAGAACCCAGGCTTTCTGGTTTTTATATAAGTGCATTAGTTGTAAAATAACTGTGAGGCAGATATATTAACGGGACAGCTTTGATTTCCAGGATGTTAGATGCCTAATTCCTAGTTGAGTCCTTCCTCCAAGCCTCCTGCATGTGTGCCTCATCCAGATTCACATTTCTATCAATGTCCCAGAGTCACTGGAGCTGGCACTGGGCAGCACCTGCCACTGGAAAAGGGCTCTGGGTAAGTAGTGCACTGCTTAGCGCTCACATAGCCAAGCTGCTCACTTCATATAAGTTGTCTTTTCTACTCATTGAGCTCTTTTTTTCTTCCCCCTGCAACAGTGTTGCCTCTACCACTTCAGGGAAAGAATGCTGCCTAATGACTCCAATCCAGTCTCCTCAAGGCCTTATCAGCTGTGTACAGCCCCTCTTCTGACAGCTGACCTTTCCCACTGTGCTCAAGTCCAGGAAAAAACAAACGCACTGAAACAATTAAAAACAGTGAAAGAAGAGGGAAACTGAAAAAGAAACTCTAGCCTGATGCAGAGCAGTCTAACAAAAATGAAAGAGAGAGAGAAGAGAGAAGAGAGGGAGGGAGAGAGGGAAAGAGAAACAAACAAAAAAAGCTAAGAGAGTGAAAAAGGACAAGCTGAAGAAGATTGGATTCTCCCAGACCTCTTTATTTCTCTTCCTGGTGGCTGTAGAACGTATGAAAGGGCTGTTAATGAATCTGAGAGCTATGCTGGTAGGGGAAAATAAAGAGGACAAGAAAAGGAGAAGCTATGGCATGCAATGGCTTGTGATATATAAAATGCTTCTCCACTCTCTGTGAGGCCTGACAGACATTCCAAGTGATAAGAGTGCTCTAGGCCTCAGTGCTCTCTGAAAGACAATCTCCTTTTTTCAGTAACACAGAGGAGCCAACCACCTGGCCTCATACCTACCCTCAAAAACCCTCCAGGCAGGGATAGCCCTCTAAAGACCCCATAAGCACATTCCTGTATGTCATCACTCCTTGGCAAACTGCATTCCTCTTCCATCTCATCTGAAATACATGAATAACTTTTATCTAACATTGACACAGACCACTTCGGGAAGATATATGTATATCCATTCACATAGAGGTCAGAACATTCTCGATATTTTGCAGTAAAATTACTTGTAAGCAAACATACATTCCTGAATGTCAAAAAAAATATGTAGTTTTAAATTCTTGATATTTATTTTGAAGGGAAAAATAATAACGATTCATCCCTTTAACTCTCTGGATGGAGTTTAGGAAGTACCCATGATGATTGTTTTCTACAGATCTGTGAAAGATGCATTTCATTTTGCTCTCCCTGTTGAATGTAACACAAACTATACTGACACAGGTGCTTTTTTAGACATATTTGCAGTGCAATCCTCCCACCCTTAAAGAGATGAGAGCTGTGCACGGTAGTTAAAGCGCACCAAGTAACAAGCTATGTAAAGGGAAGTGAATCTGAGAAGGGTCAGGTGTTGCTGGAGTGCAATTTCCTTTCCTGGGTTCTAAGTGGTTCCCCAGATTGGATGCTACAAGTGCATTGTTGCCTTAAAAGTTGTTTTTCACTGGCCATAGGGCTGCACTGTTTAATAATAATGGCAATGACCAATTCTAGATGGCTGGTCAATGCTGAGCACCAGGCTTACCTCCTTGCCTGGACTATTGTATGGAGCCATCACAACTCACGAGACAAGTGCTGTGATAGTCTCTTCTACGGACATGGGAGTTGAGGCTTAGTAACCTGTCCATTGTAAGAGGTAGCATTGAGGATCAAAACCAGGTTTTGCTGACCCCAAATCCTTTATTCACTCTTTACTACTGCCCTGTACTGCCTCACCAGGTAACCTTGAGCCTCATGCACACATGGACTCAGATCCATCAACTGATGCCTGCTCTGAAGCTCCAAAGCCTACTTCAGCCTTCCAGGGATGCAAGCCTGGGGAAGTTCTAAGGCTATGACTGATTGCTGAGCATCATTTTTCCTGCACCTCTGGTGGAGGAATTAACCTGTGTCCTCCCAGTCTGAAGATAAAAAGGTTCCCTTTCAGCTCCTGTGCATAGGTCTTTCCTGTCCAAGTTCTTCCTAGATGCAGACAACCCAGGCTAAGTCCAAGAGGACCATGCCTCCCTGCAGAGTACAAGGAGGTTGCCAGTAACCTTCCTTTGACGTAAGAGATTAGTATTTCTGGTCTTTGATTAGTCACAAGCTGAATAAAACAAACCAACAACAACAACAAAAAACCCACAAAAACCAAAATCACAACTCTGGATACTCTTGCCAAAGCATAGTGTTGGTTGTGGGATCTTACCAAGATTAATACCTTTTGGGTGTGGTGAGTTGGGAGAGAAGCAAGTCCCATGGCTTATCTTATACTCTATCACAGATAAACCTTGAAAGCAAAGAGAATAATCCCTCGTGTTTATCATAAGATTCAAGCACATTTTAAAAAAATATTGTATTATTCATAACTAGAAGGAAGCTTGGATATGTCCTTAGCCAAATGCCCTAATTTTAAAGATAAGGAACAGGGGCTGGGTGCAGTGGCTCATACCTGTAATCCCAGCACTTTGGGAGGCCAAGGTGGGCAGATCATGAGGTCAGGAGTTCAAGACTAGCCTGACCAATAAGGTGAAACCCCGTCTCTACTAAAAATGCAAAACTTAGCCAGGCATGGTGGCACACGCCTGTAGTCCCAGCTACTTGGGAGGCTGAGGCAGGAGAATCGCTTGAACCTGGGAGGCGGAGGAGCAGTGAGCCCAGATCGTGCCACTGCAATTCAGCCTGGGCGACTGAGCGAGACTCCTTCTCAAAACAAACACACACACACACACACACACACACACACACACACACACACACACACACAAAGGAACAGGAAGTCAAGGGGTCAGGAGACTTGGGACTGGGTTACAAAGCTAGCCAGATGCAAAGCCAGGACTCCCACTCCATCACCCGAGTCCCAGGCCAGGGCTCTTCCCCAGGTTGTCTGCTTATTGCTCTCCAATCTATCCTGCCATCCTAGACTTCCAGATCCTTCTGTTTCCCAGTGCACTTTGCTTGGTCCTGCAATTCTCTTCTGGAAAGGCTGTGTGAACCTCTTCCCAACAAGAGATGGCAGAGGGGAGCATGTTCCCATTGTACAGCATCCAGCACCTGGCCCCGCCCCTGTGCAGTGGGCATACTGCACCTCCCCCTTGCCATGCCAGTTCTTAGCAAAATTATTCACTGCACAACCTTTTCCATCTCTTCATTCATCCATAGCCTTTCTTCTGCCTCAAGTGCTTAATAAGCACCCAGTTTGTTAGGGGCATAATAGTTACCTCCATGTGTGAGAAGAATTTTCATTTTTTAAAGGAGGGGCTGTTGCTCAATCCAATGTAATCAAGACATAACTGTGGAATTTCAGGCATCAGAAAGAGGTTTTTGGAGAGTATGCTCCATAGAGTCCTTCAAATTACATCACCTAGCAACTGCCAGTTCTGACTTTTCATAATGCTTATCCTGACTCCATTTGAGGTGAATATAGCATTTTGACTATTCAGCTATATATGTAAAACAAACGAATCTGTAGGTGTCTGCTCTCAATCACAGTCCATAGAAAATCCTACATTGGGCTGAAAGGGCACAATAATCAAGTCATCTTGTTCATTGGGTAACCAACCCTATAACCAGGAGCCTTATTTCTAATCACTTACTTATTCTTCTTCTAGTCAGATGGTAAGGGGTAATGCTAGTATAGAAAATGATATCTACTACAGAATGGTTATCTACTATAAAAGAATGACTATTCTAAATGAATGGCATCAGCCCGGGCACCGTGGCTCACGCACACCTGTAATCCCAGCACTCTGGGAGGCTGAGGTAGGCGGATCACCTGAAGTCAGAAGTTTGAGACCAGCCTGACCAACCATGGTGAAACCCTGGCTCTACTAAAAATACAAAAATTATCCAGGTGTAGTGGCATGTACCTATAAATACCAGCTGCTCAGGAGGCTGAGGCAGGAGAATCGCTCGAACCTGGAAGGTGGAGGTTGCAGCGAGCTGAGATCACGCCACTGCACTCCCGCCTGGGCAACAGAGTGAGGTTGTGTCTCAAAAAAAATAAAATAAAATAAAATAAATGAATGGCATCTGTTATAGAATGGCTATTTGCTATAAATGAATGGCATCTACGGTAGCATGGTTATCTACTATGGCCAATTATTTATGCTGTCTGTGGAAGGGCGTGATGGAAGCTAAAACATGTTAGCAAACAAGTCAACTGACAATTTGAGTCATCAGATGCCAGGGGCCAAAAAGAATTTTTCACACATTAGAGATTGTCAAAGGCCTTTCTTAATAAGTAGTTACCTATTTTTAAAACAATTCTCCCTTTCTACTGAAAAGACAGAAGGGTTACTGAAAAATTCTAGAGAATAGAACTATAACTTCTCATGAAATCTGAGTTCTGTAGCCTGAAAGGAGGAAAACATTGAATTAACATACAGAATGTATAAAGGAAGGCAGTGCTGAAATATTGCTCAGGCTTTGGAGTCAGAAAGAATTTCATCCCTCCTTATAAGTCATGTGATTTTCAGCAAATTACTTAATCTCTTTAAGCTTCAGTTTAGTCATCTGCAAATTAGAGAAAAATAATAATTTATAAGTCCTGGGGTTTTTTATAGAGACAAAGAGACATAATATACAGAAAGCATTGTGCTGGGATCATTAGTAAGTAATTAATAAATGGTACCAGCTTATTAAAAATTGCACTTTAAGTCTTAAAGCAAAATAAGTCATATCAGTTATTTCAAAAGAACTTAATATAAAACCACAACAATTTTTAAGATAAAGCTTCTGCTTTGCAAAGTTTACCAAATGAAAGCATGAAAAGGTCAAGAAATACAAAATCCAGAATGTTTCTCTCACAAATCTTGCCAACAAATGGTTTTGTGTCAGGAAAATCACTTGCTAACCCTGAGTGCTTCTCCTACTGCGTGCCCAATCACCCTGCACTCACAGAGGTGCTCTCTTTGTACCACTTTAAGAAGACACTTTAAGAGGCAGTATTCATTGTGAGCTATAAGAATGGATGTCAGTGGAAGACTGTTCACTTTTCCTAGGATTCCTTTCTAAGGCTCAAGATTGCTTTGTGGGACCAGAAGAAGAGAGAATCCTCTGATGGATCCCCAGACCCCAAACGCATGTCCTTTGGCTATAGTGAAATGGATCTGCAGTATCACAAAACAAAAACAAAAAAAAAGCCAAACAAACAAAAACAGGCTGAATTTTACATAATAAAGTATTTCACTTCCATAAAACGTCACAGAACAAAAGATCTGTGAAATGCGGCATGAGATACACCAAAGTACCTTTTCACTGTTCTGCCATGGCCATTTTGGAAATATGTTTGCTTTATTGTTCCAAGTCAAGCATGTTTTGTCTTGGGTAAGAATTGAGGACAAGTGAATGCTATTTGAAAGGCTAGTCAAACTGGCAGCTGGGCGGGGAGCAGGGGGCAATATTCTCCAAGTTATCACTCATTCTGTAGCACCATGGGGCATTGATCCAGCTCTATCCCATCCCATCCCTTCACCTTAAATTATGAACATAATTTCCTTAGTTGCCAACCAGAAAAGCCTCATCTCACAGAACCAATGTCTTAGCACTAATAGGTAGTAAGCATATACCCTCTATGTATATCTTTGTGTATATTCCACAAAGATATCCCACAAAGATATACATAGAGGGTACATGCTTACTACCTATTAGTAAGGTAATAACTGTCAAGCTCACTGTCACAAACCCAAATGTCCAGCTTCATTTCAGAGAAATTAGCCCATCTTGCTTGAAAGTGTCAGCAATTTCAAAGCTACAGCAAACAATAGATGCAAGTGAGCAAATACATTAACCAAAACACATAGGGCATCTAGGTGACAGTTAATTATTCAAACAAAGATGACAGTGCTTATGTACAATTTAATGGGAAAAAATTGCACTAATGCCTCCTAACTGGACAAAAGACTGGTAAGACTGAATAAAAAATTAACAAATGCTTTCTGAGGGAAATGTTGATTTATTATCTCCAAGAACATAAGGTAAAGAAAAGAAAACCACTCTGTTAAATGTGTGTGGAACTCTTGCAAGTGATTTAAAAATGGACATTCTTTTGTAATTAGAGTATTCGTTATTTGAATAAAATAATTGTCCTGAAGTAGTGAAGATTGGTAGTAATTTACTGACTTGATCCTGTAGCATAGGTTGACCACTTTCTCTTTTTGTTTTATAAATCCTCCTCTCAACCTACATGGTATAAAGGTAAATTTTAGCTTAACATGACTAAAATTAGGAAAATATAGAATTAGTGCAGTCAAAACTAAAGGGATTTTATTGAAAAAAGAAAAATGCTGTCATTTCTTTGTGCCTCTTATCTAGGAAAAAATAAATTTCTCTAGGTGATTCGCATTCATGCATTCATGTGGACCATGCAAGAGCCAACACAGCTTCATCAAAATATCCCTCAATTCTCTAGATCTTGTGATTTCTCTGTCTTCCTAGTCCTGTAATGAGACTGAACTTGGCTCATATTCAATCTTCACCCCAGCCCATATTCTTTCTTACCCCAACAGCTCATACCACAAGGATTAAACATTACTTTAAAATATTGGTTGATCCTTCTGAAGTTGGAGAGAAAGATTGGAACTTCCAGAATCATAATTCCCCCTCTCAAATTGATGGAGGCTCTTAACTTGTTTGGTCCTTCCTGGGTAGTTGAGGAAAGCTCTTATCTTGATCCTGGTTCTTAACCTATGTGGCACTGGACAAGTTACTTAAACTCTCTACATCTCGGTTTCCTCACCTATAAAATAGGTATAATAATATAATAACTGTAGCTCTCACCTGAGGCTGTAGTAAAGTATAAATGAAATTATACATGGAAAGCATGCCAGATCAGAGCCTGTAGTAAACATTCAACAAATCATCATCATAATCACTATCATCATTATTTTACTTGAGTTTCAGTATAATTTCCATCACCATAAACATGACAATGCTTTCATCTTCCTCTATATTCTGACTCCCAAACGCCAAAAAACACCATCCACTCTTGGTGAGGGTCTGCCTGCTTTGTCAATGATTCCCCCTTTGGCCATATCTGGTGTTCTATGTCGCATCCACCAACTGGGCATGCACCTCTGATAAAAAGGCATTTATTTGCTAGCTACTCTGTAGTGATGTGTTTACTGTGAACAAAGACGTGAGGGGGAGGGGGAATAAATCAGAAGCAGTTCAAACAGGTTATTTTTCTAGCTGCCTAACACACTATCTGCATGCAGCTAAGATCTGTGCTATCCAAATATTACATAAAGGGCCAGGGCGACACCTCGGTAAACATTCTATCTGCATTTGTCTGAAATAATAAAAAACGTCCCAAAGTTGGAATTGCTTCAAATGCATTTGGTGCTTTTCTTCTTTTTTTAGACCCTACCATTAGTATACCAACCCACTAATCGATTCTCACAAGAGTAAAAACAAGTAACTTTATGACTGTAAAATAACTCCTAGCCCTGTTTCACCTACAAGACAGTATCCTCGCCAGTTTGGGCTGCTATAACAAAATACCATAGACTGGGTGACTTAAGCAGCCAACATTTATTTTGCACAGTTCTGGAGGCTAGGAAGTCCAAGATCAAAGTGCTGGCAGGTTCGGTGCCTGGTGAGAGCTCTCCTTCTGATTTGTAGATGGCCATCTTCTTTCTGTGCCCTCACATCGCCAAGAAAAAGAGAAGGCTCTTGTCTCTTCCTCTTCTTCTAAGGGCATTGTATTAGTCTGTTTTCATACTGCTATGAAGAATTGCCTGAGACTGGGTAATTTATAAAGGAAAGAGGTTTAATTGACTCATATTTCCACATGGCTTGGGAAACCTCAGGAAATGCACAGTCGTGGTGGAAGGCGAAGAGGAAGCAAGGCACCTTCTTTGCAAGGTACCAGGATGGAGAAATGCCAAGCGGAGAGAGGAAGAGCCCCTTACAAAACCATCAGATCTCATGAGAAGTCACTCACTGTCACAAGAGCAGTATGAGGGAGCCGCTACATGATTCAATTACCTCTACCCGGTCTCTCCCTTGACACATGGGGATTATGGGAATTATGGGAATCTCAATTCAAGATGAGATTCGGGTGGGACACAAAGCCTAACCATATTGAGCATTCTTCTTATAATCATTTTCTTATGCCATAAGGGGGCTCTATCCCCATGTCCTCATCTAAACCGAATTACCTCCCAAAGGCCCTACCTACCTCAAATACCATCGCATTGGGGATTAGGGCTTCAACATATGAACAGTGGGTGTGGGAGGGAGAAAAACATTCAGTCTATAGCAGCAAGAATAAATGGAAAATTCAGAATATAATTTTAGAAGCAATGTCATCTAAATGAAAAGATGACAGGTAACAGGCTCCTCAATCTTTCCCTGATGTTCAGTGGCTTGTGATTTCTCTAACATCTTGTGACCCTCAACTGAGGGAGAGGAGGAGCTCTGTGGAGAATACTAACAGCAGACAAAGACTTCTGACTTCTAGATGATGCTCCTCTCTCCCTGATGGAACTCCTCAAGGGAGTAGTCTCGGTTGCAGCAGTAATGGGTTTGAAGGTCTATTGTGTAGATTTCCAAGTCAAATGGCAGAACAGAGCCATTGCATTAGGGGGTCATACATAAAGTCACAGGAATAATCAGAGGGCAGAGAAAGACGCAAAATTCCTAAACTTCTAATAATGCCTTGATTAATTTCTACAAAAGTCCTCTTTCATTTGGAGAACAAAAATTCTTTTTTTCTTTTTTGGCACCAAAGCACTAAAAAATATTACTACCAGTGGCTGCAACTAACAGGGTATCCTTGAATAAAATCAGTTAATTTTTCTGATCCTCAGTTTTCCTACCATATAAAGAAGATCGCATTAATTCGTAGATTGTTTGAAGATGAAATGAGATGACGCAAACGTACAGAACACATGGAGGAAGCTCGCTAAGGTTTGTTCTCCTGGGAGAGCATTCTCTCTCAGCTGTTTTCCAGCCCTGATGCTCAGCGTGTGCACTTCCAGAGTCAGCATTCACAGAACGCACAGCTTTCCAGAGGGACGGTGACTGCACTGCATGTAATTCCAAAGCTGGTGCACTGACATTGCCCTTCAGCTAACTTCCAGCACACTTCAGGCCTGGGTTCTGTGCTCACTGCCTTAGCATTGCCAGTGTAGGTTTGCTGGGTGAATATGTGTCAAGCGGCAAAACTCTTCCCACTAAAGATCCAGAGGAGAGAGAGCTTCGTCAAATGCATACCTTAGCCCACAGCTTTGCTTTTCATCCGTTTAGCTGTAAGTTGTTTTGTTTTTGCCACATCAAAAAAAAAGTATATGCACAACTCTGACGTGGTGGCCTGGAGAAGCTTATGTGCATTGAGTGTGCTAGGCTTGAAGTTTTTTGTCTTCTGATTTATATGTTGATAAATTCCTGCACCAGAACAAGGGACTAGTTAAGCCAGACACATGTTAACACTGACACAAGTCCATATAACTTTTCAGGTGCTAACTGTAAAACGGTAGACTGAGAAGATGGGGGTATGGAGACACATAAGAATGACTGATTGATTGATAAATAGACGGATGGATAGATGATGAATAACTGATGAAAGACAAATAGGTGATAATTAATATAAGGTTGGTGCAAAAGTAATTGAGGTTTTTGCCATTGGAAGTAATGGCAAAAACCTCAATTACTTTTGCACCAAGCTAATAGAAAATAGAGAATAGACAATAGATAGATGGATATAGATACTTCATATACATTTTAATATGGTATGTACACATACTTTATACATATGTTTCGTAACACAGATGCTTAAAATTAAGGAAACAGTGATCTTCTAGTCTAACACTTCACATTACAGACTGAAGAGACTGAGGCCCAGGAAAGTGAAGGGTCAAGCTCAGGTCACAAAGTAGTCTCCACAAAGTAACCCAGGTCTTCTTCCTTGTTTGTGTGCTCCCCATCCCATTAGAATGGGGCAAATGAACAAGGAAAGGATGAGAGAAGAAATCTGACCAGCCAAGAATCATCTGTCTCCTTCTAAGGGGATTCAACCTGGGTTTTGCAGTAATACCAGCT
The DNA here is from genome assembly GCF_001698545.2 of Rhinopithecus bieti. Lineage (NCBI taxonomy): Eukaryota > Metazoa > Chordata > Mammalia > Primates > Cercopithecidae > Rhinopithecus > Rhinopithecus bieti. The sequence continues at coordinate 5,197,321 of NW_016807225.1, read as the reverse complement.
GGGCCAGAGGTATTCTAAATGTTCATTCTGCAGGACAGCATGTCCTATAAAACCAGTCCTAGCCATGGAAAGCCTGGCTCTAATCCCCAGCCCTAAAAACTGATAACACTACCATTTTATGGCAAAGCTCATATGTAAGACAGAGTCCTGTGGGTCATCTCTACGAGTTACGTGGGATGGTGATGTGTGTTCTCTCCTGCTCCTGCGAGCTCCTCTCTTTTGGTAACCACCCAATGGGGAGCGGCTGTCAGCAATTTCCTTCCTCCAACAGCTGGGAGGTGGTTTTCTGCAGTAAGCTGCCATTTGTAGCAATTATGTGTATTAATCATAGCCTTCGTCCTGATGGTATTCTTCAGGAAAAAAATATATATATATCAGGGTTTTTGTTCTTTAACCAAGCTGCTTCCTTACTCAGAACAGAATTTGGTAGTAGCAAGAGAAAAAGAAAATAATCAGAGGATATTTAGGTTAGTGCAGTGAGGAGTGGGTGTTTGGGGACACTGAGCCCACTGAACGCCAGGAAGTTGGTAGTGCAACCTGGGGACAGTAATATCCTAATGCTACAAACACACGGAGAACTCAGCATAATTTGTAACGATAGCATTCATTCTTTCATTACATATTAATTCATGTATTCAAACATTTATTAAGCCCTTACTATATGCCAGGTTGCCTATTTGCATATTCTTCTAAGAACCCCGGTTGTGTTTTAAGTAAGAACAAAACCAAAGGGAATTAGGAATTATTTTATAAGCAGAGTGCATTATCTGACATCACCCTTGCCCATCTGTGCCCTCTTGGGCCTATCATTCACTCATTTTTTATTTAGCACATATTTATAGCAAGAGAGCTCTGAAGCAGAGAGCTATGTGTGAATATTCACTGGTGAACAAAGCTGCATGGGGCTTGTCCTCATCAATCTTGCACTGTAGTGAGGGAGACGGCCCTCAAACAAAGAAAAGGCTACAGATAGATGGACATAACTTTGAATTGTGCTAAAAACTCTGGAGACAAGATCAGGGTGGAATGAGAGGAAAGAGAAAGTAGAAGGAGCTAATTAAATGAAGAACTAAGGAAGCTCTTGAAGAAGCAGGGTTTAAACTGAAACCTGCAAATGAGTACAAGTTAGCCTCTGGGAGGGGAGGGAGAGCAGAAAAGAACTTGATGAATTTGAAAGCTGATGGGGCAAATGCACCAAGAGTAACAAGAGAACAGCCTAAGAGGAAGTTGCAGAGGTGGCCAAGTGCTACCTGCTGGGCTTTGCAAACCTTGTCAAGAAGTTTGGACTTTATCATAAGAAAAATGGAAACCATTAAAGGGTTTTAAGCTTAGAGAGACAGGGTATGATTTATACTTTAAAAAGATCACTCTGCCTGCTATGCAAAGAATCCACTGGAGGAGCTGAGTGAATCAGGGAGACTATTGGTAGGCTTCTGCAGTTGTCCAGGTAATGGGTGATGGCGGCATGGACTTGGATAGTGACAGAGGAGATGGAGACATGGGGATGAATCTGAGGGTTTTGTTGTTGCTGATTTGTTTTGTTTGGAGATGATCTTGCTTTGTCACCCAGTCTGGAGTATAGTGGCTTAATCATGGCTTACTTCAGCCTTCAACTCCTAGGCTCCAGTGATCCTCCTGCCTTAGCCCCCCTCCTCAGCCTCCTGGGTAGCTAGGACTACAGGCATATGCCACATGCCCACATCCAGCTAATTTTTTTTTTTTTTTTTTTTGGTAAAGACTGTGTCTCACTATGTTGTCCAGGCTGGTCTTAAACTCCTGGCCTCAAGCAATCCTCCCACTTTGGCCTCCCAAAGTGCTGGGATTATAGGCATGAGCCACTGTACCCAGCCTGGATCTTAGGTTTTTTTTGTTGTTGTTGTTTGGTTTTTGTTTTGAGATAGAGTCTCGCTCTGTCACCCAGGCTGGAGTGCAGTGGTACAATCTCAGCTCACTGCAAGCTCCGCCTCCCGGGTTCACGCTATTCTTCTGCCTCAGCCTCCTAAGTAGCTGAGACTATAGGCACCCGCCACCATGCCCGGCTAATTTTTTGTATTTTTAGTAGAGAAGGGGTTTCACCGTGTTAGCTAGGATGGTCTTGATCTCCTGACCTCGTGATCCGCCCACCTCAGCCTCCCAAAGTGCTGGGATTATAGGCGTGAGCCACCGCAGCCGGCCCTGGATCTTAGTTTTCATTGAGGGGTAAAATCAATAAATCTGTTCAATCTTTGAGGCTTTATTTGGCTTACTTATTACAAAGCAGCTAATAGTAGCTGCTTGGTCTACTCTGTAAGACTATAGTGAAGACCTAATGAGAAGATATTGTAATATCATGGTAATATGACCATTGTGATTCTATCTACTTTCAGTTGTTTCAAAACCTCAACTTGTAAGGGACGATTAGTCTAATATAACCATGGAAATAGGAGGAGCATCCCTACGTTCAGGTTGTATCTGACCAAGATCCTGGTGGAAGTGGGTAGAGGGGTGCATTTAGGTTCTGTTCTTTCTGGGCCCAACACCATCCCACAGCAGAAAACTGGGCACTGAAGAAAGCTTAGTCATGCTTTGAGGTCCCTAGAGTTCCACTAGCTGCTGAGCCCCCAGCTAGTTATTACCACTACAGTGCCCTAAACTGCATCATAAGGGCCCACAAGAGTTGTTTCATTACCTAATTCACTACAGGGAGTACCTTGGGCACAATTGACCCAGAAAATTGCCATCCAACATAGCCCTATATTCTTTAAGAATTCCCAGAAAGAAAATAATGCCCCAAGAGATCAACAAACTTCAAATGCGAAATGTTTTCTGTGGGGTGATACAGTTGTGTGTGTATATATGGCAAAATCTCATTTGAAATGTGAAGTCCATGGAGGAATGATTCAACTTTTAAGAGCCCACAGATCTCAAATGTTTAATTAAAAAAAAAAAATTCTAAAATGTGTTGCATGCTTTGCCTATGTTAAGAAGCAGAGTATGTTGGGCATAATTTGCTTAATTAATAAAATTTTGTTAATCCCATATTCTGGGTTCTGCCATCATCTTTTTTTTTTTTTTTTTTTTTTTTTTTTTTTGAGATGGAGTCTCGCTCTGTCTCCCAGGCTGGAGTGCAGTGGCCGGATCTCAGCTCACTGCAAGCTCCGCCTCCCGGGTTCCCGCCATTCTCCTGCCTCAGCCTCCCGAGTAGCTGGGACTACAGGCGCCCGCCAGGTCGCCTGGCTAGTTTTTTTTTTTTTTGTATTTTAGTAGAGACGGGGTTTCACCATGTTAGCCAGGATGGTCTTGATCTCCTGACCTCGTGATCCGCCCGTCTCGGCCTCCCAAAGTGCTGGGATTACAGGCTTGAGCCACCACGCCCGGCCTGCCATCATCTTTCTATATTTTCTTGGATAAATCATCTATCTTTTCATATGTAAAAGGAGGCTTTTTAACTCGATAGGGGCTTTGCAATATCTTTTTAGTAAACAGCCAATTTTGTTTGATTTTGTTTTTTAGATTTTCCATCCTTTCAGAAGAATGCATGCCCTACTGTGAAGAACTACCAGCTCATGCCACAAATGACTTACCAAGTAAGTTTGAAAATGCTTAAGTGTTTGACACCCTCTTGAATGAGACCAGTCAACTCTCCCTCACCTGTATGTTCCCACATATGGAATTACTACGAAAGTGCTTAAATGCTTACTCTCAGTTTCCATATTTATATCCTTATGGATTGGTAACGAACAGTTCTTGGATGGCACTGATCTGCAGGAAACACTTTGAGCAGCCCTGAACTAGATAATCTCTAAGCTCCAACCAACCCAAAGGGTCTAAAATTGTATGATCTTCATGAATATCAATTATTTCACTGGTACTATAATAGAGCTTGGAAGAGAGGTTGGTGCCTGAAAGTCCTTTGCTTGAGTTCTCCGTGATTTCTGAGTGTACTTTTCTTGTTTAAGAATGCCGTTGGTTTTGGCAGGGCGCGGTGGCTCAAGCCTGTAATCCCAGCACTTTGGGAGGCCGAGACGGGCGGATCACGAGGTCAGGAGATCCAGACCATCCTGGCAAACCCGGTGAAACCCCGTCGCTACTAAAAAAAATACAAAAACACCAGCCGGGCGAGGTGGCGGCGCCTGTAGTCCCAGCTACTCGGGAGGCTGAGGCAGGAGAATGGCGGGAACCCGGGAGGCGGAGCTTGCAGTGAGCTGAGATCTGGCCACTGCACTCCAGCCTGGGCGACAGAGCAAGACTCCGTCTCAAAAAAAAAGAATGCCGTTGGTTTTCCTAAGTTCTCTTGAGGTTGTTGCTTTTGACCTAAAAGATTCTGGTCTCCTGAGCCATGTTTGTTCTGTTAGAATTTTCTTCTGTGGTCTCCCTTGGGGTACTTCTGTTCCAGTAGCTATTTTTCTCGCTCAGTGAAGATTTGACAACTTCCAGAGTTCTCCACCAGTTTCACCTGCTGTCTCTAACCCTCCCACCTGGTATGAAAACTAGACCCTAAGTCCTCTGGTTAGCTCTATTCCTTTCCAAAACAAAAAACAAAACAAACAAACAAACAAAAAAACCCATGGTTGTGAGACAGTTTTCTCCTATTGCTTAAAGACTCTGCCCCCTTATCTCTGGCTAACTTTAGATTCACGTTTACCTCGGAAGTTCCAAAATTTCAATAGCTAGATAAAAGGCTTATTGTTTCTTACATTTCCTTGAATAATGAATAAAAATGAGATAATGGGGATAATTTCTGAACAGTCTTCTTAATACAAAATCTAATTTTAAAATTTATCAAAATAGTAAAACATTTAAAAATATTTCTCAATCCTGAGAGTACTTATTTCCTGAACCAGTCACTTTTACTTTTTAAGAATAAAATATAACTACTAAAATGGCACAAGTACTAAACAAACACTAGTTTTTTATCTTTATATCATACAGCCTCAGATCTGGATAAGGAATGGCAGTAAGTCCACTTAAGAACTTAACACAATTGGCCGGGCGCGGTGGCTCAAGTCTGTAATCCCAGCACTTTGGGAGGCCGAGACGGGCGGATCACGAGGTCAGGAGATCAAGACCATCCCGGCTAACACGGTGAAACCCCGTCTCTACTAAAAATACAAAAAACTAGCAGGCCGAGGTGGCGGGCGCCTGTAGTCCCAGCTGCTCGGGAGGCTGAGGCAGGAGAATGGCGGGAGTCCGGGAGGCAGAGCTTGCAGTGAGCTGAGATCCGGCCACTGCACTCCAGCCTGGGCGACAGAGCAAGACTCCGTTTCAAAAAAAAAAAAAAAAAAAAAGAACTTAACACAATTAAACAAGTTAAAGGAGTGAGAGGGACAATATATTAATAGCAAGGAGGCTGATTGGCAAGGCAGGCCTTTGGTCAAGGACTTGCTTTCTACACAGCAAGGATTTGAACTTGCAGACCACAGAAATGGAATCATCTCTGGTTCCTGCCAGTTCTAACATTCCATGATTACGTGATATGACACTAAGGTTCATTTCACTTTGAGGAACCATGCATGGGAATTAACTGCACAGAGAGAGAAACCAAGCAACAGCAACCAGAGACTAGCTGTAATTTTAGCAGCTGCTGTTTTTTTTTTTTTTTTTTTTTTTTTTTTTTTTTTTTTTTTTTAGCTTTCTCATCACCACAGAACATTTTGTTAGAGGACTACTTGAGTTTCCACAGCTAAAACTGGGGATGGCTGCCAGAGAGAAAAACCTGCAGGAAGAGTTTTAGTATGCGGGAATGAGAATAAAGCATTATAGACAGAAAATAAACAATACAGAATAGCAAATCTCAATTGAGTCACAGACTAGTTCAAAAATCTAAGCCCTGAAGAGTGTAAGTAATTTTTCTAAAGTGACAAATCTGGCAAGTGGCAGAGCCAAAATCCTAGTATGTTCAACACCAGTGGGTTGAAACACTACACTGTACTGACTTATCCATACAAAATTTTGCACATGTTTTCAAGGGGATCAGAGATCCCAGGTTAAAAAAATCTTTGCTGGGAAGTACAAACATTGATCTCTTTATCAATATAAAACATTCTTTCATATAATCGAAAACTACTATATTAATTATTCATACTGTACCTTCTACAGATGTACACATGTATTTTTTTGTCATTTAGTTCTTTCCTCATCAGCCGTAACTAGAAATAAAAACATATTTGGAATAGCCATTCTCACTCCATTTGTAGTCCTTTCAAGCCCCAAAGAACTAAGAAACTTGATCTCAGATCTTTCCAGAATTGAGTCTACTAAATGATATTTTAACAGAAGATGAGGGTTCCATGAGGATCCAACCAAGAAGATGTAAGAAAGTTTAAACTACAGCAGCAACTTAGAGAAGAGTTTTCTTCATGCCAAGTCCATCAATGATGTCCTCTAGACCTCAATGTACCATGATTTTTTGCAAAACAGAAAGCTGTTGGCCACCAAAATGCCCCTACTTTCAAGTCAAAGAGCACACCACGCCCTTCTGCGTACCAAGATTTCATGATTATACAATGATGCAATAGGAGGTAATGAGCAGATAGATGTCTTGGGTTTAAAGAGTAAAAATGAAAACAAAAATAAACCAATCTTTTCAACAATTCAAACCCACTTGTCTGGAAGAATCTGTAAGTGACTGGCAATATAAGTAGTGATCTAAAGACCTTCTGAAGTCTCAAAGCCTGGAAGACTTTCTTTGGCACCTGCAGATTATTCAGTAAGAAAACAGGGTGCTAGTAAAGTGGGTAGAAATTGGTGACTCTGAAGTTTTTAATGTAGTAGAAAGGAAAGAGTCCTGTCTAGGGGCTAGAAAATCTGACTTGGAAAGCAGCTGCTGACATTTACTTGCCTGATCTTGGGTTCAACTTCTTTGAGCCCCTTTAAAAATCTGCAAAATGAACATCAGCATCTATGCCCTACCTGTCTTCATAGGGTTGCTTCACCCTCCAAATGAAAAAGCAATGGATTTGAACGTGCTTTGGAACTTGTAAGTCATCGTGCAAATAATCGCATTATATATGTATGCTTTCTGGTATACCCATAAGTGATTCAGAGAGAAGGAAAAAAAAAAAGAGGAGGGAAAGGAAGCACAATAAAGAGAAGCTATAGAAGGGAGGAATGGAAGAGAAACCAGGAAGAGAGATAAACTGACATGGAAATGAGGGAACAAAAAGAACAGAAGGGAAGTAAAGAGAAACTGGTGTTGGTACAGTAACAAATAAATCCCCCAGCATGACAGCCTTCTGCTGAAGCATTTCATTTTCCCACAATATAATGGTGTGTTATTGCCCATTATCTGTTCTGTCAGTGCCAGAGTCGATATTAAATGAGGGGCAGCTGCATTTAGCTGCCATTTTTCAGCTGTCTTCACGTTGCCATGGAGACCTGAGTGGTTGTTTCTTGGTGAACCTGCCAGGAAAGCAAGGAGGAGTTGGGTGGAGGGGGAGCAAATGCTGCAGGGGGTTGGGGTGTCAGGGCCGGAAGTGAGAGGAAGGCCAAGGGCCAGGGGCAGGGGAACGTGACAAAGGAGAGAAAAGCATGGAGCTGGCTTATCATTCTCTGCTTTCACCTGATAAATCAGCCATTTCCAAAACACAATCTATATTCCAGTGGTCCTACGCAGCAGATTCTCCTCTGCATTTCCTCTCAACTCAAATTCTACAGCAGCTGAGGGGATGTGGAGTTCTGAGACAATCGTAGATTTCTTCCTTCAGCTCCTTCCCTTTCTCCCTACACCTGCCCCCCATGGTTTCACCCACACCTTGTTGTCAACCTTAGAGAATGGCTTTGGATCTCTCAATCTCCAACACTCAGAATACAAAAACCAGCTTCATCAAGGACATCAATACCTGGGCTCTGCCCAACCTGTACGTTTTCTCTAGAAGGTATTTGTTTTTTTCAGAGAATCATCAACTATTTAAATTTACATAGGGTTTTCGAAACCAGTGAGTGTTCCCCCATCACAAAGTTTAATATCAGAGACAGTTTACAAATAAGAGAAGGGGACCTGGAATGAGAGACCAGCACAGACCCCAAGTGATGAGCCTTGAGGACCTAGAAACCTGATTCTTTGCCCAAAAGGGGCAGCAACGCTTGTGCCCTTGGAAGAGCAGGAGCCTGGTTGGCCAGGTCTTAGGATTTTTCAACAGAATCCAGACATCTATTTTTGAATAAAATTATTTAGCTTTGTATAAATAATAAAATGAACTTACTATTGAATAAACTACCTCAATTGACAAATTTCCAATTTTTAAACTTTGACTCAGCTTTTTAAAATATTTCCACATGCTAGTTACATGGATTGTCAGTTTGCAGCTGGACTTAGTCCAACATCATTTTTTTTTTTTTTTTTTTTTTTTTTTTTTTTTTTTTTATTTTTTTTTTTTTTTTTTTTTTTTTTTTGAGACGGAGTCTTGCTCTGTCACCCAGGCTGGAGTGCAGTGGCCGGATCTCAGCTCACTGCAAGCTCTTCCTCTCGGGTTCATGCCATTCTCTTGCCTCAGCCTCCCGAGTAGCTGGGACTACAGGTGCCTGCCACCTCGCCCCACTAGTTTTTTGTATTTTTTTAGTAGAGACGGGGTTTCACCGTGTTAGCCAGGATGGGGTCCAACATCATTTTAAAATGAGGCTAAGAAAGGCTAAGAAACTTGACAAAACTCTTCACCTTCCCAAATGTAACTTTCCATTCCATAATCTAATTTCTCTCTCTCTTTCTCTCTCTCTCCCTGCCTCTCTCTCTCCCTCCCTCCCTCCCCACTCTCCTTCTATCTCACATTCTGTTACATAGTAGAGGGTAAAGATAGCTGTGAATTCACTTCTTCAAGGATCCCTGTTGGCTGGTACCATGCATGAATTTGCATATGAGGTAAACATTTTCCAAGATCCCTGAAAATTGTGTGCCACATATCAGAAGGAGACCACAGGGTGGTTTCCTGGCAGTCCAAGCCCCATTAGTACTTGTGCCTGTAGTGCCTTTTCCACTACAAGCATCCTTTTGCTGGTTTTTAATTACTAATCATAAAAATAAGCAAAGTGGTCATTTATTGAACACTTACTAGGTGCCAAAAAGTACTTAACATGTACTTTCTGATTAAATTCTCACAAGAACTCCTGGAGTCATATATTATTATTATCCCATTCAACAGATGAGAATACTGAGGGTCAACCAAGGTCATGCAGCCAGTACAATATCAAGCCAGGACTCCACTCACATCTTTCAGAACTCAAAGCTCAAGTGCTTAACCACTAAGTTCTACCATTTCCTTACAAACTAAGAAAATCCCAGAGCCTAGTTTTATGATATCCTATTCATTACCTTCTTGGTCCCAAACTTTAAAGCAGTGTGACCATTTTTGCCAGGACCTGGCTTTCTCCATCATCCTCATAAACAATAAGTTTAATTAATAATATCTTTCATTATAATCCTGGCTTTACTTTCCTAAGTTTACTTTCACCTGTGCCACCTCACCCTTCCTTTCATGGAGGTTATCTCATGATATCTGCCTATCTCTACCCTGCCCTTAACTACTTCCTCCTCCAAATGACAGCCAGCATGATCTTTCCACGCGTAAATAGGATCACATCATTCTCTTCCTTCTCAAGTCAATCAAGGTCTCCAGCTACTAGTTTCAAGATCAGTCTCCATTCTGACTGAGCCATTCAAAGTCTTTCTGATCTTACTCACTTCGTGACCTGGCCCAGCTGTCCCCTGAATCCTCATCCCCATTCACTCCCTTCCAAAGCACACTTGATGCCCGTAGTATTAACCCACCTATAGCTTCCCAAATGTTGTAGATTGCTACAAGCCTCCCTATGCCCAGCCTTTTTCTGGAATACCTCTCCACCCCCTCCTTACCAATCTGTGTCCTACTCACTCTTCCCAACACAATTCAAGCTTCCTCTCCTCCAGGCAGCTGTTGTGATCCCCATGTCTAAATCAGATGCCCCTTCTTTGAGTGTCCTCTGCCCCAGGGGTAGCACTATGGTAATGATTATCATATTACACTGCAATCTTCTCTGAGGGGAGGGACGCAGGCTAGGCTATTCAATTCTGCATCCTGGAACATTGTGCATTGTCATTAAATGGTTATTGAGTAGATTACCCATCTCAGTAGACAAAGAAATAAGGTTATTTCTAAACGTGTACATATACCCTTCCTGGCATTAAACATAATGGATCAAGGGACACTGAGCTCAATAAGAAGGTTTTCCTTGTCGGCACTACGCCCTGTGCCAGGATTCCTACACAATGTCCCACTAGTGAGGATTTAGTGCGGCGTATACACAAATATGTACATAAATACATATCTGCATAAATTCATCTATTTTTGTGAAAACAGTAAAGGGAACTGTTTTAATACACAATGATGTTTGGGCTATATTCTATAGAGTGGCTTTGGATAATAACCATGGTAGCCTGTCTCTCTTTTGGCTAAAGGTGTAGCTAGGTTAGGGTTTTCAGAACACAACTGACATCTCTCATTCTCCATCCAAGCATCCTTAAGTGGGTGGGAAGTTGTAACAGTGCAGACCCACATCAGAGACTGCATTGTGTCCTCTGATGCCAGTGGACAGCAGGTTTTAGACCTTTGCAGACTAAAACTACCACCATCTCCACCAAGACTCTCAGAGTCCAACTTCGTTTCATGTCTCTGGTTTTCTTTATACCTTAACATTGTTTTCTTAACAAAAGGCCATTTCCCTCCTGTCTCCATTTTTCAATTGGAAAACTTAGAATTTTCTCACATCACTTACACACTAACCAGCTTCTCAAGTTCCCCTAATAGCTACACTCCTCTTGCTTTATGGTGCAAAAGAGCACTTAGAAATGTTCCTACCAGTCAGCTCTTCTACTCTAGAATGTTAAAAAGCCTAGGCCAAAAAATGTCACTGTGGGGCTCTGTGAATATCTGAGGATGTAAGAGGGATAGATTTTCATTTCTTTAGGTAAACACATACACACATCCACAGAAACCTTAACACTGATAGTGGAGAATAGCAACATAGTATGCCTGGTTCTTCCTTTACTTATCAGAATGGAACTGTTCAGTTTCACTCAAATAATAAATTTGGTAGGAATAAATCTCATCTGAAAGCTCTCCATGATAAAGTCACAAGAATAAACACTCTTCTCTCTACACATCTGTATCCTGAGTCTCTAGCACAGCACCAGGCACATAGCAGGCGCATGATAATAGTATTGACCCAAAAAAGGCAGTGTGGGGACTTCCAGACTCATAACTAGGCCAATGATGAAGGAGATGACTGAGCCGAGGGAGGCGAGATCATTGTGTCAGGAAAGCAGATCAGAGCCCAGGTTTGCCTAAAGAGACAGTTGTCCTGCCTGAGTCCTTAGACCTTGGTCCTTTAGGATTAATAAAGGAGCCAGCTCAAAGGGGGCAGGCCAAAAAGGATCAAATGTTTTCATGGAAGCTCAGCGGGAAAGGACTCCATATATTAGAATTCATCTTTGATTCTTCGAACTACTGATCCTCTTATAATGAATAAAATATGCCACTGGAGTGAATGCTTCATATTAATAACGATATGATTTGGTCCTCCGAGGTGTAGGGAAAGGAGTATTCTCCCAGGGAGGAGATGGAGCTCTTTCTCTACACCTCTAAAACTTATCAAAGGCTTCTTACAAAAACTTACAATGCCCTCAGCTCCAACAGACAATGGGGCTGTGATCATAGAAATTATGAGCATGCCAACCAGAATCAGGGAATTCATCCTAGGAGGTTGGGGAACAGGAAAATGAAGACTACCTAAAACAATGAAAGCTTAAGAAAAATGTTTATCTTGCAGTAAATAAATATTTCTCACAATTTCTGTTGAGGCACTTAGGTTCATACGCTACTTAAAAACAATCATCATACTTTTTTATTCCCCAATAAAAGCTTACTCCATTTGTGGAAAAGGTCATGTTTTGGCTTTGCAACAGAGAGTATATGGTGTTTATCAACAACACACTGGCAGGTACTAAACCAAACATGCCCCCTGAGTTGACTGTCTCCTGGGAAAGAAAGCCCTGGCTTCATCAGGAACTGGAGCATCAAACTAGCAGCACATTTTAGTCCAAAACATATTTATTGAGCATCTAGGACACTGTGTTAGGCTTCAGAAATATAGATTTGAATAAAACATGGCTTTTCACGTAAGTTCACAGCCTAGCGTGAGAGACTGTAAGTGTTTATTTAAATATAATGTGCTCTCAGAGTACAGGGCAGGCAAATTCAGCAAAACTAAGGAAGGGACCAAGATAGGCAGGGAAGGTTTCTCAGTGATTAAAGAGCTGAATTAGTCTAGAAGAATGAGTAAGAGTTGGTTAGGGGGAAAGATAGAGAAGAGTTTCCAGGCAAAGGAAATCACATGATCAAAGAAAACTGAAGTTGGTATTTCCTGACTAAAAACATGTCAGATGAGGGCATGGCCTTGACATATGACTACAGAGGAATCATAGGGGAAAGTCATTCAAGAGTCATGCATTGAGCATAGCTTGTATTTATAGCACAAATCCATTTTTAGGTGTTAATGTGTAAATTTCTAGAAAAATGTGGTTATTGCCATAAGGGGAACAGATTACTTTGATTTTCTAGTTTAAAGAAAGTCAGCCTTTCTTCTAGTCTTATACTCATATCCCTTGTCCTGCTCGATCTTTTTCTCTCTCCCTTGTTCGTCTCCACCTCCTCCTCAAATTTTTGTGCTGCTTGAAATAGCAATCATCTATCCTTCTTCACACATTTTGTCATTCTGCTAATCCTAAGGAATTAAAAACATGTATACACACTCACACACTTATAATCACATGAAGACACCATATGTTGAACTTTGTGATTATTTTATTATTTTAAAAGATCTGACTGCAGCAATCCTCTTTTAAAAAGTGGTTCCAATATTTACATGTAGCAGCTTTGTGCACCAATGAAAACTGAAGCTTTTCCTAATTTGTTAAATATGGTTTACTACTACACCATTTAACACGTATAAAATGTGATTCTTCTTTTTGTTTTATTTTTTTAAAGAAATCCCAACAAATGTAGATGTTCAAATATAGCACTTCTGGCTTCTGTTTGTAAAGAGTGTGAAATGAGTAAAGATTTGATAGAAAAATACCCAGAGATGGCTCCTCCCATATTTTTTTATGACTATGTGTAATAAAGCTCCTTGCCCAGTAGCATTTTTATATGACATTAAATTCCAGGATCTCACACGGTTAGTTTTGATCTGACCTGAATGTCAAATTAGAGGCCAGAGATCCAATATATATTATTCACGTGGATTTTTTCCTTCTGAATTTAAGATTTCAATGGCATTACTCAAATGGAATTTCTTTCTTCCCCTTTTATAGGGCATAGTCATTTACTTCTAGCAGAATCTGCGTGTTAAGAGTTCAGTGTTTCCCTTTGAGCTTCCAGGAAGTGCTTTAACTTATACAATTAGATGTCAAGATATTAATCCTTGTTCTTGAAGAGTAAAAACTGTGACATCAAAGGTGACTTGTCTCATTAAAATAAGCAAGCTTCCTCTTGGGCCAAAGGTAAGATTATGACCTAAAACTCAAAAGGATCGAAGATGACTCCAGGTCAACTTGTGGGGTGGAGGTGAGGAAGTAGTAGGGAAAAAAAAAATCAAAATCCTTTGCCTTGTACTAGATCTCTTTAGAATCATGCCTTTAGGAAAATTTCTCCGAGAAAAATCTTTGAATGTGACTCCAGGGGACAGGCTTCTGACAATGTATTTTCTAAACTTGATCTTGAATATCCTTTGAGACTGTCTTGAGAGTTAGGACTCCGTATTTAGTCTCTGGTCTGTCATACACCCATGCTGTAAGAACGTTATTGAAACAGTGCTTTCAACACTTTGAACATGGATCTTTATTGTTATCATTCATAAGTGACTACTAAGGGGGCTCTTACTAATTTCTAAGGTTGAACAGCCTAGAGGGTAAAAGGGTTTCTCTTGATATTCTTACATGAAGTCTCACAGGGAGGTCTGAACATGAGTGGTTGGGCCTCTTTGCCCAATCAATGTCTTAGCTCCTCCAGACTCAAATTCCTCTTCCGTAAAATAAGTAGAATAAAGGGGATCTCTAAAATCCTTTGCGGGGCCAAACAGGCAGCTAGGTTAGAAATAAGCTAATTCTCACTTTTCCCATTTACAGTCAACATGAGAATAGACCTCAGAAATGTTAAAGAGGATTTTGCTTTAACTTAATACTAAATTTCCTATTTTTCACCCCACAGTAGTTGGTACTCAACTGCAGCTGTTGGGGGACTAGGTTCTTTTTTCACTCTCTTCTTGGGTTATTTCTCTTTACAACGATACCATAAGTATTTAGGGATATTCCCGTGACTCTCTTGTCATCTCTGCACAAAAATAAGCGAGTGAATAAATGATATTTGTAAGTCCAAAAAAAAAAAAAAAAAAAAGACCAAGACAGGATGACATGGTTTGGCTGTGTCCCCACCCACATCTCGTCTTGAATTGTAGCTCCCATAATTACCAAGTGTTGTGAGAGAAACCCGGTAGGAGATAATTGAATCATGGGGGCAGTTTCCCCCATACTGTTCTTGCGGTAGTGAATAAGTCTCACGAGATCTGATGATTATATAACGGGTTTCCTCTTTCACCTGGCTCTAATTCTCTCTAGCCTGCCTCCATGTAAGACATCCCTTTGCTCTTCCTTCATCTTCCGTCATGATTGTGAGGCCGCCCTAGCCAGGTGGAACTGTGAGTCCACTAAACCTCCTTCCTTTATAATTTACCCAGTCTCGGGTATGTCTTTATTAGCAGCATAAGGATGGACTAATACACAGGAGAAGAGGGAGCAGAAAAATCTGAAATCCAAATTCTTATTTTCATAACTGTGACTGTCAGTGCCAACAACTTCATTTCCAGTGACCATCTAGCTCATGAAGGCCATGGCTCATGGGGCTGGTCTAGGTGCTCCTGATCCTTGACGCTGTCCATCCATAGTCAAAGGGGTCCCAGCAGGCAAGGAGAGGTCTTGTCCTAGTGATGCTGGAGGTTATTAATCACAGCCCACATTCACAAAGAAGCAAGCAGTAAAATGAACATGTGTAAGGCAACCGTAGCTATTACCATAATTTCTAATTATGACTGTTTAGAGGTCTCTCAAGAAATATAATTAAGTTTAACATGCCAAGTGATAAAGAAAAACTATTAATCCATCTTCTGTCCTTTCCTACCACCCACCGATAAGTCCTCTCTCTTTCTAAATTATTTGTAAGATGCTCTACTCTTGCTCTGTGTTTTCACAAGAGGCACTGTCAAAGGAAATTTATTCCTCAGAGGACAAGACAGTTGGCTGGAACCCCACCGCTGCCACAGGCAGCCCAGGATTTCAGTTAAAGGGCCCTTGATTGCAAACCTCAAAAACAAAAAATAAATAAATAAATAAAAATCAAAACATGATGGGTAAAGAAATGAAGTCCTTTCAAAGTAGGCATGCAGGCCTTTTAATGCCATCAAAACCAACAGGGCAGGAAAGAGAGCAGCAGGCGGGCAATGCAGAAGACCTTTGGGAATCCTGGGGAAAGGGAATAAAGAGGTATCAGGCCTGGGCAGGGGACACACTGCTTCTAAACATTTTTTCTTGGGAGAAAATTTTATTTAGCTCCACTGTCTACTACCGCTCAGAAAAATAAACAAAAAAAAAGTGCCAAGAAATGGTTGAATTTGGAACAGGAGGACCCCAGCTTGCCAACTTGCTGCCATGTCTCCCCATGCTAGGCACAGAACAGGCCTGACACTCCCTTAACCCTGTGCCATGAACTGAAGGGCAGGGGACAAAGAGAAACTAACATTCCATCCCTCCCCTAGCTAAGGTCATTCTCAGTAGCAAAGTGGATTTATGAGACACAACTTTCCCCAAGTTATCTCTGATCAAGGATTCTGAAGACATACAAGGCTGGTTTAGAAAGTCAGCCACCACTCTCTGCCCTTATGGGGGTGTTCAGAGTCTTGAGAAATCAGAGTAGGAATTTGCTTCTAGTGGGGCTTCAACCCCTGGAAAAAAGACCATTATGCCCATACCAGAAACTGACCTCTGTGGGACTGGAAAGGTCTTGGAGTTGTCTGGAGACACTACAGTTGCTCCTGGGTCACTACGTTACTCTTTCAACTAAAGCTACACTGACCCAGAGTGATATATCAGACATGAAAAGGCAAAACAATTACTCAGTTCACTTTCCTCTCCCAGGGGATCAGTCTCTGCTGCCATCAGTAATAAGGAAGGACATCAGGTGCCCTAGATAGAAAACCAAGAAGAGAGGAGGGCAAGAGTGAGGAAATAACAACTCAGGCTCCAAAATTCAGTGTGCATGGGCCACCTGGGAGGAGAATGCTTTGCTTGCTTTTGAAGGTAGAGTTCCTTGGAATTTAAAAAAAAAAAAAAAGGCTAATGTGAAATGCAAACCAAACTTTCTATCACAGAGAAGCCTATATACCCTATATGTATTCAAAAAGAAAATTGTTTCTTGAAGGTGATAGCACCAGGAGTGATTTCTGGAGAATTAATCACTGTGAGTGTTTGAAAGGAGGATGACAGAAGACCTTGAAACTCCTTGTGAGCTACAGGTCAGCGCCCATCTCAGATGACTTCATTGTGATACATCCAGAACAGCAAATCTTAAACCTGTAGTTCATCCAACCTGACATAGGCAAGCAACTTCAAAGTGACTGATAGCATTTTCCTAACCTTAGAAATGACCAGACTTTCCAAGGTAAAATATTTATCTTTGAGGAGACACTCAAGGAGGCAGAAATTAAACTGAGCACGTTATGAACCAAGACTGGAGGGAGAATAAATAGAATAAACCTTTTTACCAGTTGTATCTACTCTGATTGGCAAAATGGACTAAGATGGCAGAAGATGAGGGTGCCAAAAAGAGTTCATTTTCAAAGAATCAGTACTTTTCAGGCTACAGAAAGACAAGAAACTTGCATGAAGGACCACCCTCATAAGCTCGCCATCATAGGAAATGTATGGCCATAAAGAAACCCTACATTTTACTCACAAAATTGGCATATGACCAAAAAGAATGGCTCCAGTTATCAGTAGAGAACTTCGGAAAGTGAGGTCATTGCAAATGGTTTTTTTAAAAGCCAAAAGTTTTTGTTATAGCCACTGATATTATTATTATTGCTATAGTCATTGATATTACTGAAGTAGTATGTTGGAAGGTTGTCTATAACAATGCAGATTTCATTAAAATAAAATTCAGCTGCAAAACTGTATCCAGGTTTTCTTTCAGGGATTAGCATGCAGGTCCTGGACACATGGAGGCAGATACCAAAGGCCAGACCAAGGTGATGAAACCCTGAACTAGGGCAGTAAAGTAGACATGGAGAGGAAGAGTCTATCTGGAAAGATATTTGAGAAGTAGAATTGTAAGATCTGGTGACAGATTTGTGGTAAAAGGCGAAAGGAGAGATGGGTTTGAGCAAGAGGAAAAAGTCTAGGTTAATACCAAATGATAGAATGGATGGAAGTTTTTCATTCTTCCCGTTCATTTCTATACTTCTAATGAGAAATAGAGGAGCGACTTTTGTGGAGCAGAGGATAAATTCAGGTTTAGATGTCTGTTGTTTGAGGTTCTTGTGGGACAAGTAGGTAGAGATGTCTAATAGAAAGCTGGGGACATGGTGCAGAGCCCTGGAGAGTGATCTGGGTTGCCAATTTGGATTTGAGGCTCATTAACATTCAGGTGGTAGAGACTGTCCAGAAAGATAATGTTAAGGGAAGACAAGGGGGTTGAGGACAGAACCTCCAGGAGCACAAGTCCTTGATAAGCAACAAAAAGAAGCAAATCATTAAAGGTGAACGAAGAAAGAGGACAATCAGGTGTCACAGAAGCCAAAGGAAAATAAAGTAGATCTACCTCTTGGGAGATGTGGTTTCACGACTTCTCCACTCTGTAATTAGTTACAAACATTGGGAACAGTATTAAATGGAACTGGGGGGAGCCCAAAGGGACAAGAGATACACATTTTTGACTTTATGACAGTATTGTAGTAGGGAAGGCCATATGAGTGTAAGATACATTTTTATAAGGTGGGGCTCTTTTAGCACCAGCTGATAGGAGCCACCTGTTCTCTTCAAAGTCCCAGCCATCTTTCCCTATTTGTGGTGCTGTATAACAACCAAATGGGGAGTGAAAAAGCTGGACAAAGAGTAGGTGCATCAGGCACTAGAGTGGTTCCACTGTTGGACACCCAAGACCAGCATCAATCCAGGACAAAACTGGGTAATAAGTGAATGTGTCCCTGTACCCTCCTCGGTCACCGGTCCTCCCTATTGGCACTCCCTCTCTTATGTGTCTAAGGGACACTTGGCTGAACCCAGTTTAAAGTGGTACTTCTGCCACCTGTGAGCTGAGGAAGAGTGGCATGACTTGCAGTGCAGTGAAATGCTTCCGGAAATTTCTTAAGTCACTTTATTCCACCTATCGCCTGGCCCAGCCTATAGTGATAGCTGGTGGTATTCCATCTTCCCCACCACCAGACAGCAAGCTTTTCAGGCGACCCTTTTCCCTCCCCTCTATTATTTCTTTTTTTTCCCTATCCATTTAACCTGTCCCAGCAAATACTTTAGAACACCATAAGTATCTCTGGCACTTTGGCTCATGAGGGCCTTTAAGGCTAAATAGATTTTTGTATAGAGTATAAAAAAGAGTAATCTGATTAAAAACTAATGTTAGACTGTAGGGGGCAAAAGTCTGCAGGACTGGGTGAATGACTGAAATGGAGTTTACCAGTGTCAGGGGTTGGAGGGGTACAGGAAAAGGAATCAATGGTGATCCTGGAGGTTGGAAGACCAAGAAGTGTACAGACAAAGCATGTGAGTTTGGATTTTGTAGAACTATCTACGTAATGCTGACTTTTAGGTAAATTGCCACTTGAAGGCACCAGATTGCTATGTGTTAACTATAGACTAAGGAATAA
Source organism: Rhinopithecus bieti (assembly GCF_001698545.2). Lineage (NCBI taxonomy): Eukaryota > Metazoa > Chordata > Mammalia > Primates > Cercopithecidae > Rhinopithecus > Rhinopithecus bieti. Next base: position 5,178,382 of record NW_016807225.1, on the reverse strand, counting down.
GACTAAATTTCTATTATGAAGCAAGAAAGGTAATTCAAGTTCCTCATTTTCAAAGGAAGAAATGCAACACGCTATAAAGCAAATCATTTAAACCCTCAATAGCTTTGCCAGCATAAGTTGCATTCCAAATGTCTGTAGGTGGAAAGCCGCTATGTTTCAAAGACGCCCTCTTCAATGCCATGAAATGTCTTATTTCCCCTCATTTCCTTTCCATGAGTTAAACTCTTGGAAGAGGAAGTAGAAGGAGGGAAGTTTTGCCAAGTAAATTGGGGATTGTTGAGCCAAAGGGTAAAAGGAGCGGATGTACTAAACTGAGCTTTGTCCCTGCATGCTGCATCTCTTCTCATTCCATTAACCTCTTCAGCCTCTCCATAAATTAATCCTCTCGTATTATTTCCTGTAACAAAGGGCAACCGTCAGGGTAAGAAGACTCTACTAAGAACTCTCTGCCTGAGCCCCACATCAACAATGCCCGTATGATGTTCAGCAATCCAGTCTTTTTTATTGTAACCAGAGACCAGAGTTCAAACTTCTTGAAATAATCCCCACCTAGACCCACCTTCCAGTTTACCTGAGAACTCACTTAAAGACTACACCACAATAACACATTCTGCAAAGACCCTGAGTCCCAGAGATGGCACATACCCCAGACTGCCTTGCTCCCCTGCAAACCTTAGCCAGTTACTGAGATATTGGCTCCCTCTGCTACAACTACATATAACCCTGTCTTCAAAGCCAAATGTTAAAAAGCCTCATCCATATTAACCAGCTTCCTTTGGGAAGTGATAATTGGAAAACCACATAATGATACCTGTTTGCTAGAGACAGTATCTAACTGAAGCGGAAGTGACACAGCAAATGTGTGACTGCCAGAGCAGACCCCAGGTGCCTTAGCTGCCCCAAAACATGGACATGTGACTGCAGAAGAGGCAGGAGTGTTCCAGCTCTGCAGCTGGGTACATTGTTACTCTGGATGAAACAGGACCTCTCTGTTACAAATCTGACTCCCAGAAATAGGAAGGATGATGTGCTCTCTCTCTCTCTCTCTCTCTCTCTCTCTCTCTCTCTCTCTCTCTCTCTCTCTGTGTGTGTGTGTGTGTGTGTGTGTGTGTGTGTGTGTGTGTGTCTTTCTCTCTGCAGAATCTCAGGTCAGGATTGTGCTTAAAGGATTCCCTGAGCCCCCTTGGCAGTCAGTGTCCCAGGAACTCTTGCTCACACGTGTCAGCTGCACCACCAAGCCAAGTCTGAGGGGGTGCTGGTTATGCTACTGCATTCTAACCACTAGAGGGCAACAGAGTCACATCGACGCCTCCAGCTCTGGTTCCATCACCTGAAAGAAGAGTAAACTGCACACAAATCACTGCCATGTTCCTCAAATTGAAGGCTATGGTAATTATCCATGAAAATGAAGAATTCAGAATCTGCTACTCTGTAAGGCTGTCTGGGCTTTGCTTTATCTTGTCAATTTGCCCTTCAAGGTGGCCCAGAGCAGTGAAGCAGAGACCTTTTGAGTTCTGCATCTTCGAGGGTGAGTCTTAAAGTCCTCATGCTTTTAACCCTGATGAAGCTGGTGTCTGTAACCCACCCTTCTTGTCTTTCTGAGGCGGTAACAATATGCCAAGAGGCATCAGCTAGCCGTGGCATACCCTTGGATCCCCTTGACTCATGGCCACTGTTTATATGTCTTCTTGAAAGGACACTGAAATATGGGAAAATATGGAGCTGGGTGGTAGGTGAGAGATGATGAAGGGGAGGCTTCCTTGAACAAAATGGAAAGAAGGAAAACCATCCCCAATCCACAATCTTATTGTTATAAGGGCCCTTGGAGATATTCCACCCAACACCTCAGCTTCACGGGCAGAGGATCTAAGGCCCTGGGAATTCTTATTGCTCTCCAAGGTCAAACTGTTGAATGGCAGAGCCAGGTCGAGGCCCGAGGCCTCCAAGGTCCTTGCTATATTCTTTCCTGTACCCCATGAAGCTTCTATCAGGCCCTTTGTAAGACACAAGATGGGGATGGAGATAGAACCTGGAAAAAAAATAAAGAAAATAGATTCTTCAGTTTTTGTAATCAACATGTAGTACTGTAGGATAAATTTAAGACAATATTACTTCTCCCTGGAAAAAATATGATTTTTATGTTTAATTGTAGAAAGAAAATACTTATTTTCTCTTAAAGGAATTTCAGTCACCAGTGAACAGTGTGGAGGGGTATTTTATTTAGGGGGCTCATCTACATT
>NW_016807225.1:5143450-5175879 GCF_001698545.2 Rhinopithecus bieti | reverse complement strand
CCGGCTAATTTTTTTTTTATTTTTAGTAGAGACGGGGTTTCACTGTGTTAGCCAGGGTGGTCTCGATCTCCTGACCTTGTGATCCGCCCGTCTCGGCCTCCCAAAGTGCTGGGATTACAGGCTTGAGCCACCGCGCCCGGCCCATCTACATATTTTTAAAGTCAGACGCTAAGCTCACCTTTTTCTCACCCTCCCCGTCGGCTGATCCTGCATTTATCCCAGCTTCTCAGACCACCTCATCCCCCACACAGTCTTCTCCAGCAATATGCTGGCCTGGGCCAGATGGTCAGAGTATGCCCTCAGGATCTTTCCTAATCTTTCAGAGCAGAAAAGGAAGAAGTAAAGAGGAAACCCCCAGAATACTCTCTCTCCCTGTTGATCAGGGATCCTGGGACTCTCCCAGCCCTCTGCACTGCTCAATGTCAAATAACAAGGAACATTTTTGCAGTTTCCTCCTTGTTATTTGATCTCCTATAGCCATCACTTGAGCTATTTTCTCTTCATTTTAATTAATTAATTATTCTGTTTAGACTGTGCCCTCAGAGCTCTGGCAAGGGTGGGAAGAGGATAACAACTTTATTAATGCAGTTATTATATTACTCCTAAAGGCAATGATGATGCAAGGAAGTGAACAAAGGAGAGTTGAGTAACTGAATAAGATGTCATGTGTCTTCTGACCTCATTTTAATCTTTCCCAGGTGTCTCACTGGCCATTTTCTACCACATGACCTCTTGAGGTCCCTTACAGCTCTCTCTATGGCTCTTTAAGACTATAATATACAGAACTCTAATGGTTCAGCAAATTGGTGTTGTCAGGGGCAGAATAATGATGATTTCATTTTATTCATGATATAAGAATTAGTAATAACACACGTATATAGTACTTTTATGAAAGCACTTACACATCACGGACTTCTCACAGCAAACCTGAGAGGTGGCAGGAGGAGGTATTATCCCCTCCATTTTACAGATCGGGAAGCCGCAGCACAGAGGGTTAGCAAGTACCTCCCACTGGGCTGATACAGTACCACACCAGAGCTTCACCCTCCCCATCCCACACCCAAGGGACTCACTTGCCCAGAGATCAAGCTTTCCACCGCCCTTCACTAACCACTTAAATAATGAAGAGAGCTCGGGAAAAAAAGCAGCATCCTGATGGAATCTTAAATTTCCATTTTGACTTTAGTCCTATATCTAGAGACCCAGTGTGTCAGGAACCCTGAGGGTAGCAATAGAGGGGAGACAGAGGAAGCAGAGAGCAGTGAGCACTGTAAGACTTTAACCGAAGATTTCTCAACCTCAGCACCTTTGACATCTGGGGCCAAATAATTATTTGCTGTGGCACTGTCATGTGCGTCATAGAACATTTAGAGCTGCATCCCAGGTCTCTACCCACTAGATGTCAGTAGCGCTCCCCACCCATCTCCAGTGTGACAAGGAAAAATGTCTGCAGCTATGCCAGTTGTCCCCTTGGGATCTAAAATTGCTCTTGGTTTAACCCATGGTATTATGATATTCAGCCTGTCTCAAAATCTCTCTCTCCTCTGCCACCCCCTTTCCCAGGAGTAGTTTGATGAGTTATTCATCCTCGATGGAGATGGCCAAAGTTCCATCTTTCTTAGGAGTTTGGACATCAATTCTATATCTCCCCAAAAGAGCCATCTTGGGAGAGTTGCCTTATCTCTTAGAGCCTCAGTTTCCTCATTAGTCAAATGCAAATTATAGCATCCATCTTGCAGATTTTTACAAGGATCAAACAAGATAATGTCTACAGAAGCCGAGAATAGGATCTGGGTCAAAGAAAACATCCAAAGATATATAGCCAGTATGATTTGGAGGAAAGAAAGGGTTTGGGCGAATGGTAAATAACTGAGGATGAAACCTGTTTAGGGAAAGTTTGCCTCTGCCACCCCCCAGTCTACCTTGCTACAAGACACTGTCAGGAGTCAGCACTCCATCAGAATTACTGTGTGCCTGGGGAAACGAGGTGACCTTACTCCCATGAGTGTACAGGACTGTACTCGCTCAATGACAAGCTCTGCTTCTCTCTGGATGGCAAAGCAGAAGTTGTCATTAACCACTGGAATATTTCTCCTTAGGTATTTAACCCTGTGGCCTTCCCTAAAGTTTCATATTGTAATTAATTTCTGGGGTCAACAGGCAGTTTTCTCCTAGAACTTCTTATGGCCATATTGGCTTCACTGACATCTCAGCTAAAATGTTACCTCTTTACAGAGGTCATCCCTGACCACCCAACTACAGTCGCCTCAATCACTAGCCACCATCTACTTCAGTATCCTCTTTCATTTTCTTCTTAGCTCTCTTGCTTTTTGTCTGTATCTCCCTTTACAATGTTAGCTTCATGAGACCAGGGACTTTGTTCTGCTCACCACCATAGCCTATACATTTGGAACACTGTCAGAACTGCAGTAAATAGTCCAGAATATTTATTGAATAAGTAAAGTTATTAACTTAAAGATGTGGAGTTACTCCTGTGGTCCTGACACTAGAAGACAATAGGTAGTTATTATTTATTTAATTGACCTGAAATGTTCATGGGGCACCAACTGTGATTCCTGGAGGCTATTAGGCCTCAGAAGACTTTTTTTGAGAGGTCAGTTTTGTCCTGGAACAGGAGTCTTATTAAAGAGAAGAAAGCATAGCCCGCAGGGGCTTCTTGAATTCCTCCATCCTTTGCAGCTGACATCGCCAGTGACACACTCATAGGAAGTGGACTGGGACAGGGAGATTGAGTGTGGACGTCTGGCCCAAATATGAATCTACAATTGTGCTTAGGAAGGACCCTTGAGAAGGTTTATATTATTAAAAGGAAGCCATCGGTTACCAAGAAAACCATTCTAATCCTCAACAGTAGTCATATTGACTGTCAGTCACCATGACGTGGGTAGGTGGTTCTGAGGTCCAGACCCTCATTTTCAAGCTTCTTTGCCCTCCCCACTAAGAGATCCCCACTGAAGAACAGAGATCAGAATTGTAGTGGCATTTGGTGGGTTCAGGGATACAGAACAGACGTGACAACTCAGATCCTGCCATCTGATCTCTACCACCCAGACCCTGCCATGTGAGCCAGCCACCTGTACAAGGTCTGCAGCACCCCTCAGCGCCTTGTCCTTCAGACGGCTGGCAGGAGACTCAGGCTTGCTGAGGAGGCACGCCCTCGATGCTGGTACTGCTGCTTCCACATTTAGACTGCATTGCATTACCTCACTGCCAGCCAATCGGCGCCTCCCAAGGCTCAGCACACATTTTTCCCTTTGCCACAGACATTGCCTCATGTCACTCTCTCTGGCCCTGGAACATGTCGCTTGTTGTGTGCCAAGGGCATGCTCTGGGTGGGGTGGCCCTGGGGACGTGGGGGAAGGAGCAAGCTGGTCCTCAGGGCCATAGGCACCAGCAGCCTCTTCCCTCCAGACCCTTCCATATCATATACATGAATCTAGCATCTCTGGAATGCAATATTCTGCATGCCTGGGCCCCTCTCCATTGGAGTGGGGGCAGCAAGAGGGTTGAGCAGGGGTGGTGAGAGATTTCAGCACCCTTTGAAGAAGCTAGGCCCCAAGTCACCCTCAGAGCCCTAGGTGCATCTGCTGGTAAGAGCAATGGTCTGTTAAGCCTCTTTAAGTCAGGTCCTCTGTGCTGGGTTAGAATGACAGTTTCCCCACCCTCTCTTCGACCTCTGGCTCTTTCTCATCCAAGACTAAATTACAGCTACTGGTATCTCCACTGACAAAACAGAGGCGTGAAGACAATTATTAAGGAACCCAGAGGATGTCTTTTGGCCGAGGCACATCAACATTGTTAAAGCCTCGGGACTCGGGTCTCAGGAAAGGCACCAGCAAGGTCTCACAAGGGCCGGATAACTGTGTGGTCACAAGGCTGCTCAGCCTGTGCTTGGGAGAGCTGACTCCAAGTAGGGACAGAAAGCAGGGAGACAGGGGCCTGAGGCCTTCCAGCAGAGACATCCCACCCCTGTGCCTCAAGTGGCTCCCTGGCCTCTCAGAAGGCCCCTCCATGCTCATTCTAGAGGGACACTTTCAGAGAAGGCATTTTATCTTCATGCGGTCTCACTTCAAAGTTTTTCCTCCAGGTAGAGCTAGAGATATTAATATGTCTTTAAATAGAGAAGAGGAGGTGGATAGGGGACAGGGCGGGAAACCATTATAAATCTTCACAGGGTGTTCAATATTTTACACAAACACAGCTATCCAGCAGCAATAATGGCTCCACAGATGTGCCGCGTGTGTGTATTGCTAATAGCTTTGCAGGCATCGAGGAGGAAAGTGTGGTCAGGGAACACAGCGGAGAAATACTAATGAGGAGCAAAATCAGATGATTCAAGGCTCCCTCCATTCAGTGCCTGTGCGCACAAATGAGGAGCAGGGTCACTCTGCCGACAACGATGACATCAGACCTCAGCCTCCCAGATCTTTCCACTTTGCAAGCCAACAGAGCATCCCCTGCAGATGGGAGGACATGAGTCCTACTACAGATTAACTGTTGTGACTTCCTTAGCCCCTCCCTGGACAGAGGGATTCTGTGTTCAGATATTGTTTAGTTATCGAGTCCCCAGTTGTCATGCACTATACCCAGCAGGAGGTATCATAAACACATCCATCAGAAAACCAGTGAAATTAGAGTAGAACAATGGGCCCGTTGCACACAGAACAGAGTGCACAACAGCTAAGCCAATCTGCTAAATTCAAGTGCTAATGGAATTTTATGGAGACAAAGAGGTGGTGGCCTATAGTGTCAAAGGGAAATTGATCCTGTTGTCATCCTTAGACAATTACATTCTTTCACCGTTCATCCCTCAGTTGATACATCCAGGCAGAAAGGCATGTTCTTCCTTACTACAACCACAATGGCAGTTGGAAAGGGTTTCTCTGATGGGGAAACAGGGCAGGCATGCAATTATTCCAGAATAATTGTCTAAGGGCCTCTTCTTTTGCATCAGGCCAAAGTCTCAGTAAAGACTTTGCACAAGAATTGTACAAGATGTACTGGGCCCTTAAAATGCGTTAAAAAGAAGTCACTTGCCATCAGCTCCTTAAAAAGTAGCAAGAATAAAAAAGAAAAGATGGTGCAGTTAGTAGAAAAGCTTCAGCCTCACTTTGCAAAGCTGATTTATTTTCAGCCTTTTTAATTTCATTTATTACCTAAAGAATAATGCATACATTTTCAAGACCTGTTTAAAAAAAGAAACCTATTACATAACTGCAATAGGTCTGGCAACTATTGTTGTAGTGAACAAACTGGACATCTCATCTCAGAGAAACGAGTTCAGAAGTCTGAGGCCTACGCATTTTTTAAGATGGTCCAATGCACCTGCTTCCTAGACAGGAAGGACAGGAAAATGCTACAGGTTAAAAGTATGAATCTAAACATTCCACAGGGGAAGAGGGGAAGCTATTTCTGAACCATTAGAGGAATGGAGATGGCGCAAGTGTCACTGAATTGCTGTCTCTTCTACCCTTTTCTTTCAAATGACACACAAATAGAGTCTGGTATCCACTCTTACAGGCACTGGGTAGAAGCTGGTCAAACAACCCATGCACAGTGAATCAGTCAAGCATATCCCCATGTTGCATGACCACTAGGCACATCTCTAGGGCCAACAGTCTACTCTAAGGAAGAAGAAAATAGAGGTCTAAATTCTCTGTGGGACTGTAACAGAAACACCACATCATAGAATCAGGGAGAATCTTTCTAGTTCATTTCCCTTTCTTACTATTATTAACATAATTGTGAGTCTTAGAGTGTCAGTGACATGCCCAAGGCCACACACACTGGGCTGAGCTGGGGCTAGAGCTCAGGTCTGCACGTCTTCCTCCAGTGCTCACTACACCACGCTACGCAAAACATGGTCCACAGCCCAGCAGCATGGACAGCACCTGGAAGCTGGTTAGAAACACAGTCTTGAGTCCCATTCCAGGTCTATGAAATCAGAATGTATAGTTCAACAAGATCCCCAGGTGATGGTAAACACACTAAAGTTGGAGGAACATCGCCCTACCCAACACTGTCCCTGTGCACAGACAGGGGCGACTTCTCAGCAGGAAATCTCTGCTTGCCATGGCAACTGACCACTCTACCCCCACAGGCCATCCTGCTCAGAAATGGCCTCTAAGATGCTTTTGTGGGGACATAGCTCACCACTTCCTGTTAAGTAGATCTCCAGAGGACCAGCAACACCAAGGCACAGGATAATTAAAGCCAGGGGTCTGTATGCATCACTGTGCCTTCACCTCTTTTTTGCAGGCATAGCATTTACTTCTCCAATGACAGTCGCTGTCCACCATTTGTTCCATCTCCTCTTGTTAATTAACCGGAATTTACCATTCTTTTGTTCTTTTTTTTTGAGACAGAGTCTCCTTCTGTCACCCTGATTGGAGTGCAGTGGCCTGATCTTGGCTCACTGCAACCTTTGCTTCCAGGGATCAAACGATTCTTGTGCCTCAGCTTCCTGAGTAGCTGGAATTACAGTCATGTGCCACCATGCCCGACTAATTTTTGTATTTTTTAGTAGAGATAAGGTTTTGCCATGTTGGCCAGGATGGTCTTGAACCCCTGATCTTAAGTGATCTGCCCGCCTCCGCCTCTGAAAGTTCTGGGATTACAGGCATAAGCCAGTGCACCCGGCCTGGAATTTACTATTCTTAAAGGAAGTAGGCCTATTCTCCATTTTCAGACCCATGCAAGCTTTCCTTTCTGTTCTTAAATGCATAGGGTTTTCACTCCCAAAGAAGAAACTATCAAACTTTCCTTTAGGAATGATCCAGCTTTTGACCACAAGCCTCCACTGCTTATGAAAAAAAAAAAAAGTTTGTATGTGCAAGATGCTTTTTGAAAGTATTCCCTGGAATATCTAGTCATTATAGAAGAGATTGGTCTGCTCACAATTCTCTCAACTCATTTATTGGGACCTTGGAGTGAGAAAGGATTGAGTCTCACCTCTGCATTGTACAGGTAAGGGGAATGGGATCACGATCTCTTTGTGGACTGGGACCAGAAGAAAAGTCATTACTTCTACAGGCCATGATGGAACTGTCCAACCTGCATGAATCCTTTCAGAGAAATGACCTGTTTCTACACCACAAAGAGCACCACAAAACAACAAAGAAACCTAACTGTGGCAGAGGACCCTTCACAGCCTGAGTCCTTAGCCACTTGCCTAACTATTGATCCTGTGACTTCACAATTCTTTGATTTTTATCCCCCTTCCTTCCTTGGATGAGACACTTGGCAGCAGGTGCCAGGCTTGTTTTTTGTTTGTTGTTGTTGTTGTTGTTGTTTGTTTGTTTGTTTTTTTGTTTAAGGGAGTTTCACTCTTGTTGCCCAGGCTGGAGTGCAATGGTGCAATCCCGACTCACTACAACCTCCACCTCCTAGGTTCAAGCGATTCTACTTTAAGGCCATTTGATTCTTTCCTCTGGCTCTCCCGCCCTTGGCAGCTCTGGCCTCCCTCCTGCAGAGTCCAGCCCAGCCCCTGAGACACAGTTCCTCAGTCTAGGTGGGGAAGACACACTTGCTGCCCCAGGCATGTCCTGACACAAGAACAGAACCAGGATTTATAAGAACTTGCCCTTCTCCCAAGATGCAGACAGTCCAGCCAAGGAAACAAGGTAAAACACACTCAGAGTAAATTTAACTAACGAGGCAGTAGATGAAAAGAGCTTAAGAGAATCTCAGGCAGTAAGTGCAAGAGGCTGCCAGAAGCAGGAAGGGTCATGAAGACTAAAGGCTTTGGTGATTTCATGGGGGAAGGTCAGACTTAAACTGGGTTTTAAAGAGTGGATAGGATTGGCATAGGCAGCAAGGAGATGAAATGAACTGGGTTAGCCCCTCCAGAAGCTTCATGTGCGAGACTGGAAGTGCACAGAAGTCTTCTTACGAGTCCTTCAGGAACAGCAGCTGTTAGCATCCTCTACTGTGGAGAGGAGGCCCCCGGATAGACTCAGCCAAAGGCAGCAGCCTTCTTAGGAATGCATATTATGTCCTAGATCTCAGTGGTGGTGGGCTTTTGCAGGGCTTCTTGAGGGCTCCTGTATCTGCTCACTGCTGAAGTCTACAAAGGCCTTAACCAGTGGAATGCATGTCCCTGCCTAACTGAGACTCCTGGCTGGCAGCCTAGATCTGGAGACCCCAGTCCTTTCCAGGAACCTGTAGGCGCCAAGCAGCATGTTGTCTAAACACTTGGCATTCCCTCCATCTCAGAATGCACCAGATTCCCAAGCAGCAAATACAGCCAAAACACCACATTACACATACTATTGTGTCTTCCACAGCCATAATAAGGGTTGTTTGTGAAGTTGTCGTTGAGTGTTTTTGTCTTTCCCTCCAACATTTTCTATGGTGAATATCAGACTTCTCTTTGTGGCTTCATATTTGTGTTGGTTTGATACACTCTGAAGCATGACAGAAAATACAGCACAGTCCCAAACTCTCTGAGCCAAGGCAGCTGGATATGGGGGGACAAGGGATTGAGAAAGCAACTTCTGGGTCTATGCGGAGCCAAATGCCCTGGATATACCTTAAGAATGATGCCTCACAGATGGAGATTGTGTTGAGTTCTCACTTGTACTATTTATTTGGATTCTTCTTCCACGGCTGTAAGGAAGGAGAAGCAAGCATTATCATCCCAATTTACAGTGTTGCAGCTCATGGCCCAGAGAAGCCAAGAGATTTGCCTAGTTCTACGTAGTAACTTAGTGGCAGAGCCAAGCCTAGATCCTAGGGTTGTTCACATCTCAGCCCTGTATACTCCTAGACTTCATCAGGAGCCCAGGGGAAGTGGAACAACAGTAAAAAGGGAGTGAAAGAGGGGGCATGTCCCATTTAGTTATTACCTTTTATTCCACAGAGCATTAATTTACTTGTGATTGGAAGATATCAGTTACAAACTGTATCATCTAGGAAAATGTATACGTCAACAATATATGCAAAGGATAGAAAGGTATAACATGATGAGTACGGAACACTCAGGAGAATGACTGAGTGGTGAGTATGGTACAAAAATTTTCACTTATTCAATTATTCAAGACAACTAGGACATGATCAGAAGTAAATAGTAAGGCACCCAAGAATCCAGACTTTATGATGCAAAACACAGGTACAGAAGCTTATACGTTAAAAAAAAAAAATCCTCTCAATAAATTCTTCTCATTTGTTTACTATTATGTTTACTGATTTATTCTTGCTTTGTGTATATCATAATTATCTTGGTTATTTCAGTCCTTGTGCAAAATCAAGTTAAAAGTAAAAAAATAGAAAGTGATGAGGATAATATTAGATATACCTATTAAAAAAAAAACCAGCTGATATCCAGACAATGAAGAAGACAGCAAACTAAAGAATTTATTTTTTTAAGAAGCTAAAAAACTGGTAAACAACACAAAATATAGAAATATGACAAAGGCCTGACATCCAATATAACAATAATTATATTCATGATGATGCCCCGCGTCTTTAAGAAAAAGTTTAAAATGGTTGATATCCTACAAGATTTTTAAGAAAATGGGAGAGTATTAATTCATTTTGGAAAGATGATTGGCAGATTAGCTCAGATTAAAAATAGTTGAGAACGTGTGGAGGGATGAAATCTGAAAATTTCTCTTAACAGGAACCTCTAATTGTCCAAAAATGGGAATCTTTTAGAAGAATCTTTAGAGGAGTGGAACTGTAGCATAATCAGAATCCCCTGGAAGACTCATTAAAATCATCTCATTTAATCTTTACAATAATCCTGTGCTATTAACGTTCCCATATTCCATAGGGTGAGACTAGATTTCAGAGGGGTTAACTAATCTGCCAAAGGTCACACTTTAAAAACGGTTGATTCCATGCGAGGATTTGCATCTCTAACAAGTTTCTAGATGATGCTGATGCTGCTTGTCCACAGAAGGCACTTGGAAAGCCACTGTTCTAGAGGCTGACCAGAGGAAGTAGCAATAATAGTAAGAGAAGGACCAATAAGAAATGCAAGAACATGTGAGTGGGAGAGGCCAAATTCTCTTTTATGACATTCCCAAAAGAACAAACACTCCCGTGGGCTCCATGACTCTTAACTAGGAGCAAACCTGCTACGTTGAATGCAGAACCTGCTACATGGATGCAAGGTATTTCTTTCCCTATTCAAGCTTTGGACACAGAATCTTTAGAGAAGCCCCAGTAAACCTAACTCCCCTCTTCAAGCTTCTCATTCAAGACCCTTCCTGGGAGAAAATGTTCCAGGCCTCGGTGGGATATCAAGATCCTTCTCCAGCATCAGGGGCATGTTGCATAATTCCTCAGGCGAGCACTGCCAGCCAATGTTGTCACAGGCACAGCCCAGCAGGAGCCTATAAAATCCTGATACACAAAATGTGTTGACATTAGTAATCTCATAAAGATGGATTTGCCGTTTGCTCAAAAGCTTTCCATAAAGACTGTTTGTCAAAGATAGGAAGGAAAAAGCAGATGCTGAAGGGCTCTCCTCCAAGGTCCTCTTGGGGGACAGGGTGTACTGGGTAAGAGTGGGGGGACATAGTTCACTTCCTCAGGTCCCTAAGCACAGATCATGGGCCTACCTGATCAGGTAGTGGGGCTAATTCTCAAACATCCTGATTTGTCTCTAGTACAGAGCCTCGGCTGAGGACTACAGACTAAGCAAATAGAAATAGATGCTGTAAGAGCATTTACTGAATACTTACTGGATACCAGGCACAGCTGTAAGTGTTTTGCAGGCATCATCTACTTTCATTTTCATGCCAATCCTGTGATACTACTGTCCTCATGGGGAAGTAACTTGCCCAGCCTCACGTATTCTAATGCTGTGGGTTCAAACCCTGGCACCATCTTGCCTGTAATGCAGAACTCTTGGGACTCTTCTTTCCTCTCTTGCTATTCCTTGTCAGCCTCCTTTGCTGGATGCCTCTCATCTCCTTGATCTCTAAATCAAGGGTCAAAAAACAAAATAAAATAAAATAAAACCCTGTCTGTGAACAGCCAGATGGTGGATTTTGTTGGCTTGGCAGGCCATGAGTCTTTATCACAACTACTCAGCTCTGCTGCTGTAGCTCAACAATAGCCACAGACAATAGATAAAGAAATGCACATGAATCGTTCCAATTAAACTTTGTTTACAAAAAGAGGTGAAAATCTGGCCACTGTCTGACAACTCCTGCTCCAAGTAATAGGGCTCCCTAGCATCTGGGAAGAGAATCAATGCTTTGGCCCCTACTAGCTACACTCAATTTCTCTATGCTTCCATCCAGTCTCGAGCCTCTAAATAGCATGTGTATGCTAAGGATTCTCAAATCCATAATTCCAGCCTAGATTTTTGTCTAAACTCCAATCTTTCTCATACCATTACCTATTTCATATCTCTACTAGAGTGTCTCCTAGACACTGAAATGCAAGTCCAAAACTGAACCCCTAATTTCCAACCCTTCCCCCAAAACTACGTCTCTCTCAGCCTTACCCATCTTAGCAAACAACAGCTCATCATTCCAGGTGCTCAGGCCTTAACCATGTGCTTGGTGTCACCCTTCCTCTCATACCCCAGATCCAATTATCAATAACACTATCAAGCATAGCTTCAAGATACATCCAGAATCAGACCTCTTCCACCACTAACTTCATGGCCAAATCACCTGGATTATGACAATAGTCTCCTAACTAGTCTCCCTCCACCCTCCCTTGTCCCTAAATTTCTATCTGCACTCTGCTGGAGTGATCAACCTTTAACAGTATAAATCAGAGCATATGCACTCTGCTTCAATTTGTCCATGGCTCTGTTTCACTCCCAAACCTTCCATTCTCTGGCCCCTTGGAAGCTCAGATATCATCTCTACTCTCAGCCTTCTTCCCTCTGTACTAGCCACACAGGCCCCTTCATGTGCCTCCAACTCACCAAGCACATCCCCACCTCAGGGCCTTTGCACTGGCTGCCTGTGACCATCTCCCCTGATAGCCTTTTGGCTCAGGCTGTAATATCCTCAGGTATGAGCTTGAATACTACTTCAACATTGAGGCCTTCCCTGAATGTCTATATAAGTTAATCACCCTTCTTTTTATCCCCCTTATTTCTTCTTATTTTTCTCCATAGCATTTATCACCACCTGATAATGTAGGTATTTATGTATTTCCTTTTTGTCTGTCTTCCTCAAATAGGAAGTCGGCCCCATGAGAACTAGGGCTCTGTATGTTTAGCTCACTGCTGGAATCCCTGAAGCTAAAGCTGTGCCTGTTATGGAGTAGATATTGAACATTCTTTAAAATAAAGAAATAGACAAACCAAAAACAAATACATAATATCATCATTTTGTTTAACTCTGCAACCACTCTTGCAAATTGGCTAATGAAAAAGCAGAGGTACAGAGGTAAAGTGACTTGCTGAAAGTTACACAAACAATGGATGATTTGATGCTAGAACATGGTCATTCTGATTGGAGGTTTTGTAAGCCTCTCACACAAGATATAAAATTGATAAATTCCATCCAATAATTGCTTCTAAGGAGAAGGAAGCTATGTTACAAAGTTATTTTTGTATTTCAACAGATGACTCCCAAAGCAGTGCTTATCAATTTATCTCACCAATGTTTGTCTACATCACAAAGAATGAGAGACCATGCCATTTGATCCTGGTGGAGACGTGACAGAGCTGGAGGAGAGCTGTTTCAGAAAGAACTAGGTATAGTGTATGTTTGATGACCAAATCCTTGCTCTATAACAATGATGTTCAGACTTTGGGACCATAGCCTTTTTAGATCCACTGACAGAGAAAATACTGATGACCAAAAGCTGATGTAAACTCAGTATGGCTCTTAGATGAATTTCTGCTTGTTCAATCTCAACAACCTCTACAAATATCTGGAAAACAATCACAGGCACACATACAGACAGACAGTCCACATACAGGAGATGTCATCCACTAATCTGAGAGGTGACGTGGTTTAGTGATTAGGAGGTGGCTCTTTTTAACCATGACCCCACCTCCTAATAGAAGAGAGACTCTAGACAACCTTCTTCGGCTCTTTGTGTTTCAGTTTCCTCAATCATAAGGTGATCAATATGCCATCAGCTTTACTGGATTACTGAACTGGATAAGTAAATGCATGAAAGTTCTTAGAACAGTGGCTGGCACATAATAAACAATAAATAGTAACTGTTATTTGTGGCAGACAGTATGCTATGTTTGGAAGGGTCCATAGTTCAGCAGCAGTAATATTCCAGGCCCACAGAGGCTAAAACCCACAGCACAGGAAATACTGTCCTAGAGAGTGATTTCCAACAAGCAGGGCATGCTGGGGATGGAATCATGTGCTGCTTTGAACACCCTGGGAGATCCTGTTACCCACCGTGCACATCACAGTCCAGTAAACTTTCCAAGACACTCTGCTAATTCAATCCAGACATACCCAGAATCAACTCTATTTCGTTTCCAATTTCTGCAGACAGTGACTTCCACCACTGTCCTCATTAGGACCCAATTTTACTATTAGAAAACAATGCTAGTAGTTCCGTTGGGTTTCTTATAAAGAGATTTTGTATCTGCTTCTAACCAATAAAAACTTTATTAGTATATTTAATAAGTTGAGAGCCTAAGATTCCACTTCGGTGGGGACTGGCAATACTTTTTGTTTTTTGTTTTTTTTGAAAGATTGAGGTTTTTTTTTATTATAAATAAATGTTTTCATTATAAATATATGATCCTTAAAGTTACAGAAATATAAAAAGAAGAAAATAATCATCCATAGGTTTGCTTTCCCCTCTCCTCACATTTAATATTTTAGTGGACAAATAAGTCCACTAAATTTTCTTATTCTTCCTAAAATTTAGGAAGAAAAAGTCTTACTTCCATATTTTGGTTTGTCATTTTTCCAAAAGCACCATGGCTCTGGACTTCTGTGGGAATTGATCTCCTAAGCTTTGCAGGGTCTGTGGGAATTGATCTCCTAAGCTTTGCAGGGTCTGTGGTCCCCAGAGGTGACAGGAAGGGAAAGTACATTGCCTATGTGAATGTTAGTATCCCAGAGGCCCTAATGAGAACCACAGGGCACCTGGGAGGAGGGTCAGCAGCTGGGATCTCAGCAGCATTCCAGCCAATCCCATTTATAAAGGCAAAACGGGGTGACACACACATGTCTGCGTACACCTGGGAGTTCTCTAGTAGGAAGTATCATATGAAAGATATGATGGTTGTTAGCTCTGCAGAATAGCACAGAGTGTCTTGGATAACAAAGATCTTTGCACTGTACTTATTTCAACGTATTTACTTTCTATAGCATGCATTGTATCATGTGGATGGGTTATTGTTTTATTCTATTTTGTTATTTTATAGCAGAACACCATAGACTGGATAATTTACGATGAAAACAAATTGATTTCTCATAGTTCCAGATGCTGGGAAGTTCAATAGCAAGGTGCTGGCATTTGACAAGGGCCTTCATGCTATGTCATCTCATGACAGAGGCAGAAGGGCAAGTGAGGGTGAAACTGAAACACAGATGGGGCAAGCTTATTTTATATCAACCCACTCTTGAAATAATGACATTGATTTATTTATAACAATGGAGCTCTCGTGGTCTAATCACCTCTTAAGGGTCCCATCTCTTAATACCATCACAATGGCAATTACATTTTGCATACGTTTTGAAGGGGATATTCAAACCACAGTAGTTATTCTGTTAATAATAACAATTTAGAAAGAGATGCCGCTGCTGCTGCCCCTTTGGTAAAAGATAAAGAATCAGTATGGCTGCTTCTTTCTCAGGGTAGTGACCTAGCCTGTAATGGAGGAAAAGAACAAAGGTGGGAGAGGAGAGCACACCATAAAATTGCAGACATGCTTTTAAAAATGCAAGGCAAGCTGACTGACAGCTGCTTGATACCTCCTAGGCTTCCTAAACTCCAGATCTCCAAAATCATGAAGTAGCTCTCTCTAGTCCTGCAGCTGCAGGAAACCATGAGCTCACCCACAATCACTCTGAGCTGTCTCTCACTGATAAGGATGCACTTTCTTTCTATATTCCAGCCTTACAGATAATGGACAAAGCAACATGAAGTAGGATGATGTGAAAATTAATAAGTACCGTATGGATGATGGATATGGCATCAAAGAAAAGTACAAACAGATATTAATGAAAAGAAGCTAATGCTGAGAACATTTAAGCCCTATCAGGGTTGGCCCTTGGATGGGCTGAACTAGGGTGTGAGCAAAATATGATTCTTTCTTTTTCTTCAGTTCCTCCTGCTCTATAGTAACCAGTAAGCTATTATATGGGGTCCAGGATCTAGCCAATTACACATTTTCAATGTATATATGTGCACATAAAATCACTGCAGCCTTAGAGAGCAGAGGAAGGAATGCCCATAAATGGGTCCCTGTCTTCAGAGATGAAAATGTATGCTCAAGCAGGAAAAGTAATGAAAAGATACACAAGATGCAAAAGTATTTTTATAAACCTGTAGAGAAGAAATGCTATGGTCTGACTGTCCCCTAAAATCCATGTGTTGAAACTTAATCACCAAGGTGATAAGTGGCATTAACAACCTCTATAAAAGGTCAGCTATGTGAGGACACAGCATGCCTCCCCTTAGGAGGAAGCAGCAACAAGCTCTCATCCCAGAAGCAGAGAGCAGCCCTCACCAGACACGAAATGTGCCAGCACCTGGACCTTGGACTTCCCAGCCTCCAGGACTGTGAGAAATAAGTTTCCATTATTTATAAATTATTCAGTCTGTGGTATTTTGTTCCAGCAGCACAAATGGACTGAGATGAGAAGTTAAGAGCAAGACAAGTTAGTTACAAGTTAGTATGAGATCAAATGGCTTGTACTAATTAGTAGCCTTGTGATCTTGGTCAAGTAGCTCTCTACGCCTCGGTTTCTTTAACTTTAAAAATGCAGTGAATTATACCTAATTCACAGAATTAAATAAAAAGTTTATGTAAAATACCTTCCGTTATAGAGTACTGGGCATATAGTAGATGGTTTACAAATGTTAGCCATGATTCTTGTGTTTGTAGAACAGTATGATGTGACAGGAAGGGTCATGCTAAAAAATTGAGGATAAGCATAACTTTTCCCCTTTTCAAGGACTAAGGATGTAAACCTTCCAATATCCAGATCAGGTAACTCCATTCCAAGAGGGATGAAAAAAGCCCTTTGGGCCCCACAGTCCTGGCCTGGCCCCAAAGAAGAGTTACTACTTTTCTTCTGTACAATGATCAAAGCTACCAGAGTATGAATCATGTATACAAGTGAGGGATTCATTGAAGGACTCAGGCAGAAGGACACTATTTGAGATTCATTTCCACAAGCATTTCTAATAGTCACTTCTCCAGTGAGTCTGTGGTGGGTGCTAAGGGGAGCTCAAGGGTGAATGAAACCTGACCTACCTTAAATTGAGACTAAACTCCTGTGTGTGCAGAATACTGAATTGAGTGCCAGTGCTGATGGAGAGAGGGAGGGAAAGGACACACAGGGTAGTTCCTCCACGAAAAGGAGCTCACCCTTGAGTTGGAGATAAAGAGAGAATGCTTCTTGGAAGCCAACTGAAGAATATTTCAGATGGGAGAAGTGAGTCCACAATTACAAATGAGCCTGGTGTCAACTGAGGACAAGTGCTGAGCAGTGGTAAGAAAGGAGTAAGTTGAGGATAGTCATGAACACTGGTGTGTAATGAGATTGGCAGCCCCTAAATTCAGGCCACTAAGTGCAGTTAGGGCAAGCAGGCAGGCATGAGTACACTTCAGCAGTTGCCAACGTGTCTCCACCTCCTAATATTCTACAGTAGTACCAATGGCTCCCTTGCTCCTTCTCTGTGGCAGGAGCAACTCAGAAATTACAGATGAAATATTAAAGACTCATATAAGATGCAGCTGCCAATCCAACACGGGTATGGCAGTTAATAAAGATAACAACAATTAGCATTTGAAGGCCACTTACCATATGACAGGCGTGGTTTTCAATATCTTCAGATTATTAACTCATTTAATCCTCCCAAAAACCCTATGAGATAGGTACTATTCTATTATTACTATAATAATGGTTACTGTAATTTTCGAGAAGATGAAACAGGCATAGAGAGGTTGAGTGAAGAGCTGGGGTGACTTTAAATAACTTTTTGACAAACAGGCAACGCCCTGTTCACAATTCCTTCTCAGGAACTAGGCTAGTTATTTTCCAGTGAGAATATCAGGATAAGGTGCAGACTGTGGCGATGAGACTTAATAAAACTAAGCTATTAGATGAACTTTCATGCTCCTACCTTTGCCTTAGTAGCACTCTCTTCTGGCCAATTGAGATGATGGAGGCACAGACTTACACCTGATTCTATGAAGCCATCACATTGACCCTGAAGAGGGTGACAAGAAGGCCTCACTGCAATTTCTCTCCTCATATAACCATGTGCCTCCAGCTTGCCTCCTTACTCTTTGGCTCTATTTTTTTTTTTTTTTTTTTTACCCACCACCACTCCCAAATGTCTTAATCACACCTTGAGACTACGCTGTGGATCTCACTGTGGTCTTAAACAATGGCTAGCAGTTAAATCTGAATTCAGACACAGCTTGGAAATGAGGGCTAGTGATTTTCATAGCACCAGTGAAGTGGAGAAGGCTGAACTTCACCCTAAGGGAGATATTCACTGAATCAATTTTATCAAAATCTATTTATTCAGTTCTGGTGACATGCTTGTTTAAACTGGCTCTGAGTGAGCACTTTGCCATCAAGAAGCAGCCAACAATGATCTTTAAGACCTACCCAAGATACTTTTAAGCGTGTCATACTGGTAGAAGGCGTCCAGGTGCATATGTACATGCCGTAAGAGCATGTGTCTGGGTACGTGTGGGATCATGGGCTAACAGTGACAATTGTGTTGTTCTTGAATCCTGGTATGATCAAGCCTGAGTCCCTAGAGTCCATCCAGGCACAGAATACCTAAACCCTCTCTAGCTGAAAGTCTCTGTCTGAATTCTATAATAGGTTGACAGTTCTCTCAGCACTTGTAAAACCTCAGCTTCCAGGGCAGCCTTTTTTTTTTTCCTGCAAACCAAGTGGCACAATGAAAAACAAACACCACAGAAGCACTAGGATAAAACAGCCTGTAGATGCTCATTCTCAGGGGCTGAGATTCCCCCTCCTCTAGCTTGATGAAGCAGCCTCAGGTCCCCTTTCCTTTGTACCCACTAGTTCGTGTTCATTTCTCAGTGTCTATTCCCTCTGTGATCCACAAAGTCTCACAGACAGCCCTAGGCGAGTAAAAAATTTAACATCTGACTTTAGATCAGAACAATCTACTCAAGATGGTAACATCTTTTTGGTGTTCTCCAGGTCCAGGACTCTCCAAACTAGGTTTTCTCTTTCTCATTATCATGGTGATACTTGAGCTAATACCCACTCTCCAGGGGAAAAGTTTTTGTTTTGTGTTTTTTAATATTCTTGAAAGAGTGTTCAGGTGAAAAAGAGATAAAGAACAAGCAGGAAATAAACTAAAGACTCATTTCAAAGCAGATGAATCCATACTTCCTATGGACAGATGTTGATGCATTGGTCTCCTACCAGTTCCCAATTACTCCGAAGAGCTCTAGTGAAGGTTAGCTCCAGTGAAGAACACTCCATCACAGTGACCCACCCTCAATTACTCACAGCAAGAAAATGAATCAATCTTACCAATTTAGATGTCCCTAAAAAGCTTATCTGATTCTGTTCTAATTCTGCACAGCTTACCTTTGTATGAAATAAATAATTAATATAATTACATAAAATCCATGTGATGCCTATGATAAATTATGTGTCCAGAACTCAGGATGCATCCACTTGGGAGCCTTAATGTGATTTAAAAGATAAAATCCAGTATTTACCTGAACCATTTGTCAAATTTTGAAGCCATGGTAATTTATGCATACAGATATTACATATATACACACATATATATATACACACACACACTACATTTACATAGCTGACTTAGATGACTCAACCACTTAAAAAAATTTCTTTATTTCTCTATGAACCCACAATGAGCAGAGCACTCTTGTAAAACCAAAACAAACTGCCAGTGCAGCTTGGATACAATCAGTCAAACAAAAGACAGCTAGGCCTCAGAGATCATATTGTGGTATTGTCTCAAGAGAGCATTAAACCAGGAATCAGCAGAACTGGGCATTAGTCAGTTTTGCTATTATTTATATTTAGGATATGAGGTGAGTTATTTAACTTCTCTGACCCTCAGTTTCTGTATGCAACATTAAATATTTTTAAAAATTCACTTATGGGAGGCCAAGGCGGGTGGATCACCTGAGGTCAGGAGTTCAAGACCAGCCTGACCAACATGGAGAAACCCCATATCTACAAAAAATACAAAATTAGCTAGGCGTGGTGCCACATGCCTGTAATCCCAGCTATTCAGGAGGCTGACGCAGGAGGATCGCGCGAACCTGGGAGATGGAGGTTGTAGTGAGCAGGGATGGTGCCATTGCACTCCAGCCTGGGCAATAAGAGCAAAATTCCATCTCAAAAAAAAAAATGCACCTATAATTCCCATACACCCATGTATACTAGCATGTTAACAGTGGCCAATGCCTTTCAACCTTTTTTCTATGCAAATTTCTATCTATATCTTTATCTTCATCTACACAAATACCCATATATCTTTGGAATAATCTTGTATAAAAATGAGATTGGATTTTGAACTCTTTTCTGACCCTAAAAATTCCAATATTCTGGGAATAAAGAGGACCAACAATTGCATTACTGCTGGTGTAGGCAGCAAAGTTAAAAGATGTTTAGTAACTCCTACCAACTTAGAACACTTGGGGAGTAGGCCTACATGGATTACTGAATATTCAGATAGCTGGGAGTTGGTCAGCACAAGTGTTAGAGAAAGCAGGCAGAAGAAATCAGGATGAAGAAGGTAAGTAAACCAGAGTCTTAGGGAGCTTTGGGGGTATTCTGCAAGTAAAGAATCACCACAAAGAAAAATTGTGCAGCCTTCAAAGACAGGTAGAGATACCAATCAAAACAGCCCAGACAGAAGGTCATAAATCATTCCCAGAATCAGCAAGACTAAAGAGAACTGGAAAACCAGGAAGTCTTACACCATTAGTGGGGTTGGTTCAGCCTTTCTAGAGAGCAATTTGGAAATATCTATCACAAGCCTTGAAAACAAGGGTGTCTCTTGACCCACTATAGGAAGTCACAAATTTTGCCTTTCTGAAATGTGTGATCTTTGTCATGTAACCCTGCAATACCTTCCAACTACGGGTAGGACAGAACGTTCTGCACCTTGACACTGGGCTTAGTCACATGATTTGCTTTGTGATGTTAGTAAATGTTATACAAATAGAGACTTAAAAAGCAGGTGTGAGAATAAGCTTGCCCATGCCCCTGCCAATGAGATGAGAATAGGCTAGGGCCAGCCTGCTGGAGAATGAGAAACAGTGGAGAAGAATCAAATCCCCTGAGTCATCCCAGCACCAGCTATCCGAGATCAGCCAACAGTCAGCCAATCAATCCTCAAGCATGAAACCAGGCCCCCTAAGATTAGCAGAGCCATCCAGCAGATCCCAGCCATGTGAGCAATAATGTTTATTATGGGGGTTTTGTTTTGTAGCATTATTGTAGCAGTAGATAACTAGTGCTCCTATTCACTCCATATCTAAGGATTTGTCCAAAATAAATCATCATAGATAGATACAGCAATTTGGCTATAAGTATGCTTATTACTACACTGTTTACAATATCAGAAATATAGAAACAACTTACACGACAGGAAGAGAGAATTAATTATATTATGCTATATCTGTATAACAAAATACCACTCAACCATTGAATATTACAGAAAAGCATTTACTAAGATAAAAACATAGATTTAATAGGTATGAAATTCATCACTGAATTATATATAGAATAATCTGATGTTTGTTAATGTGGATATATGTAATTAGGGAAAAAAGACTGAAGTACAAACACCAAAATAGTAATAGTAGTTTTCTCTGGGTAGTGAGCTTATGGGAGATTTTTATATTCTTGATTTTGCTTATGTCTCATTTTTACTATATATATATCTCTCTCTGTCTTTTAAAATATTTTTTCAGTATTGCTGAAAATTAAGGAAAAAGCCCTCAGCAGACAAAGCCACTGGTGTTTTTCATGAAAGGTGAAGGAAGAACTGAAATGGATAAATCAGGACCGATACTGATCAGAAGCCAATGCCACAGAGATGGTTGGGCAGAGGAAGAGACAAATGCCAGGAGAAAAGGTCTGATCAGGGTGAGAGCTGCTCTTTCACTTGCCTCTATTTCTTCCCTTTTAACTTAGGATTGGGAGAAAAAGGACAGCTGCATTATTAATGCATTAATTATGATAATATTCTGAGCATGGCTAATACATGTCAAACCGTCCTCATGCCAAATTGAAAACTGACATTTTTACTTCATGAATATTGCTCCATCAGTGACATTTATTGTACATTTCCAATCTTGCAACAGTGAATGTCAGGTCAACTATCAAGCGTTTGCTTTCCTTCCACTTTATTTCCTATTTTAAAGCAGTACGCTGTCACTGTTAATTGGGGTGCAAAGTCAGATTACACTTGGAGAATTTGAGGCCTCTCACTTCCTGAACATCTTGCCTTGGTCCCTGGAATACTATGCCATACCTGGGCTTCCTGTCTATCCATGTCTTCTTCTTTACCCTTCATAAACTTGAAATTATCACCACCACCCAGCTTGTCCTATCACTATTTGTTGTTTTATTTTTCCTTTAAAACACTTACCATCATCGAGAATACTGTATATTTATTTATTTTGTAGATTACCTATAACTCTCCATTAGAATATAAACTCTAAGGAATTTTTGTTTTATCCACTGCTGTTTTCCTAGCACCTAAAATAACATAGTTATTTTATGACTACAACATAGTCAGCATTTGTTAAAATATTTGTTGAACGAATGAACCACTTTCATGAATGGGCTTCTGGAAATCCCCAGAGATCAAGTGTTCTATTGAAAAATTTTATCCCATTTAAACCATATGATGATTTCCTGAATCCCAATTTATTAATGACCTATAAGTGGACTTTTTCAAAAAGCTGCATCATTCAGGTACTCATTTTTGATCACCCCTTTCAGATTTTCTCCTGAAAACCCTCAACTACACTCACTTTCCCCTCCGTGTGTCTATTATATTACCACCCTATGATCACTTCTTGTCCATTGTATTAATCCGTGCTTACGCTACTATGAGGAAATACCTGAGACTGGGTAATTCATAAATGTACAAAGAAAAGAGGTTTAAGTGACTCACAGTTCAACATGGCTGAGAAGGCCGCAGGAAACTTACAATCATGGCAAAAGTCACCTCTTCACAGGCTGGCAGGAGAGAGAATGAGTGACAAGCAAACAGGGAAGCCCCTTATAAAACCATCAGATCTCATGAGAGCTCACTCACTATCATGAAAACAGCATGGCTGAAACCACCCTCATGATTCAACTGTCTCCACCTGGTCCCATCCTTGACATGTGGGAATTATCACAATTCAATGTGAGATTTGGGTGGCGCCCCAGAGCCAAACCATATCATTCTGTCCCTGGCCCCTCCCAAATCTCACCTTGAATTGTAATAATTCTTGTGCAGTTTGCCATTATTTTATGCTTAATCCTCACATTTCAAAACACAATCATGCCCTTCCCACAGTCCTCCAAAGTCTTAACTCATTCCAGCATTAACTCAAAGTTTGAAATCCAAAGTTTCATCTGACACAAGACGAATCCCTTCCACCTATGAGCCTGTAAAATCAAAAGCATGTTAGTTACTTCCTAGATACAATGGGATTACAGGCATTGGGTGAATACACCTATACCAAATGGGAGAAACTGGCCAAAACGAAGGGGCTACAGGTCCTATGCAAGTCCAAAATCCAGTGGGGCAGTTAAATCTTAAAGCTCCAAAATTATCTCCTTTGTCTCCCCAGGGCATGCTGATGCAAGAGGTGGGCTCACATAGCCTTGGGCAGTTCCACTCCTGTGGCTTTGCAGGGCACAGCCCCACTTTTGGCTGCTTTCATGGGCTGGTGTTGAGTCCCTGCAGCTTTTCCAAGTGCATGGTGTAAGCTGTTAGAGAATCTACCATTCTGGAGTCTGGAGGATGCTGGTCCTCTTCTCACAGCTTCACTAGGCAGTGCCCCAGTGGGGACTCTGTGTAGGAGCTCTGACCCCACATTTCCCTTCTGCACTGCCCTAGCAGTGGTTCTCCATAGGGGCTTTGCCCCTGCAGCAAACTTCTGCCTGGATATCCAGGCATTCCCATACATCCTCTAAAATCTAGGTGGAGGTTCCCACACCTAACTTCTTGACTTCTCTGCACCCACAGGCCCAACACCACATATAAGCTGCCAAGGCTTGGGGCTTGCACCCTCTGAAGCAATGGGCTGAGCTCTACATTGGCCCCATTTAGCCACAGCTGGGATGCAGAGCACCAAGTTCTGAGACTGCACAAAGCAGCAAGGCCCTGGGCCCACTCCATGAAACTCTTTTCTCCTCCTTGGCCTCTAGTCCTATAATGGGAAGGACTGCCATGAAGATCTCTGAATACCTTGGAGACGTTTTCCCCATTATCTTGGTGATTGACATTCGGCTCCTCATTACTTATGCAAATTTCTTCAGCTGACTTGAACTTTTCCTCAGAAAATGGGTTTTTCTTTTCTATCGCATCGTCAGGCTGCAAATTTCCCGAACTTTTATGCTCTGCTTACCTTTTAAATATAATTACCAATTCCAAACCATATCTTTGTGAATACATATAACTGAATTATTTTAAGAGCACCCAAGTCACCTCTTGAATGATTTGCTGCTTAGAAATTTATTTCACCAGATACCTTAAATCATCTCTCCCAAGTTCAAAGTTCCATAGATCTCTAGGGCAGGGGTGAAACGCAAATTTAGTCTCTTTGCTAAAGTATAGCAAGAATCACTTTTATTCCAGTTCCCAACAAGTTCTTCAACCCTATCTGAGGACTTCATTGTCTATATCACTATCAGCATTCTGGTCAAAGCCATTCAACAAGACTCTAAGAAGTTCCAAACTTTCCCACATCTTCCTGTCTTCTTCTCAGCCCTCCAATATGTTCTAACCTCTGCCTGTTATCTAGTTCCAAAGTCACTTTCACATTTTTGGGTATCTTTATAGCAGAACTCCACTCTCTGTGGTACCAGCATGAGTTTGTTCTCATGCTGCCATAAGGAAGTACCTGAGACTGGGTAATTTATAAAGAAAAGTGGTTCAACTGACTCACAGTTCTGCATGGCTGGTGAGGCCTCAGGAAGCTTACGATCATGGCAGAAGGCACCTCTTCACAGGGCAGTAGGAAAGAGAATGAGTGCCAAGCAAAGGGGGAAGCCCCTTATAAAACCATCGGATCTTGTGAGAACTCACTCACTATCACGAGAACAGAATGGTGGAAACCAATCCCATTTTTTAATTATCTCCACCTAGTCTCGCCCTTGATACATGGGGATTATTACAATTCAAGGTGAGATTTGGGTAGGGACACAGAGCCAGACCATATCAGTCACCAATTCTCAACTGCCTTGTTCCCTGGAAATTTTCACAAACCTCCATCTACATGGTTCCTAAAGCATCCATTCATAATCTACCATGTGCTCATTGCTGGACTAAGAGAAGAACAAAGAAGAAAAAGCATAGCCTTTGAAAGCAAAAAAATGTAAAATAGAGTTGGAAGGAAACAAAACTCTGGTGTGATGTTTTCTGGAAGTTCTGCTGTAATTTCAAACTTGCTATGTCCACAACTGAGCTTACTCTATATGCACTAAGCCTTCTTCCTTAGTTTTTTGCTATAAAAATGACATGCATTCAATATTAATTGTTTTAATAAAATCATGACATTATTATTTAGTGAATAACAGTTTGCTAATGATCACATTGATTATAATCAGCAATTATAAGAAAGATAAATCATGGTTTTTTTTTTTAACCAATAAAGAAATAAGAAAGAAAATGAAAAGAATTTTGTGTGGTGGAGAAATAAAGAATATGTGTGTGTGTGCATGTGGGTGTAATGGTCCAAGACAATACATTTGTGTTCAATGAACAAGCATAAAATAATGGCAAACTGCACAAGACAATTAATGACAAGCAGTTACTAAGCACCTAAGGTTGAAGGAATTTTCTCTCAATCAGGAAGGGAGATGAAACATAGGCTGGGCTACTGGGTGCCCAGTACTACGCTGAAAGTTACAGAAGATACAGAAAAATGAGACATTCCTTTGCTGCTCACCCCCACCCACCCTGCCCCAGTAAGGGGTAGGAAGTTACATTGCATCATTTTCACTATTTCAAGAAATAGCATTCTCCCTCTCAAAACAATCAGATTTTAAATGTACATTTAGTTAATGTAAAGAACTGTCCTTTATGCTGACTGCCTTTGTTATATTTTAGAGTTAAAATGTCTCTTTCTTTTATGATATGGTGGTGAAAAAGTTGATGAAACATTAAGAAAAAAATGATTCTTAGTTGGCAATGCCATGTTGGTCACCATGATTAATTTTAAAATATTATTTTGAAACCTGTAAGTTAGACAATTACTACTCTAAATGACACCCCCATTCCCACCAACAACAATGGAATTATAACCATAGAAAAAGGTTTCTACTGATAAGCTTAGGTATGAGTGTCGATGTGCCTATAACCAAGTCCTGCTATATTGAATTGTTAAATGGAGAGACAAATAAGGATAGCATCCAAGTAGCAAACATACCCTCTAGAGAGATTAGAAGTCTCCACCATACAAGCTTGTCTAACCCATGGCCTGTGGGTCACATGTGGGCCCAGGACAGCTTTGAATGTGTTTGACTGTGGCCCAATACAAATTCATAAACTTTCTTAAAACATGATGAGATTTTTTTAAATTTTTTTAGCTCTCAGCTGTTGTTAGTGTTAGTGTATTATATGTGTGGCCTAAGACAATTCTTCTTCTTTCACTGTGGCCCAGGGAAGCCAAAAGATTGGACAGCCCTGAAACTATAGAATGCTTCTGGGTTTGTCTGATCCAAGAGAAAGTTTGGTTTTAGATCTAGATTTGGAGGAATGCTCATCGTGGGCTCTGGAAACTGAAAACACTAGAGCTGTCCCTATGCAAAATGTCATAGAGGGCCCTGGCATCTTGACACACTGAAGGTGGCCAGGCTCTCAAGGATGGGCTACCCAGTGGCTATGAGGCCAGCTAACTTTCATGTGTGTAGCTTTCTGACACACAGAAGAGCAAGCAAGAGCGTCAGAGTGAGAGCAAGGGAGAGACAGGGGAGGCAGAGACAGAGTGAACTTGCAACTGAAAAGACAGAATGAGAGAAGGGATAAGAAAGAAGTGCAGTCAGGTAGCTCAGTATCATGTCAGTAGAAACACCAGATGTGAACTGTAATTACTTTTTTTCCCCCAACTCTGTTCATGTTTTACAAACCAGCACTGACACTTGAACAAAGAGCTTTGAAAAAGCAGGCAGGAGCTAGGTATGTAAATAGCCAGTGCTCTGTGTTTACTCAGTCTTTTTCAAAGAATGGAGAAGACAGAAGTGGCAGCTTCCTAATAAACACACCACAACGAGCGAGTGCATGGTTTTAGCAGTGTATACATTCACTCAGCATAAGAAGCATTTAGTTGTGAACCCCTGAAATCACAGGGTTCAGGAGGCAAAAATTCAGGGGATTACTTGTAAGTGGGAGGAAAGAAGACAGAAGGTTCACAAAAGGTAGCCAAGAACCTAAGGTAGATTCCCTGTTCTAACACATAGGTCCATTTGGGTTCTTGAGGAATTTCAAGACCAATATGTGCATGTACTTTGTGTTGCATGAATGTGTGTGTGTATAGGTAAAATCATGTGAGATTTTTCCCTGTATACCTCCACACCTTTTTCAACACCAAAATCAAAATACACTGTATTCTAAATACCCATGAATGTCTGATATCTAGTAAGGGCTCAATATTTGTTGAGTTGAACAGACTTGAAATGGAGAAGACCATAGCCAAGCTGTATGCAAACACAGTCTTATTCAAAAACCTCTAATCTTGTTTCCCAGCCCTGCTTCAGGGCATCCACCTTGTCAACAAAATATATACTCATCCCCAAAGACAAAACTAAAGCTGCACCCAAAACCACAAATTCATTTTTGTCTTCTGAGTTCGAAGAGAAACTCAGGCTTCCAGTCTTTAGACATGGCCAGTTTTACTCTGTGTTTCTTCCTCTTTCCTCTCATCTCCATCGTCACCTCCTCACTAGTCACCCCACCTTGAGTCACTCACCCTCCAATCCATACTCCAGAGAGTGGTCAGTTATCTTTAAAGTAAGTTGTGATTGTGTCACTTCCCTGCTCTAAAAACCATTATTGCTTCAGCATCATTGACTGGGTGACATGGGAAGGGATTTGATGAGTGAGCCTGAGAACCACACGTGGAAGATGAACAGGGAACAGAAATGCCAGAGCCTGCCAAGACAGTGAGGTCAACATCACAGGATAAGCCCAACTGGGATGGTCTGCTGCTGGGACTGTCCCCACAGAGTCCGGCGGGGCTACTGTCCCCACCCCTGCCACCGTGAGAGGGGATTTCTCCTCCCAGACACTGAGCCTGGCTTCTGTGGCTCACTGAGCCTGAGGAAAGTGAGATTAGGCTTTGGGGGCCTCAGTCATGGAATGAGGGCACTGTCTCCCTTTTAGACTCATACTGGTAAACTTCCAAATGCAGAAAGGGGGCTCAACCACTGGGCGGCTTTAAAAAGTCAGCAATGCAATCACTTAATCAAACTGTAAATTATGCTTTGTCTGCCTGTCTCTCAGAACATGGTGAGCACAGCAAGGAACATTCACCTCTGTTCCCTCACCCTTGGGTGAGGGACATAGCCCTTGACCAGACCGAGAAGACTGAGGCCCCCCTGCCTCCTTTTGCCAGGATTCTGTAAGATAGAATACTTCCTGGGTGCTGCTGGAGAACTGCTTGGCCACCCAGATTTGCATAATGGGCTTATTCTTAAGACTTGAACTTAGAACCAGAATTAACCTGCAGAAGTTCCTGTGTTTCCCATCTGAGCTATAAGCTGAACCTGAAAAGCATGACAGCTCAAAAATACTCCAAAGAGGTTGACTTACTCCATCTGGTCTTCTATAACTAAGTATCATAGACTGGGTACTTCGTGGTATTACAAACAATAGAAATTTATTTCTCACAGTACTGGAGTCTGGAAGTCTACTATTATGGTGCCAGCACGGTCAGCTTTTGGTGATAGCCCTCTTCTGTACTGCAAACTTCTTACTTCTCATTATATCCTTACATGGCAGAAGGAGGGTGAGGGAACTTTCTGGGATCTTTTTTCTAAGGGCATGGATTCCATTCTGAGGACCTCACCCTTATGATCTAATTGTCTCCCAAAGGCTCTATCTCCTAATATCACATTGGCAGTTAGGCCTCCACATGTGAATTTTGGGGAGACACAAACATTTGGTTCATTGCACAGACAGATTGGCTCAAAGAAAAAATTATTTCATTTTATACAGCACCCATTATCCCCATTTTCAAATGAGGAAACTTTAATATGTGGAAATGGAGAACAGGCCCTTATCCTGTAGGCCCAGTGCCACTGCCAGCGTGGCCCCTGGATATCAACATCTCTTGAGCAACTGTTAGAACTGCAAAGCTTCTGGGTATGGGCCTGTAGTCCCAGCTACTCAGGAGGCTAAGGCAGGAGGATCGCTTGAGTCCAGGAGTTCTGGGCTGTGGTGCGCTATGCCAATCGGGTATCTGCACGCACTAAGATCAGCATCAATGTGGTAATCTCCTGGGAGCAGGGGACCACCAGGTTTGCCTAAGGTGGGGTGAATTGGCCCAGGTCAGAACTGCAAAGTTGGCCAGGAATGGTGGCTCATGCCTGTAATCCCAACACTTTGGGAGGCCGAGGCGGGTAGATCACTTGAGATCAAGAGTTTAAGAGCAGCCTGGCCAGCATGGTCAAACTCCATCTCTACTAAAAGTACAAAAATTAGCTGGGTGTGGTGGCAGGTGCCTGTCGTCCCAGCTACTTGAAGGCTGAAGCAGAATTCCTTGAACCCAGAAGGTGGAGGTTGCAGTGAGCTGAGATTGCGCCGCTGCACTCTAGCCTGGGTGACAGAGGGAGACTCCATCTCAAAAAAAAAAAAAAGGCTGGGCGTGGTGGCTCACGCCTGTAATCCCAGCATTTTGGGAGGCCGAGGCACGTAGATCACCTGAGGTCAGGAGATTGAGACCACCCTGGCAAACACGGCAAAACCCCGTCTCTACTGAAAATACAAAAAATTAGCCAGGCGTGGTGGTGGGTGCCTGTAGTCCCAGCTACTCAGGAGGCTGAAGCAGGAGAATGGTGTGAACCCAGGAGGCGGAGCTTGCAGTGAGCAGAGATCGCGCCACTGCACTCCAGCCTGGGCGACAGAGTGAGACTCCATCTCAAAAATAAATACATAAAACAAAATAAAATAAACCTGCAAAGTCATATGTCCCACCAGAGACCTACTGAATCAGATTCTCTGGGGAAGAGCCCAGTCATCTACCAGTGTTTCTGGTAGAAGCTCTGCCAGCGTTTCTTATGCCCACTAAAGTTTGAGAATCACTACCCTATAACAGTGTCTCCAGATGTTGTGGTATGTTTTCCCTGGATGGTGTGACACAAATGCCACATGATGAACTTTAGGAAAAAATAGTTAGCTGTTAGGTATTCATTTCAATATGTAGTCAGTAAAAAACCTGGTTCACATATTGAACCCAGGATTTCAAAGACATTGCTTGTAAGAAGATGTCAAATCTACTTAAGTCAAACAAGAGAATTGGTGTAAAGAAAACCAAAACTGTTGTAGGGAGTGATGGTGAAAATAGTGAACCTCATACATAAATTACTAAAGTCTGGGATACACGGTATACCTCCAGTTCCAGCTATAAACTAGCTATCTTGATCTGTTGAGGCAGCTACAACAAAATACCATAAACTGGGTAGCTTATAAACAACAAAAATTTATATCTGACAATTCTGGGGGCTTGAAAGTCCAAGATCAAGGTGCTGGCACATTTGGCATCAGGTGAGAGCCTACCTCCTGGTTCATAAATGGTGGCTTCTAGTTCTTCTTCTGTCTTTCCATGATGGAAGGGGTGAACAAGCTCCCTTGGGCCTATTTTATAAGAGCACTAATCCCAAAGACCTCACGACTTAGTAACCTCCCAAAATGCCCCCCTCCTAACACCTCCTAACACATCTTCTTACAAGCAATGTCTTTGAAATCCTGGGTTCAATGAGTGAGCCAGGTTTTTTACTGACTATATATTGAAATGAATACCTAACAGCTAACTATTTTTTCCTGAAGTTCATCATTGGCGATTAGGTTTCAACACATAAATCTGAGGGAGGGACACAGACATTCAGCACTGAAGACGAGAACATGAACCCCACTTCTAACTGAGCTCCCCTGCCGGCATCCACTGCTCTCTCCAAAATCCCCTTTACCCGATACCTCAATTTAACCTCAGAACCTCTGTCCATGGCTTTCAACCCTAAATAAAACTAAGAAGGAGAGGAATGTGTAGTTCTATCTTCTCGGCTAGAATAAGAGCATGAAAACCCAGAATGATGGAGGAGGAAACATGATGAAAGTGGAAAAGGGCTCAGGATTGGGAAGCTGCAGGCAACAAAGATGAATTATGCCATCTTCTCCAGTTATAGGTCCCAGTGTCACTCACCATCATTCCCACGCACTTAGAGGCTAAAGGCCTCCACGTTGGCAAGATTAAAATGAGAAGGGGCAGTCAGGGCTGACATCATAATTTTTCTACTACTAATAATAATGCTTATTTACTATTATTATTATTCATAATAAAGCCATTTAAACCCCACTCGATAAGATGTTTAACACGCCCATTAAGAATAGGAAACCTATTTCCTGCCTGGCACTATTTACACACATCACTAGGAGACACTTACTGGCTGGGGGAGCCCCATTAGCTCTAACCAAGAGTCTTGGCAGGAGCTCATGGAAGAAAATAAATCCCTCAAGTAGAATTACGTGTGGTCAGTGAGGTCATCACTCTTGTTTGGCTGGGCTGCACTCTAAGCTGAAGATACAGAGATGGAGCAGGGTGACCCCACAGCCATGCTGGAGATATGTACCCTCTTCTCTCTTCCAAAGCCAGCTGAGCACAGTGTACTGGCACAGCCAGCTCTGGGTAAAGTTGAGAAGTGGTGAAGCCAGTTTATTATCTACCTTTCTATGTACTCTTCCCCACTAATGGGCAATATTCCCCACTCCCATCTGGCTCTGCATATTTTTCTGCTGCTTCCTGGTTGCTCAGAATCCCCATTCTATGATGGTTCCTTTGGAGCCAAGAGACTTCCAGGCCCATCCTGCAGCCCTTTCAAGACTCAACTTCTTTTGGTCACCTTCCCTTGAGAAAGAATTGTGTCCAGTAACCAAAGTCATCCATCATGTTTAAGGGTCATCTACAGTGGAGTCTCCATACATCATGTCTGACCCAGGTAAAGAGGAGCCAGGAGTCTCCTCTCCCAGGGACACTCCTCTCGAACAGAGAACTCTAAGGATTCAAGCAATCCTTCCCTATAGATTCCAAAGCCCTGTCCCCACCTGAAACCACTAAGGAAACACTGTGGTGCAAAGGCTTTCTGAATTGTCCTACCTTCCCCGGGGCCAAATCACACACTAGCCACTGACTGTGGACTTGGTCTGCATTAAGCTGGTTCCTGGTAGAGCTCAGCACTTTCCACACTGAGTAAAGCTTTCTTCCCAGCAGAGGGCAGCAGCGGTCAGAGGCTACAGCCAGTGGTGCGCAGCCATCTCAGAGGGACTGGATAAAATGGGAGGAAAGAAAGCAGAGGGAGGAGGAAGGAAGGAAAGAAGGTGGGGCTCGGGGCAAGCACCCAGGGCTCGCTGCTCCTTCACCTTCCACCCTGGTAGGGTCTGGCTCTATGACCAGCGCGCCCATAACCTAACGCTTTCTGGTTGGCCTGTCTCACCCCGCACCGCCAGCTTGGAAGGCTTTGGGTTATTAATCTAGCCCAGCCAGCCCCAGCGCACTTAAACCTCTTAGCTTTCCCTTACTCAGCTGCTGATGCCACATGGAAAACTTGAAGGAAAAGAAAAGGGGAGAGAAAAAAAAAAAAAAAAAAAAAAAAAGGCCCAACATTTTAGTCTGGGGTAGTTCTGCTTCCACAGCAGATATTTTTTGCATCCACTTCCTTTCAGCAGGAGCGACATTTACATGAAAACAGAGCTGAGGACAGTAGTTTCCCTGGACCTGAAGTCACCATTTGGCCCTTCTGGGCTGCTGCCAACGCCAGCAGCAGTGTGAGATCATCGGGGCACCTGTTTTTAGAGAGTCTGGTTTT
>NW_016807225.1:5138220-5143110 GCF_001698545.2 Rhinopithecus bieti | reverse complement strand
TTTGTTTGTTTGTTTGTTTTTGGCGGAGGGGTGGGGGGGTGGGGACATGAGCTTAACACAGGCTCTCAAGACAAGTATGATCAGGAAGTTGGGCACAATTGATCAACTAAAAAAGCAACACGGTTTCATTGAGGCAGAGCTGCCAGTGTGAGGAGGGAACAAAATCATAACGTTCAGAAATGTCTTCGAAGGGATAGAATCTGTGGAAATCCGAAGTGTTCAAAGAATGACCAGGGTCAAATTTTTGCCAATACTTCACCTCCCATCTTCTCTGACTTAATTGTTGCTGCTAACTTTTCAGATGTGATTGCTGGGCTATAATACTTTTTCCAGCTTTCATCTATCTGAGAGCCAGAATTCCAGCCATGATGAATTTCAAATGCCTCTGCCAGAATGTACAGAGGCCTCTATCTACACGTAGTGCAGGACTACATACAGAACAAACCCCCAAGAAATAGTTGTTGCCTGCCTAATTCCTGACATTCATACAGTGTTTTGCAATATTCAAAGTGCTTTTACATTTATTATCACATTGGCACCTCATAGCAACCTTATAAGGTAGACAGCCATTATTAAATCCATTTTACAAATGGGGAAATTGAGGCATAGAGAGATTAACTAACTAGTAAATGGCAGAGACAGAACAAACTCTTGTGGGATTCTATTCCTGTCTGCTTATGGACTTGAACTTGAAAACACAGCCTGCTGTTATAATCCCCTTCACCCAATGATCAAGACACCTTGATTTTCAAAGCACTGGATGTGCCAAACCCCAGATGCTTTAAAAATTCTCTCGCACGGGAAAAGCTCTCTACCTAAACCATCAGTTTTAGGGTTCAGTCTAGAGAAAGAGCTTCTGAGAAATCCTGGCGGTACAGCCCTGTTTATATGGGAAACAGGAAAATGAAAGGCCTTGTTTTAGGCAAGTTCGTGAATTCCAAATTAAATAGATTGGCACCAAAAGGCAGTCTTCTTAGGATCCTTGCTTTCATTTACGCCTTGATTTGTCCATTTAATCAATGAATATTAAGTGAGCATCTTCAATGTTCAAGGAACTATCTTAGAATCAAAGGGGTATGAAAAACACACAGGGCAGTTATCCCTGCCTGTCCGGTGCTTATAATCTAGTTGTATAGACAACATATGGTCATACAAAATAGCATAAGGTAGTATATACCAAGTGCCAAATGAATGCTGTTGCTGCTGAGCACTTTAGAAATTCAGAGAGGGAATGGCACGGAGTGCTGAGGAGGTCAGAGAAGGCTCAGTGGAGGACGTGGAACATAATCTGATCCCTGAGCAGGAATCAAAAATATGAAGACGAGATCTAGTGGAAACATTCTAAATATGGGAGAGAATATTGACTGAGACCCCCACCTCCACCATATGTCGAGTGCTGTGGTAGGCCTGCACAAGGTTTGGGATGATAGGCAAAACTTACCATGGCGGCCATGAAGACAACAGCCTAGGGAAACAGTAGATAAGGATAGAAAGATTAGTAGGAGATGGAGCTGGTAATGCAGACCAGATCGAAAGACCTTCAATACCAGGCGAAGGACTTGATTCCAAGGAGGAAAGGTGTAATACATAAGTTTCTAACCCATATACCTCCTAGACGGGAGGCCGGGGTGTTCCATCAGGAGCTGCACTGTCCCATAGGTGAGGAGTAAGCAGTGATGCCTGGTAAATTTCTAAACAAACAGAGATTCTGGCTTCATGCAAACATTCTCAAGACAAAGGAAGAGACAGGTAATAGGTGAAGTAGGAGCCCAGTCAGAGCCCAGCCCTGTCTATTTAACTGTCTAGAGATAGTTAAATAGACATTCGAGGAAGCATTTGTAAGCCTCCAGTGAAGATGTGTGAGGTTGCTCTTGACAGAGCCAAATACTATAACCTTCGCACTGAGGCAGGAATAGGAGAGGGGGACAAAAGAGGGCGGAGACAAAAGATGTTCACTTAAGTCAGTCAGTTATTGGCATCAAAGCCAGAATTCACCTCCTCTCTCCATTATTATTGTGCTTTATTATTATTATAAGGGAGAAATTGCTATTCACTAGGCTTTTTCCCCCTAAGTATTTTAAATGCTGCTGTAACAGTAAATATCACCTCTGGCATATTTGTCCTGGAAGAAAAGAATATGATTTGGAATACCTAATTGAAATGTGCTACAGGAGATAAGGCAGCTGCAGAGACTGACATTTAAAGGTAGGAGACACCACTGAAGACATGAAATATTACTGTTGCTGCCTCAAAGCCAAAAGCCACTTTCACAGAATGGAAATATCTTCCAGCTCTGCTTCCTCCTTCTGGGTCCCCCATGGTCCCATTCCTCAGACTCACTGCTGTAGGGTTCCAGTCATCCCTGCTCCGCCTTTAGAACCCCAACCTGTTTGCACTGAGAATGCTGAAGGGCAGGTAAAAGAGAATGATCTCATCCTAGTTCTCTTTTGCTCTTATGTACCCATCTCAAAATCCTAGGTCTTATTTCTTGATAAATCATTTACGTGAAGGTGGATGGGCTAGACACAAAAGGAAAGGAAGGGATCTGTCAGTGCATCTCAATAGGTCTCATTAAAAAACTGTTTTATGCCACTGTTGCAGAAACATATTTAAAAAATAGAGGTTACCTGTGCTTAACACCCAACAAGCCCTGCCTGTTGATAACTGGACACAGTTACTTTCTAGGGCATGGATCTAGGTAAGAGCTAATTCACTGCTTATTCCCTTCACCCACACACTGAATAAAGACAACTTGCCAACCAACTATTAGACCTACTGCAATTCAGATTAACCACGTTTTTCATCAAATCTATTTCTGTTATCATTTTTCTATCCATCGAGGTAGCTTGTCTCCAAAGACAGTCTCCCAATAAACCATAACTCCTAATATTTGCCTTTGTGTAGTCCCCTAATTGGTGAATATCGGAGAGCCCTTTGCCTTGTTTTTGATCAATAAAATATAGCAAAAGTGACACTGAATGACTCCTGAAGCTAGGTCATAAGAAATTTTATTTTTTCTGCCTGGTTTTCTCAGAATAGTTGTTCTTTAGATAGCTCTTCTTGAAACCCAGTCACCATGCTGTGGGAAGCCTTGGTCACATGGAGAGATCATGCATAGGTTCTCTCTGGCTGAGTTATCTCATCAACTGCCAGCCATTTATGTGAATGAGGTACCTTGAATGTCCCATCTCATCAAGACACCAAATGATTGCAGCCCCAACTGATGTCACATAGAGTAGAAAACCACTCAGGTGATTACAGTTATTTCTCAACTAGAAAATTTACTTAGGATTGTCAAGGCCATGTGGTATTTACACTCTTTGTTAGACAAAATGGCTTTCAAGAGTCTTAAGGAATTTCTTCTGGTACCAATTTCTATTATGGTTATCCATTATTTTATATTTTAAAGAAAATTATCCCAAAATATAGTGGTTTAAAACAATGTTATTTCTATGAGTTTGCTGGGGTCAACTGAGTAGTTTAATCTTGGGGTCGCTCATGTGGTTATCGTGCATTGTAGCCTGGACAGGATGTGCAAGCTGGTTTCTTCACTCCCATGCCTGGGACCTCCTTGGCCTCTTTCTTGCTTCATGGGTTATCTCTTTCCCCAAGGCCTCTCCACCAAGTTTGGTTTTCTCACAGTGTGGTCATTTGTTGGTAGTCACATTACTTACATGGCAACTGGCTTCTAAGAGAAAACAGAAGCTGCCAAGCCAGTTAAGGGCTACTTCCAGAGCTGTCTCACTGCCTCGCTAGTTTTTTTTTTTTTTTTTTTGAGATATAGTCTCACTCTGTCACCAGGCTGGAGTGTAGCGACATGATCTCCGGTCACTGAAACCTCCACCTTCTGGGTCCAAGCGATTCTCCTGCCTCAGCCTCCTGAGTAGCCGGGACTATAGGGGCGTGCCACCACACCCGGCTAATTTTTGTATTTTTAGAAGAGACGGGGTTCCATCATGTTGGCCAGGATGGTCTCGATCTCCTGACTTTGTAATCCACCCACCTCGGCCTCCCAAAGTGCTGGGATTACAGGTGTGAGCCATCGCGCCCTGCCTGTCTCAGCATTAAACCACCATATTTTATTGATCGAAGCCATCACAGGGCCTATCCACATTCAGGAGGGTAGAGAGAGAGTCTACCTCTTAATCTTGATGACAGAATGTCAAGGATACATTGCAGAAGAGTGCATGGGATGGGAAATATTATTGTGACTTTCTTTGAAAAATACAATCCATCACAACCTACTACTGTTTTCCTATTTTAAACTCCTATCCCTCCTTGGATTAGAGAAACCCATATGAGGATTATAATGAGTCAAAGGTATAGTATGATCGTCAGAAATATGAATAAAATGTTAATTGCCAAAATAACAAATCCAAAGCAAGGAAAACCAACAGGTCTTCTGGCCTCTATACTGATGAGACCAGGTAAGAAATAACATTTTCATGACTGAGTGCTGAATTTAAGAGGAGTCAATGAAAAATTGGAGTATGTTCCAGGAAGAGTGTTCAAGGTAGTGTTGGACTGAAAATCATATCATTTTGGAAGTATATGCTTTCCTATGCTGCTCTATTTGAAGGAGATGTGTGGGCAAGATTCCCATCTCAGGCCGGGCACGGTGGCTCACGCCTGTAATCCCAGCACTTTGGGAGGCCGAGGCAGGCAGATCATGAGGTAAGGAAATCA
This sequence comes from Rhinopithecus bieti, assembly GCF_001698545.2. NCBI lineage: Eukaryota > Metazoa > Chordata > Mammalia > Primates > Cercopithecidae > Rhinopithecus > Rhinopithecus bieti. The sequence goes on along the minus strand of NW_016807225.1, from coordinate 5,138,424 downwards.
AGACCATCCTGGCAAACACGGTGAAACTCTGTATCTAGTAAAAATACAAAAATTAGCCGGGCATGGTGGCGGATGCCTGTAGTCCCAGCTGCTTGGGAGGCTGAGGCAGGAGAATTGCTTGAACCCAGGAGGCAGAGGTTGCAGTGAGCTGAGATTGCGCCACTGCACTCCAGCCTGGGTGACAGAGACTCCATCTCAAAAAAA
>NW_016807225.1:5134062-5136475 GCF_001698545.2 Rhinopithecus bieti | reverse complement strand
AAAAAAAAAAAAAAAAAAAAAAAAAATTCCCATCTCAGCTCCTCACTTGTTCCCCTCTGTGTCCCCTATGGCATAAACCTGTAGACTTCCAAGTTGTATAATTTGGATTCACTGGCCAAAATCTCATCTGAGATACTTACGTTTTTAAGAGTCTATGGCTCTTTTCTCTTCAAGGGCATGTATATGGTGCTCATTGTATGTAATTTTCTGAGATCTATCAAAGTGTCACCATTGTTTCATGCCCGATGTCACTGTGGTAGATATTATTCTCTGTCATTTCCAGTCCTCCTTCTCTCTGGGAAGACAGAAAAATTATAGTTCTCTAGAACTTTATAGGTAAGCATGGTCATATGACCTGCTTTAGCCAATGAAAGTGGTAAGAACATTTAAGAGATAATTTCTTTCCTGTTCTTTCTCTGCTGTAGAAAACCCTAAAGACTCATGTTGAGATGGTCACATCAAAAAGCAGCCAATCTTCTGAGAGTATAGGTCCCTGAACGTCTGCGATAAGCAGAGCCCCACTGTTACCAGTGTTAAACGTGTAGAATGAGTAAGAAATAAAGTTATGCTGTTCTAAGTCACTAAAATTTGGGAAGTAATGTATTACTGCAGCATAATTAAGTCTAACCTGACTAATACAATCACCATGATGCGAAAAAGCATCCTGAAAAACATACCCTTGAAATGTATCTAATCTTTTAGGGATATATTTCTATAAATGAAGACCTGAAACCTAAAAGCAATTCTATTTCAGAGTAGCTCAGGAAGTGGTAGGACAAGACCAGCAAGAACCAATGATTATCCTTTAAAGCCAAGAGTGGTAGGGAGTTTCCTCTATGAAGTTATCTTGAACACTCTTTTCCCCCAGGTTCCAGTTAAGTGTGTCCAGACCTGTCTGCATTCCAATAGCTTTGGCATATTGAGAAACTCTCCATCCCAGAGCCTACACTTCAGCTTCTGAATGATTCAACAGAGGTGGCCCTCTAATCCAGCTGGCTTTTAATAACTCTCACAGCATGTACTGCCCTAGAGGCCTGTGGCTAGTGAGGGGTCAGCATCTTGGAAGAGCCAGTGAGCACCCAGGCCTTGAAGAAAGGTTATACAGACTGTATCTTCAACAACAACAATTTAATTAAAAAGTGTTGCTACTTGTTAAATAAACACTCATGCATTATGAAACACATCATCTACTCTGCCCAGCAAGGCTGGAACCTGAGTCCCTAAGAGAAGTGTTTGTACTTCTGGAAATTTCCCTTCCCAGTCCCAACCAGAAGATTACTGAAGAGGACAATGAGTCAATAGCACGGCATGATTTTTAATTGTCAATTTAGGGGGAAAAATCCTGCATGTTCAAAAGTTTGGTTTTAGTAGAGCAGTTTCATATAGTTCATCTATCCTAATGCAAGCACCTCTGGTTAAAGTAGGGAGGAAAACAGTCAAGAAAAGAAAAAAATAAACCGATCACCCTATTAGAATAGAAAATAATCATCTGTGACTTTCTACTCCTAGATCCTACCCACCCTTTCCTAGCCAATGGCCCCTTATTGTCAGGCAGGACCTTCCAGAGATCAGACAATTTATTTCAGAAAACACTTACTGGAGTCTTGCTAAAAGCAAAGCATTGCAGGGCATACACAGGTAAGGAAGAAAGAGCCGATTTACAATCCATAAGGTGCTCACTGGAGACAAGGACACAAATAATCATTGCATATTGCAAAACAATGTTAGTTGTCGTGAGAGACACATAAATCAATTGCAAGGAGGGCTCAAAGGAGAGCCTGCTCCTCCCCTGCCTCTGCATTCACTCAATAAGCATCCCATCTAAGACATTTTAGGCGGCCTTAGTGGCATGTTCAAGTTCAAATCAACTTTTTCCAAACTTGCAGAAGAACTTCACTTATGAAATACAATTTTATACTTGTCAAATGGCAATGAGTACAAAGGTGATAATGCCGAGTATTGTCAAGAATAGGGACAGTTTGGAACTTATTCTTGCGCATGGCTGGTGGTAATCTGAACTGGTACAGCCCTTCTGGAAAACAATCTGAAAGTATTTGGTATGTTTAAGCATTATTTGCCCTATAACTCAGGAACACCACTTTTGGGAATATATCCCCCAGCAATTTTTGCTCAGGGCCACATACCACACTCTGGGTAATTGTGGAAGTTTTAGCACTAGAGGAACAGAGGCAAAGATGTGGTGAATGTATACAGAGAAATGCCGTGCTGAAGTTACAGAGAACCAACTAAACGAAAACATAGCAACATGAAAGATCTTGTAAACACAATAGTGAATGGAAAAGGTAAAAAACTTCATCAAGATATATAGCATGCTGCCAGTAAAATACGTTTTAAATGCCTAACAAGAAAAGCATGCTGCATATCTTACCAGGGTATATGCATTTAAAAAAAA
>NW_016807225.1:5113701-5133599 GCF_001698545.2 Rhinopithecus bieti | reverse complement strand
ATATATATATATATATATATACAAGTTATTGTAATTGGTATCTCTAAGGAAGGGCCATTGAAGATATAATTAGGGATGAAGGAAAAAAATAAAACCAGGGAGGCCTTGCACTACTGATGATAGTGTGTTACAAACAGAAAGACTCGTATTCAACTCTCTTCAGCCGAGGTCAAAAGGAGAAAACACACTTTGTTTCACTGGGGCAAAATGTGAGATATGTGTCTGAGCCAAATTCATATACAGTGTAGTTTACAAGGACAGGCACTGATATCAGAAAGACCTGGTTTTGAATTAGAGCCGTCATTTATTAGCCATGGCTGCAAGGATTAAGAAACAATAATGTATGTAAAGCACTTAGCACAGTGCCAGTGCAAAGTAAGCAATGAGCAAATGGTGGCTATCCATAATAGATTATATAATTTATCATTTTTTTTCATCTCCCTCTACTTTAGTCTACACACCTTGAAACATTTTACATGGTAAGAAAATCATCATAAGCTGCTTATTGGCTTATGGTTTATACTCTCCCTGCAACCAAGAGATTCAGAGGTATTATATAAGATTAATCAATAAGAAAACAGAACCATCAGGGATAAAAACAGAAAGATGTCCTCTAAAGGAAGCAGAGAAAGTAAATATCAGCAAGTATCTGGGCAGAAATGGAGACTACATCTGAGCAGAGAAGTTAGCCAGAGTCACAGCAATGGAAATATTCATAGAAAAGAAACTATATGGACTTCATCATTTTCATTTCATAGTAAATAAAGCTGGAAAAGTCCTTTGCAGAAACACACTTTGTTTAGATACTTTAATACATGGGTTTTCATGTTAGAACTGTTGGATAACATGGAAGACAATTCCTACCAGGAGTTTGGCGAAGACACAGAATATCCATCTAGAAAGGTGACTCAGGAACTGAAGGATGGTTATGAAGCTGTTGGAAGGGTGAAGGGAGTGCTGAAGTCACATGTTTGGGTCTCTTGTTTTCTGATAATTTCACTAAGCTCAGAGAAAGAACTGGCTGAATCTGGAAGAATGGCTGGTGAACATAACAATTAGACAGTCTTTCTTACATAGTATAGTTGTTAAGGTCCCAAATTCTGGAGCCAAACCACCTAGGTTCAGATCCTGCTCTATCACTTACTAGCTCTGTCATCTTGGGGAAGTTACTTACCCTCTCTGTGCCTCAGTTCTCTCAACTGTAAAATGGGGATGATAGTACCTATATCACAGGTTTGTTGTGAGAATTAAATAAGTTAATATTCTTAAGAACAGTGCTGGGTGTACAGTAAACACTACAAGAGTTATGTAATCATGTATTCAATAAATAAATATCACATGCCTTCAGCAAGCCTCTGGCAGGTGCTAGATTGCAGTTGATTCTCACTGAATTATCTTAACAAGTATCTGGAGTGTAGATATTCTTTGACGCTTTAAGTACCAGCTGTGAGGGAGGCAAAGTTCTCTTGTTAACAGTTAGAAGCTGAGCCTGTGTTCTTACACAGATGAAATATATATATATAAACTCTTCTTACCAGGCGCTGGAGGAGATGTAAAATCACGGTGACAATGGTAATCCTGTAGCTGTCAATAAGAACTAAAGGCCACTAGGCACCTGGCTTTGTGTCAGGACCTTTATGCATCTTGGTTCTCATCCTCAAAACAAATTAGTCACTACTGTTAGCTCCATTTTATAGATGACACACTAAAGTTCAGAGCAGTTGAGTGACTTGTTCACGGCCATGCAACCTATTGATGTTAGAGTTACTATGCTCTTTCCACTGTATGACACTGCCCCTTCCTCATTCAATTAAGCAGGAGGGAAGAGGACTATTAAAGATAGAAGATCTCGGTCAGGTGTAGTGGCTTGAACCTGTGATCCCAGCACTTTGAGAGACCAAGGCAGGAGGACTGCTTGAGCCCAGTAGTTCGAGACCAGCCTGAGCAACATAGGGAGACTCCCATCTCAAAAGAAAAAAAAAAAAAAAAAAAAAAAAAAGCCAGGTGTGATCATTTTCATCTGTGGTCCCAGCTACTCAGGAAGCTGAGGTAGGAAGATTGCTTGAGCCTGAGCCTGGGAGGTTGAGGCTACATTCCGCCACAATCATGCACTGCAGCCTCGGTGGCAGAGTATGTCCCTGTCTCAGAAAAGAGAAGAGGGAGAGGAGAGGGGAGGAGGGGGAGGGGAGGAGAGGAGAGGGGAGGAGAGGGAAGGAGAGAGGATAAAGAAGAGAAGAGAGAGGAGGGCAGGAGAGCAGAGGGGAGCGGAGGGAAGGGGAGGGGAGGGGAGAAATCTCCTAGATGTCTTTTTTATTTTACCATCAACTGCTAGGGAGAAGCCCAGTGACCACAATACTATTTCTTGATGGTCTACAAAAATGGAGATCGGGTATTTGTTAATTCAGTGGAGCTTAAAGTTGATAAATTTCTTTTTTTGTAGTGCAACCAACATCATAAATGCTATTTATACACAAGGCACACTCCCATAGCAAAGAATCTCCAGAGAGCATGTCAGAATGCAGGTGCATGGAAATGATGTTATTTTAGCCATAAGCCTGATCTGCCTTAAATTTTTAGCAAATCTTTAGCATAATTTTAGTATATGAATTATTATTTAGTAACATACTACATGTGACACACCATCAATATGTCTCAGCACCAAGATTAACACTGGCTAGTTTAAGAAGCTCCAGGGAGGTCACTCTCACATAAACATTTCCTTTAGAGTCAGTAAAATGCAGTGCTCGATTTATACCTTTTAAAATTTAGTTGACTTTTGAAGGATTTTGGAATCTCAAGAGCTTTGGATTAAAATGGAAATGCCATCTATACTATTATTATTTAACAAAGTAATTTCCAATTTAACCAGCCTCTTGGCATGAGTTGCATAATAGATGTATGAATGAGTGACGTCACGAAGACTGGAGTGGGGGTGCGGGAAGCTGGGAAGGCTGAAGAATAAGAAGAGCCAATAGAAACCATCATTTTCTTTGGATTTGCCTTGGAAAATGGTCTGAACCATCTCTTCAGCAACAGCCTGTGCTAGAATGGAGATTCCAGGCAACAGAGGCAGGGCTGGTCTGTGTAAATGCACACATAGGAACCTTGCCTTTGAAAAAAGGAGACAAGAGCTCCTCACACATAGGATCCCAATCTCACATTTCAACATCATCAAAATTTAACATCTTTCCATAATCACCACTGCATTATTCATTTTGTTAAAAAGACAACCTTTGAATCTGAAACAACAAAAGAATAAAGAGGTAACTTAACCTCTTCTGTTTTCTTCTTCTAGGACACATAGTTTCCCCACCCTTGCCACCATCTTAGCATAATGTTGGAAAGAAAATTTTTCTTTTTCTCCGGGATCAATAATATTCTATTGTCAGCCCTGTTGTTTCATTTTGAGTTTCTATTTTAGCTCCATGCCTACATCTAAGATATACATACAAAGGGAAATAATCATCATGCCCCATTTAAAAGTTGAGGAATTAATTAATGTTTAGGCAGGTAGAATGATTTGTCCAAGATCACACGGTATGGTGACTGTCCAAGTCAAAAGTTGTATCCTCTGAGCCACACATCTTTGGTGTATGCAGCTTTGTGGCATTCTTCCCTCTTCTCAGCATCTTGTTGCACTAGTAGAGATAGGATGGAAGATGCTAAGGAAGAGTATGAACATGTTTGCTTAGAAACAAATGAATAAACAATCAAACTAGAACCAGAAGACCTAGCTCTAGAGTCAATTCTATCCCTCTGTAGTTCTAAACCTTGGGAAAGTCACCAATCCATTGCATGACTCAACTTTTCCGTTTATTAAAGGATAATCTTTAAAACTCTGTACTACCCAATGTGTGAAGACACTGCCACAAAATTGCATTTTGAAAGTTAGTTGTTATAGTGCTGTTTATTTTGTGCTTAGTTTATACCAAGCATAGTAAGAACATCTTTATAACTGTTACCTCAGTAACTCTCACAACCATCCATTAGTGAATGCCATTCATGATCTCATTTTACAGAAGGCGAAATAGAGACACAGAGGATGATATGTGACTTGCCTAAGAAAACCCAAGCTGATGAATGGCAGAGCAGAGGAGTGAATAAGCTCCCAATAGGCCTCCAGAGCCCATGCTCTTGAGTGTTCTATGTTGCACAGATAATGAACTGCATAAGGGATTTGGAAGGGCAAACAGGTGGCTTGGTGGATGGCTGGGACAGGGGATTTAGATACCTGTCAAGTAACCCTGCGCTCCCAGAAAATGGAGTTAGTTGTTCAAAGTCTGAAAAGTGTTGGAAGACACTCCCTGGTATCTCCCCGCATGTTGATCTCAGAAAACTGGCCCACAAACGCTAAACTGTCAGCACCCAAGTTTACTCTGTTAAGTTCCTGGTAACTTGAGCATCCTGTGGATGAAAAATGTGGGCAATTGCAGGTGATGCTTGAGATTTGGAATCACAGACTAGATATAGCCAGTTCAGAAGGTCTCTATGCAGAAGTTTTGACAAAGAGTGTAAAAGTCATGAGAATTTCACTTTTCTTTTCCTTTGAAGGTCAGATTTTGGGGCCACTAACCTGCACAGAGTGCCCTGTAATGTGTTCACTGGAGTGACTCAGAGACACACTTGAGATCCAAAAGCCAATTTGGTCCCCAAGCAGTTTTGGGGGTGTGCCGCTATGCTGGTAAACCAGAGGGCAGCAGGGAGTACATGCAGCCAGGAGGAAAGGAGCCCAGTAGAAGGGTTCCACCCCAGGAGAGGAGACCAGCCCGAGGCTTCTGCTTGAGCTCGCCCACAAGTAACCACACACCCAATGGCACCTCACTTGGTCATGACCGCCAAGCTGAATAGGTTCAACTTATTCTCTCCCTTCTCTCTTTGTCTGTAAGCAGATTGCTCACCTCAGTCATCCTCCTAATGAATTTCTTATTAATTAGGAGGAGGTGTCAAAGTACCAACAAAATTAGCAGTTTCAATACATCCCTAAAGTGTGAGTGTTTCAAAGCAAATGAAGCCTTGGTCACTCCCTGGTTATTTTTACTCTCTGCCACCCACTTACCTTTTGGGCCATCTGTTCCCATCAGAGTGCACCCTTCATCTCCCTCCACACACTATTCTCTCTCTGCCTCTCTGGTTCTTTTTTTAAAAATGTTATGCATGTCTTTTCCCTTTTCTTTCCAACTGTGATAAATCACAAGTAGGCTACTTGTGCACAAGTAGCCTACTTGTTGCACAAGTAGGCTTACTTGATGCACAAGTAGGTGCACAAGACCCCTGCCCCTCCACCTTATTGCCTTTTCGAGAGAGTTAAACCAGTTGCTGTAGGCACAACTAACACAGAGGATTATTTGGAACCATGAGTTGAGGGATAAAATTAAATTAGCAAGAATGGAAGAAAAGGAGCAAGATTTAGATAAGTTGACTTAGGGTATGGGTAGAAATACAGAACATATGCAAACAAGATTTGTGACAAAGCAGCTCTAGCCTCAGATCCCTGGACTTACCAAAATTAGAATTTGTTACCATTAAATCACAAGTATTCCTCCTCCTCAAAGAATAAGAACCACTATCAAGTGTCCCATGTATGAATAAACCTCTCTGGATTCTTGCTGATAGAAGCCTTTTCTACAACTCTGAGAGAGGACGGGTGGATGGGGCTAGAGTGCCCCACTGGCATGGGAGAACAAAGCTTTGGGAGCTAAGGTGTGGAAGCAAACCTAACATGGGGACCCTTGAAAAGAGTGGGTCTTGAACTCAGTGGGGACTGTAGCAGGGCTTACCAACCAGGGCTCGGGTGCTTCACAGAGCAAGTGAAAATAAGCCCAGATCATCGGGACTGCACAGGGTTCATTCTCTCAGCTCCTCAAACTAGAGGCTGGATTTTTCATATTAGGTACTCAATACAGTATGGTTGAAATGAATACAAGACCCTTCAGCACTTATTTTGGATCTAAGAAACACAGACAGAGGATGGAGTAAACGATACAGACATGCAAATAGCCAAAATTTTAAAAAATCAAAAAACTGCCTACAGACATTTTACCAAGTCAATGTGGTTAAAGAATATCATAGCATTTATTTCATAAGGTTGTTATGATGATTAAATAGTACCAGGAAAGTGAATTCACAATAAGTGGGATTTAAAATTAGTTTTTATTGATGTATAATAGATATACATAGTTTCAAGATATATGTGATAATTTGGCCGGGCGCGGTGGCTCAAGCCTGTAATCCCAGCACTTTGGGAGGCCGAGACGGGCGAATCATTAGGTCAGGAGATCAAGACCATCCTGGCTAACACGGTGAAACCTCGTCTCTACTAAAAAAATACAAAAAACTAGCCGGGCGAGGGGGCGGACGCCTGTAGTCCCAGCTTCTCGGGAGGTTGAGGCAGGAGAATGGCGTGAACCCGGGAGGCGGAGCTTGCAGTGAGCTGAGATCCGGCCACTGCACTCCAGCCTGGGCAACAGAGCAAGACCCCGTCTCAAAAAAAAAAAAAAAAAAGATATATGTGATAATTTAATACACCGATATAATTTATAAAGATCAAATCAGTATACTTAGGATATCCATCACTTAAATATTTATCTTAATATTTTCTTAATGCTAGAAACATTCAAATTATTCTCTTCTAGCTATTTTGAAGTGTGCAATACATTATTACAGGCTATAGTCACCTTACTGATCTCTCTAACACTAGGTTCTTATTTTTTCTATCAAACAGTGTATTTGTACCCATTAATCAACTTCATCCCTTCTCCTCAAAAATGTTTATTTATTTCTAATTATTATTCATTTATTTATTTATTTATTTATTGGAGACAGAGATCTTTCCCTGTCGCCCACACTGGAGTGCAGTGGTGTGATCACAGGTCACTGCAGCCTCAAACTCCTAGGCTCCAGCAATCCTCCTGCTTCAGCCTCCTGGGTAGCTGGGGCTACAGGCATGCGCCACCATGCTTGGCTATGTTGTTTATTTTTATTTGCTGACTTCATGCCAGTGTCTAAGACTTCTCATGACCAAATTTAGAGGCAGCTGGGCAGGGGTCTGAGCATGAACAATGCTGCTGAATAGCCCTTCTCCCTTTCTGAGATGTGCTACAAGGCACAAAAATACACAGGCTTTCCTTTATCACCAACCTGTGTGTTGAGAGAGATAACCAAGGTTCTGTACCATACCCAAAAGGAAGGAAGAAAAGAAACAATTTTTAACACCTACTATGTGCCAGCCAATCTGCTGATTACTGCTAGTTATTTGAGGAAGATATTATTTTCCATACTCTTACAAATGTTACTGAGGCTCTGGAAGTTTTAATAGCTCAGCCAAGATGGTTCCATTAGCAAGTGATGGAATTAGGACTGAAATCCAAATCTTCCTGAATTAAAATAAATATATTCTGGCACACCCCGCACAAATGCCACTCCAAGCCTCTATTCTGATCTTTTGATTCAGAACCACTACTGGAGGCAGGGCCTGGCTTTCAAATGCTGCCCAGGGTATCGCGACCAACAAGTCAAGTCTGGGGATCACTGGGATACTTGATCTCTAAGGGCACTTTTGGTCCTATAATGAGAAGAAAATATTTTTCTGACTTTTTTTCTTACAGAAAGACTTGCCTTTATTAAAAAAGAAAGTACTTTGATAAGCCCACTTGAAGAAAAGTAAAAAGGGAGAACTCCAGGGAGGAATCGGGGGAGGTAGAGTGTGGAAGGGAGAGAGGAGGGAGGATAGAAAGGGAGATAAAAGAGGAGAGAGAAGTGGAAGGAGGGAAGGAGGGATGGGAAAAGGGGAAGGGCAAGGAGAAAGGGAAGGAGGTGAGGAGGGAGCGGGGGAGGGCTGGAGAGAAGGAAGGAGTAAGGGGGAAAGTAGAAATAAGAGAAGGAAGATAGGAAGGGAAATGAGAGGGGAGAAGGATAGAAAGGGGCAGGGAGAGGAGGTGAGATAAAGAAAGTAGAGAAGGGAGAGAAAGGGAAAGAAGAAAATGGGAGGGAAGAGGAAGAGCAAACTATTGTATGCTGACTAAAATGATCCTCCCTGGGAGTCCCTAAATGTTCCGTATAGTCTACAAAAATCACAAGCTTTATGACAGTTGTGAAATTTCTTCTGGAAGTCAGTAATAAAACCAAGTTCTGCTTCTGAATTAGCAAGAAGACAAGAGAGAAAGAGCATACATAGGTATAAGTAGAAAAACAAACCCTTGTACTGGGTTTTAATTCCATAGGTCTATTCATAGACAGGAATATAGCAAGTCTTGATCCTTCAGCAAATGCCAATAGAGCCTTAAGCAGACCCTCCTTGATTACATGGAGGCCCCTACATTCACATCTATTCCTTTGTCTCTTTGATAAGAGCCTCATCAACTGAGCATTAAATGCTATTCATATGCATGCTCTTCTATTTGTGTTCTCACATATATTATTTAATCTCATCTTTAAACCACTGTATGAGAAAGGTCTTGTATCCCTTGTCATATGGATAGAGAGATTGAGGCACACAGAGATTAAAAGCTTGCACAAGGTCATTAACCCTTAATTAGTGTCCGGCCCAGAGTTTGAACCCAACCAATCGGACTCTGCAGTACTCATGCTCCACCATGGCACTATGTTGACTCCTAAGGCTTTATATTTCTTATCTCATTTATTTCTTATAACAGCATGGCAGTATAGATATGTGTTGCTGTCCTCATTTTACACTTAGGCTCAGAGAGGTCCCAGGAACTACTCAAGTTCTTATCATTGGTATTTGGGTGAAACCTAGACTTATCTCCTAAATCTCCAAACCCAGAAGTCCTGTGTTACCTACAGTCCAACCTTTAGGCAAGGCAAGATTGTCCTCATGCATCCTGGGCAGAGTTTCTAGTCCCTTTTACAGAGCATGTTGAACCTTACTGATAACACCCTGCTCACACAAAAATACATTCTCAACTGGTGCTTGCCTGGCATGATTTTTTTTTTTTTTTTTTTTTTTTTTACTATCCCTCAGGTTTTCTTTTAAAACACAATTACCATAAAAAAGTTGTCATTTGAATTTTCCTAATAATTGAATGTGAGTGTTTAGGAGGTAGTCACTTTTGGGGCATCAACTCCTATATTGCACCATGGGTTCATTGGGGAGAAGTGTCAAGGAGAAACCAAGAGAAAGAAAGGGTCTTAGAAGTAAAAGTTTGCAGAGCCAGCCAGGCATAGTGGCTTGGAGCATATCATCCCGGCACTTTGGGAGGCAGAAGCAGGTGGATCACAATCAGCCTGGGAATTATGCTGAATCCCTATCTCTACAAAAATACAAAATTTAGCCAGGCATGGTGGCCCATGACTGTCGTTCCAGCTACTCAGGAGGCTGAGGTGGGAGGATCACCTGAGCCTGAGGAGGTTGAGGCTGCAGTGTGCTGTGATCACACTACTCCACTCCAACCTGGGTGACAAAGTGAGATCCTGTCTCAAAAAAAAAAAAAAAAACAAACAAAAAATAGTTTGCAGAATCAGCTTTGTCTCTTCCTCTAGGAAAAGTCTTTAGTAAGTTGAAAGATCCTAGAGGTGCTTTTTGACTAAGTTACTAACAGGGAGAGTAATGATGATAAAGTATGGACAGTGGGAGGAGCCTGATGTTCAAACAAGATTAGAATGAATAGATGAGAGAAAACGGAGTAGGCCAGGATGCAAGGAAGAAATGCATACTGGAATGAATGTACTATGAACGCATAGTAAACTAAAAGTTCAAGTTCACTCAGCATTCACACAACATGCTCATGTAGAGAGACAAGAGTTGGGAGGGTAATGGAATTAGAGGAGAAACAGCAAAATTAGAGAGCAAATTATGAAATGATATGACCGACATCCATGCTAACAGAACATTGCTCAGTTCATTCATACACTTATTTTTTTATTCAAAAAATATTCACTGGGGTCACCTGTGCACCATTCACAGCTAGAGGCTGAGCACATTGATGAGGCACTGACAGTCAATGGAAACAACAGAAACTTGAACAGATCATTATCTCAAACAGTGCTGTAAGCTTGGTGATCAAGATGCACACAGGTTGTTGTGGCAGTTTGGTGAAGGGGAGCATGGGCTCAGGAAACGATTCTCCAAGCAGTTGACACCTGAGCTGAAACGTAAAAACTAAGAGTAATCAAGTGAACAAAGAGCGGGGAAGGGCCTTCCGGAGAAATGACATAGCAACAGGAAAGGCATAAAAGTGAGAACTCAAAATAGTTTGGATAAACGAAGACTCATTTACTAGGTGCAAAACACAGTCCTGAATCCTGTACAAACGTGAAACAGTGAAGGACACAAAGCATCCTCTTGGTTAGAGTATGAAACTGTTTAGGTTGGACCTGGCTTCTCTGAATGAAAAAATAAAATCTTTGACAGCACACCAAAAAACACCCCAAAACAACAACAGAAAAAAACTGGCCCCCAAATCTTCACTTGCTATTTCCATGTCAGAAAGGGGGAAAGAGGAAGCTGAACAATGCATAGTCTGGGAGGTGAGAGTCCTGGTCTGATCATAGGGGCAGATGTCACAGGGATGCAGGATCAGATGTGGAGAAGAGAATGGGTTCCTCAGTCCTAGGAATGAAGAGACTGTGACAGCTGGAGGGACTTCAGGTCTTTGGTAGAGTGGGCTCCTAGAACCCCTGTGGTTTGGGAGAAGGGACCTGGGTTTGGGTAATGGAACAAGCATTTGATGGGATCGTGCAGAGAGCCCTACAGGACGAATCAGAATTACATGAAAGAAAAAGGAATAGAATATGTCTAGTGAGGGGAATGGATGGGCAAACAACAGAGGGATGGGCAAAACGTGGGCAGGGGACAATGTAACAACCAGTTGGGATACAGTGTAGAAAAGGTAAACAGGGAGGGGGCAATGGAAACGCGTTTGGGAAGGAGTTGAGAAGAAGCAGGCAAAGAATTTAGATTTATCCTCTTAAAAGCTAGGCACCTGACTTCTGAAGTGCAATTACATACAGTATGTGGAGTTTATTTAGAAGAAGAAAAAAGAAAAAAAAGAAAAAAAAAGAAAAAAAAAAGAAAAAAACCTTTTGCTACTCATCCATTTCCCCTTCCGCTCAAATTTGAAGCAAATCACGCCCTGTTCCATTGCCTTGGTATGCGCTCTGTATTGTGGGGCCTGGTCGTAAGAGAATTTTATCTCCCTCGTCCACGTCATGGAAAATGATCCAACATATAGCTCAATCACACTTCTCTGAATTTGAACGTGAGAACTAAAAGTCATTAAATTATTGATAGAATAAGAAGTCTAGAGTGAAATGATTGATATATATACTTATATCCAGACAGTTTAATCCAAATTATTCTTATTCATCTGAAGTTTTTAACCTTGGTTGTTTTTAAATTTCTTGATAAGAATTAAGCATTAGCAAAAGGATAGTTTTACCTCTTCTGCTATTTTACCACTAACTATTTTATTTTTGTGTTTTATGGCCTTGGAGGGCTATTGCAAAATGCAACGTTTAATATAGGTAATAAATGACATCCCTAATGCATTCTAATATTTAACATGAAATGATCTCCATGTTTGTAAATCTGTTTACTTGTTTTTTAGTAAATAATCATTACATATTCTAAGCAATTCATCCTTTTATTCCATATTACCTGAATTAGTTTTAAGGAATAGCTGCCTGAATGTTATAAAAAGCTGTCAGCCCTATGTTGAACATGATGTATTTTCTCTTGTTAATTCCTAATTAAAAGTTATTCTATATTGATAGTTTCTTCCTATTGATCTATACATAAAATATACAAAATCAATACCTTTCTCTACTCTAGTAACTATCACTAAAGATAGAAAGGAGGAAAATAGTAAATTTTCCCTATTTATATCACGCAAAACTTTAAAATATTATATAAATACCTCTCACCAAAAAATTTAAAAGACAACAAAATATAAATATATAAAAGATATAAATTAATTTCTGAATGAAGACAAAACATACTATATTTTAAATTTATGGAGTAATTAGTATGAACATGGCAATTGTCCCAAAATTAATATATTGATTTAATACAATTTCAATTAGAATCCCATCGGCTACTTTAATTGAATAAAATAAACATAAATTCTACATGAAAGTATGAATGCCTGGAAATTGGGAGGCCAAGGAGGGTGGATCACAAGGTCAGGAGATCGAGACCATCCTGGCTAACACGGTAAAAACCCATCTCTACTAAAAATACAAAAAAAATTAGCGGGCGTGGCTATGGGCGCCTGTAGCGGGCATGGTTATGGGAGGCTGAGGCAGGAGAATGGCATGAACCCGGCGGGGGGAGCTTGTAGTGAGCTGAGATCTCGCTACCGCACTCCAGCCTGGGTGACAGAGTGAGACTCTGTCTCAAAAAAAAGAAATGAAAAAGGAAGAGCAATGACAGAAGACTGGACTTCATAGATAACAGACATTATAAGACCATGATCATCAACTCAACAAAAAATCCTAGGAATAGATGAAAAGATCAGGGAGCAGATACAGAATCTAGAAATAAACTCTGGTATATGTGAGAATAAATGACAAGAAAATTAATGTAATTCAGTGGGAAAAGAATGGCTTTTTTCATAAATAGTCCTGGCTAACAAATAAGAGCAACTATAATAAGAGTGGATTTCAGTGCCAGATTCCCAGAGTTCAAATCCCACATTCACCACTTGACTTCCTCTGTGACCTTTGGGCTAATTACTCAATTTTTTTGGCCTCATTTTCCTCAAGTGTAAAATGGATATAGTAAGAAAATCTATGTCTTAGAGTTGTGAGGTACCAGGGCCAAGTCAGCAATCTAATACGTGGAAAGTGCCTATATAACAGTGCTTACCACATAGCAGCAGTAAGTGTTAGCTATTATTATTATCATTATCATCAGGAACAAAGTAAACATGGACCTCTAGCATCTATAAACAAAAAAATAAATTTCTAAATGAATTAAGATTTAAATATAAAAAAATGAAAACGAAGATTTAAAAAGAATTAATCTAAAAAACTAAACACAATTTTAAAGGTAGGGACAGGGAAAACATTCTCTACCAAGACTGGAAATTAGAAGATGTGAAAGTTAAAACAGACATCTAAGTACATTAAAAAGTAACATATTTGATGGCAAAATATACCCTAAACAAGGTAAACAAATAATACTTTGGAAAGACAAGAAAAAGACAGTATCTCCATTGTAGAAACAAGAAGTGATGAGTAGCCCATTTACAGAAGTGCTCAGCTAAATGGCCTACGAACACATGCAAAGATGCTCAGATTCACTAATAGTCTGAGAAATGCAAATTAAAATAACAATGAGATATCACTTTACACTTCTCAGCTGGCACAATTTAAAAAAGCAATAATTCATATCACTGTCAGGGATGTGTGAAAAGGGTGTGCTCATACATTGCTTGAGTATGTAAAGTGTTACGATGTTTTGAAAAACCATATAGTATTTGTTCATATTTAAAATACATATCCTCTTCTATTTATCAACCCCACACCTGGACTGCACCAGATATAAAAGCACCAGTGCAAATACACAATGACATTTATTGCAACATTGTGCATGGTAGAAAAAAGTAAGATGGAAATAAAATTATAATTTACAGGAAGGAGAATACCACATAGATAACATAGCATCACACTGGAACACTACGCACCCATTAAAAAGTCAAGATTTTTATAATGTAATGGTGAGCAACAGAAGCAAAATTCAGAAAGAGAAACACAGGACTGATTCCAGAAAGTAGAGTTCCTGAGGGAAAGAGGAAAAAGAGATTGCAAAGTGGCACACAGCAGGTTATAAGGCACTGGTAATTCCCTATTTCTTTAATACAGTGGGTAGATAGATATACTACGAATGTTTGCTTTATTATTATTTAAATTATCTAAATATGTTTTAAACATTTTGTATTTATTCTATGCTACACAATAGTGTTTTCTAAAAGAAAATCAAGATGCAAAATAAGTATATAACATCCCATTTTATAAAGCAATGACCTGAAAAACTTGTTCATATTTCTATATGTATAAATTATGTGTATAGAGAAAACTGTGCCATGATTTATACTAGGTTATTAACATGAACTATCTTGGAGTAGAGTTAGGGGATCAACATAGACATAAAGGAAAAGAGGGAAGACATCAAACAAAAATGGAAAGAAAAGAATACACTTAGGAAAATATACTGAAATCACATGTACACATTTATGTAAAGTTGTGTGTGTGTGTGTGTGTGTGTTTAAAGTAAATTAAGAAACAAAATTTGAAATCAAAACAGAATTGAGAGAGGAGCCTAGGTCTTGCCCTCAGAAACCACCTTCCTGTCTGTTTCCTTTTGACCTCAGAGCACTGGGTGCCACTTAGCAATGCACCCTATTGCTCCTGTCAGTCCTGGTTCTCCCAGACTCTCCACCTTCCTTCTAAAACTTACAAGAGAACAACCAGTTCATCAGTACCACCAAGGTTAAATTACATCTATAGCAATGCCAATAAAACAACATCTAAAACTATCATGAAAGAAGAAACCAATGGAAATGAATTTTAAAGTTAACCGGGCTCCACTGCAGCCTGAGAAAGTGTAATAACAAAAGAATGTTTAGCTGCCAAATTGAGAACCCAACTCCTGTTTATTCCCAGAATCTCCCTGCTGTCTCTTGGGCAACCTCTTCCCAGTCACCTCTCTGCTGCCATCTCTACCCATGCTGTAGATGGAACCAGTTGCAAGCAAAAGTTCCTAATATTTCAGATTTGGCAGGTCATGCATGTACCCTCCGAAGAAGATTGCAACTCTATGCAGTCCTCATGAGTACATCCTTCTCTGAACTATTTTTCTTTTCCAGTAATGTTTTGCCAGAGAGCTTGATGATGTGAACAAGTTTGAAGAAAGAAGGAATATATTCCACAGTCTATTAACTATGAGACCCTAGTCAAGTCATGCAGACTCTATGCGCCTTAACTTACTTGTGAGTAAAAGCATGAATTCTACCATGTAGTCTACATAAACTCTAGGGCTATTTGGGAATTGAATAAAATAGCCCATGGGAATGGACTTTTCCCAATTATAAAGTTCAACTCTCCATCCGCATTTCCCCATCCTTTTGATCCGTGGAAATAAGTACTCAGGCAGGGATTTGTTCACTTGATGTCCATGGTGCTACTTTTCACTGCAGGCAGCTAAGTGACCTACACAGGGATCAGATCCACCACTTTGGCTTCATTTATTAACACTGTATGCCTACAAGTTAGGATTACCATGGTCTCAATGAGGAGAGATGCTAGAATGGAGAAGGTGTATGAGACACCTCTTGTGCCCTCATATCCTCTCTGTTCACTTTTGCACTCCAGGGATTTCTGCTGCAAACAGCTGCCTTTGGTATAACTCGATAGCATTTTGCCTGAGCTGCATCATGTATCTCTCATGGTGTGCCCCAGGGTTCCTCTGCTATCAGTATGTGGGAAGCCTGTGGGAACCTGCAGAGCATCTGAGGAAACCTGGAAATGTAAGATAGTTAATGCCCCGTGAAATAACCCTTGGCCAAGCAGAAATGGGAACTGTAAATACATTGTGCCTTATTCCATCTTTCAGGCAGACAGTTTGAAGATTCATTCTATGCAACTCCTGAGAGAGTCCCTAGTGGCACTGAGCCTCAGTGGTTCATCATAATATTCTGTATGATAGATAACACACCCTTGATTCTGGCTTTGCCTTTTTTGTTGTTTTACTCTACCCTGAATAGGCTACCTGCATTCAAGACCCTTTTGAAGGGAACTAGGCTAGGATTGAAGGAAATGGGAAATAATTCCCATAAAAGCACTGATATCCAAAGAAAAACAAATATGTAACAGTAACAACAACAAAGTCAACAGCAATCTAATAAAAGGCCAGATTGCAAAATAGATAACTCATCACTGAGGTCAGCCATGGATTACTCTGCAGTGTTTATCTTAACCTCACTAAATTGGGTAATGGCAACACTCCGCAACCTTTCTGTACCTCCACAGACCCCCACCAAGAGAGACGCTATGCTTATTTAAAGGTGAGTTCTGGATCCCAAGGCTCCAAGTCTCAGCTCACCTAGACCCCAAGGAGCACCATTATTGGAATTGATATGATTAGTGCTCAAAAACACTTCTGCAACAATTGTTAGCACTGAAATTGGACATCAAGCTGAAGTAGTTTTCAATATGTTGAGGACACCTATTAAAATCCAAAAGCTCGTTACTTCTCTAGAAAAGCGTACATATACATTAAGTTTTACATAAAATATCAGGAGGTTTATGGACTCTATGGTCTCCATTCATAATCTCAGGTCATGAATGCATCAATTCATACAAATTTAGAGACTGGCCAAATTTACAGATTATAGGAAATGGACATCTAGCCATATTGCCTCCACCCTTCCCAGGCCTTACCTGGTTCTCAGATAACCATCGCCTTAAATCAGGGCAGCCAGCTTAAGAAAATCCCTAATTGGACCAACACTATAAAGTCTGGGTACCTATGGGGCTACAGTGGCCCTCTAAATCTCATTGTATGCCAGATATCCCCACTTCTGCCCCACCTAAAGTGACTCAAGCCATAAGTTTAGTTCTGGAATCAATGTAATAATCCTCTCCTACCCACCCTGTCTCAAATCCACAATGCCCTCTGACAAAATCAGTCAGATAACATTCCCATAGCCCCTACCAACTCAAGCACTCCAACAGGTATTTAGAAAGGTATTCTTTTCAGAAAAAAAATCTGGAGGGGGTGTTCCAAGATGGCTGAATAGGAACAGCTCCAGTCTGCAGCTCCCAGGGTGATCAATGCAGAAGATGGGTGATTTCTGCATTTCCAACTGAAGTACTTGGTTCATTTTACTGGGACTGGTAGGACAGTGGGTGCAGCCCATGGAGGATGAGCTGAAGCAGGGCAGGGCATCACCTCACCTGGGAAGCACAAGGGGTTGGGGGATTTCCCTTTCCTAGCCAAGGGAAGTCATGACAGACTACCTGGAAAAACAGGACAGTGCCGCCCAAATACTGCACTTTTCCCAAGGTCTTAGCAACTGGCAGACAAGGAGATTCTCTCTCATGCCTGGCTTGGTATGTCCCACACCCACGGAGCCTTGCTCACTGCTAGCGCAGCAGTCTGAGATCGAACTGCGAGGTGACAGCCTGTCTGTGGAAGGGGCGTCCATCATTGTTGAAGCTTAAACAAAGTGGCCAGGAAGCTCAAACTGGGGGGAGCCCACCACAGCTCTACTGCCTCCAGACTCCACTTCTGTGGGCAGGGCATAGCTGAACAAAGGGCAGCAGACAACTTCTGCAGAGAGCAGTGGTTCTCCCAGAATGGTGTCTGAGCTCTAAGAATGGACAGACTGCCTCCTCAAGTGGGTCCCTGACCCCTGTGTAGCCTAACTGGGGGACACCTCCCAGTAGGAGCCAACAGACACCTCATATAGCCGGCTGCCCCTCTGGGATGAAGCTTCCAGAGGAAGGATCAGGCCGCAATATTTTCTGTTCTGCAATATTTGCTGTTCTGCAGCCTCCACTGGTGATACCCAGGCAAACAGTGTCTGGAGTGGACCTCCAGCAAGTTCCAACAGACCTGCAGCTGAGGGACCTGACTGTTACAAGGAAAACTAACAATCAGCAAAGAATAGCATCAACATCAACACAACATCAACAAAAAGGTCATCTACACCAAAACCCCATCTGTAGGTCACCAACATTAAAGACCAAAGGTAGATAAAACCACAAAGATGGCGAGAAATCAGAGCAGAAAAGCTGAAAATTCTAAAAACCAGAGCGCCTCTTCTTCTGCAAAGGATTGCAGCTCCTTGCTAGCAACAGAACAAAGCTGGATGGAGAATGACTTTGATGAGTTGACAGAAGTAGGTTTCAGAAGGTTGGTAATAACAAACTTCTACAAGCTAAGGGAAGATGTTCAAACCCATCACAAGGAAGGTAAAAACCTTGAAAAAAGATTAGACGAATGGCTAACTAGAATAAACAGTGTAGAGAAGACCTTAAATAACCTGATGGAGCTGAAAACCATGATAGAATTTCATGACACATGCACAAGTTTCAATAGCCAATTGGATCAAGTGGAAGAAAGGGTATACGTGACTGAAGATCAAATTAATGAAATAAAGTGAGAAGACAAGGTTAGAGAAAAAAGAGTAAAAAGCAATGAACAAAGCCTCCAAGACATTTGGGACTACGTGAAAATCTATGTCTGATCGGAGTACCTGAAACTGATGGGGAGAATGGGACCAAGTTGGAAAACACTCTTCAGGATATTATCCAGGATAACTTCCCCAACCTACCAAGGTAGGCCAACATTCAAATTCAGGAAATACAGAGAACACCGCAAAGACACTCCTAGAGAAGAGCAACCCCAAGACACATAATTGTCAGAATCACCAAGGTTGAAATGAAGTTAAGGGCAGCTAGAGAGAAAGGTCGAGTTACCCACAAAGGGAAGCCTATCAAACTAACAGTGGATCTCTCGGCAGAAACCCTACAAGTCAGAAAAGAGTGGGGGCCAATATTCAACATTCTTAAAGAAAAGAATATTCAACCTAGAATTTCATATGCAGCCAAACTAAGCTTCATAAGTGAAGGAGAAATAAAATCTTTTACAGACAAGCAAATGCTGAGAGATTTTGTCACCCCCTAGGCCTGCCTTACAAGAGCTCCTTAAGGAAGCACTAAACATGTAAAGGAACAACCGGTACCAGCCACTGCAAAAACATGCCAAATTGTAAAGAACATCGATGCTATGAAGAAACTGCATCAATTAATGGGCAAAATAATCAGTGAACATCATAGTGACAGGATCAAATTCACAAATAACAATATTAACCTTAAATGTAAATGGTCTAAGTGCCCCGATTAAAAGACACAGACTACAAACTGGATAAAGAGTCAAGACCCATCAGTGTACTGTATTCAGGAGACCAATCTCATGTGTAAGGATGCACACAGGCTCAAAATAAAGGGATGGAGGAAGATCTACCAAGCAAATGGAAAGCAAAAAAAAAAAAAAAAAAAAAAAGCAGGGGTTGCAATCCTAGTCTCTGATAAAACAGACTTTAAACCAACAAAGATCAAAAGAGACAAAGAAGGCCATTACCTAATGGCAAAGGGATCAATTCAATAAGAAGAGCTAACTTTATCCTAAATATATATGCGCCCAACACAGCAGCACCCAGATTCACAAAGCAAGTCCTTAGAGATCTACAAAGAGACTTAGACTCTCACACAATAATTGTGGGAGACTTTAACACCCCACTATCAATATCAGACAGATCAACGAGACAGAAAGTTAACAAGGATATCCAAGACTTGAACTCAGCTCTGCAACAAGCAGACCTAATAGACATCTACAGAACTCTCCACCCCAAATCAACAGAAAATATGTTGTTCTCAGCAACACATCTCACTTATCCTAAAATTGACCATATAATTGCAAGTAAAGCACTCCTCAGCAAATGTAAAAGAACAGAAATCACAAAAAAACTGTCTTTCAGACCACAGTGCAATCAAATTAGAACTCAGGATTAAGAAACACTCAAAACTGCACAACTACATGGAAACAGAACAACCTGCTCCTGAATGACTACTGGGTACATAACAAAATGAAGGAAGAAATAAAGATTTTCTTTGAAACCAATGAGAACAAAGACACAACATACCAGAATCTCTGGGACAAATTTAAAGTCGTATGTATAGGGAAATTTATAGCACTAAATGCCCACAAGAGAAAGCAGGAAAGATGTATAATCGACACCCTAACATCACAATTAAAAGAACTAGAGAAGCAAGAGCAAACACATTCAAAAGCTAGCAGAAGGCAAGAAATAACTAAGATCAGAGCAGAACTGAAGGAGATAGAGACACAAAAAACCCTCCAAAAAATAATGAAT
>NW_016807225.1:5094620-5111942 GCF_001698545.2 Rhinopithecus bieti | reverse complement strand
AACAGCAAAAGAAACTACCATCAGAGTGAACAGGCAACCTACAGAATGGGAGAAAATTTTTGCAATCTACTCATCTGACAAAGGGCTAATATCCAGAATCTACAAAGAACTCAAACAAATTTACAAGAAAAAAACAAACAACCCCATCAAAAAGTGGGCAAAGGATATGAACAGACACTTCTCAAAAGAAGACATCTATGCAGCCAACAGACACATGAAAAAATGCTCATCATCACTTGCCATCAGAGAAATGCAAATCAAAACCACAATGAGATACCATCTCATACCAGTTATAATGGTGATCATTAAAAAGTCAGGAAACAACATATGCTGGAGAGGATGTGGAGAAATAATGCTTTTACACTGTTGGTGGGAGTGTAAGTTAGTTCAACCATTGTGGAAGGCAGTGTGGTGATTCCTCAAGGATCTAGAACTAGAATTACCATTGGACCCAGCAATCCCATTACTGGGTATATACCCAAAGGGTTACAAATCATGCTACTATAAAGACATATGCACACTTATGTTTATTGTGGCACTATTCACAATATCAAAGACTTGGAACCAACCCAAATGTCCATCAATGATAGACTGGATTAAGAAAATGTGACACATACACACCATGGAATACTATGCATCCATAACAAAGGATAAGTTTATGTCCTTTGCAGGAACATGGATGAAGCTGGAAACCATCATTCTCAGCAAACTATCACAAGAACAGAAAACCAAACGCAGCATGTTCTCACTCATAGGTGGGAACTGAACACTGAGATAACTTGGACACAGGTCGGGGAACATCGCACACTGGGGCCTGTCAGGGGGTCGGGGGATGGGGGAGGGATAGCATTAGAAGAAATACCTAATGTACATGATGAGTTGATGGGTGCAGCAAACCAACATGGCACAGTATACTTATGTATCAAACCTGCACATTGTGCACATGTACCCTAGAACTTAAAATATAATTTAAAAAAGAAAAAAAATCTGTAGGTCTCAGGCATATTTATTTCAACCTACATATTAAGCCTCAGACCAGCTAGAGCTAGTTCTATTACAACCAGTTCTGTATAATATAATAAACATCCTGGTATTGAGATCTACTTATGATAATTCACCATAAACATCACCAGGCTGCCTTACTAGAGTAGCCCTATGCCTACTTTGGGTTTCCTCAGAAGCAAACCTTCAGATCAAGAGTAAAGTGCAGGTAGATTATTTGGAACACGATGTGGGGATGTGACCTACAGATGGGGCAAGAGCCAGCTACTATCAAGGGAAAATAGAATTTTAGCTCACTGAAGAAGGTCTAGGAGCCAGTAGAAAACACCACCAGCCATTGTTTGATGAATACTGAGGAAAGAGAACATTAATTTCTCTACACTTTTGGCCTATAGCACAGGATACACAGCAGATCCATTAGCAAAGAGTAAGCCCCAGGCAGAAAATGCATGCCTGATTGAAGTTGCATTAACATGGTGAGGATAAGGGAATATGGGAGGGGTTCTGACAGCAACTGCCATACCATGAAATACTCTCAGGCACCATTCTTTGCTTTAAGAATTCGTAATCATGAGTTTGATGAGAAAGTTGAGCAGAATAGAACACATGGCTTCACACAACTAAAAAAAAAAGTCACTTGAGAGTATCATAAATCACAGCTAAGCTCTACCCAACATCAATGGCATCCCACCACAAATAGCATTTATTTGGTTCTTACTAACAGCAAGATGTAGCACTAGGCACTTACATTTTCTTACCTAATCCTCAGAACTGTTCTATACTAAGCATGATTATCCATTTTTTTATAGGTTTGGAAAATGATGAGTCTGAAAGTTCAAGTTGCTTTACCAACACAATACAGATGGTAAGAAACGAATACAGGATTTAAATGTCTAAGTGCCTCCTCTTTCAACTACATCATATCATCCTTTGGTCTTTTTAGTCTCTTCCTCCTCCTCTTTCTCTCATAGAGAATATTGACTGAGCTCTGACTACATGCTAGGCATTGAAGTAAGCACTATCCCATTAAGTGTCACAAAAACCATGTGACCTGGCCACTATCATTGATCCCCTTCTACAGTTGAGATAACTAAATGTTAGAATACTTAAGGAGCTTCTTAAAACCACAAATTAGTAAAGTGGCAAAGTCAGGAACAGAAATTAGGCCTTCCTAACACCAAAGTTCTATCCTTTCATTATTAAACTATTTTACTGCATAATACTAAAAATAACACAGGTATGAATGGGTAGGTGCCGGTTATCAAAATCAATTTGCCACATAATCCAGAGTGAAACTAAGCTCCAAATTCAACAGACTTTTTCCTTTCCCCTCCCACTCTCCCTCCAGGATTTTGCCCAGTAAACAGGGAAGTAGAATCTTAGATATCTTCATATTTGGCAGAAGCAGGGTAGCTCAGTTGTCAGTCTCATGCTACCTGAGGGAAATGGAAGGCTTTTTTTTTTTTTCAATTAAGAGATAAGACAGAAACATTTCAATGAATTGCCTCTCATTTTCTTGTATTATTGCTCTAATTTGCTCATTATACACAATTATTAATTGTGCTTCATTATAATTAGATGGTCTTTACTTATAACAAAGGAACAATCAGGTCTGTCCTTGTTTGTATTCATTTGTGTACATACACATATATGGGAGGGGAAAATACACCAATTTTAAAAGTGAAACTATTGTTAATGTACAAACAACTATTACCACTAAAAGTACATATAATTGCCTTTTGCAAAAAATACTGCACAAATACAGGTTGAGGAGCACCTGTTTCTGGTAAGTAGCAACGGGAAAAAAAAGGAGAATCTGAGGGTCCTAGGGGAATACCAAAGTGCTACCTTTTGTAAAGAAAAATGTAATCCCAGGAATGTTGAATGGCACTGTGGCACAGTGATAATCTCAGAACTCTACACCAGAATCTGGTTTAGAATTTTAAGTATAAAAGAAAAAGAGAGAGACTAAAAGAGTTCTGAGGAATGCCATAATAATGTTCTGAGCAAAACAGGATCTAGAAATACAGGTTAAAGAAATGAGGATGATAGTATCTGGCTGGCTGCTCTGCATCACCTTTTCTGCTTATTGCCCTGTAGAGAGAATATTCATTATAGATTGGGCAGCCATTCAGATGCACACTCATGCTTATTCCACTTTCTGAATATGATTATGACATTCTTTAAAATCTTATTTTATACAGTTTACACATGCAAAAATTCAGTGTGGCCCTCACAGATCCACTGACGTCTGTCTGTGATTGACACTTCCTTACAGCTGACAGCATTTATCTATAGTCATTATTGTCAGTGAACATTTTTTATTTATCTCAGTTTTGATACAAAATATCATCATAGGCTTAAAAGTCTCCACAGTAGATTCATGTTATTTAAGAGAGAGGCAGCAAAATACATGTTGACTCATTATCTCCCAATGGCGAAGACTGACTACAGACTTTCCAGAAGTCATTTGGTTTTAAATTAGTATTTACATAATTGGGGCAAATCAGCTGCAAAAGCTATCATTAAAATTTTTTCAGCCCATTTCTCCCACAGTGCACTGTTACTTAATGGGGTACACCATTACTTAATGGGGGAAAGCCTGGATTTCTTCAAACCTGCTCTAAATTTGTCATAAATTCATTAAACTTAATTGAGCAGTTCCTGTGTGTCAAGAACTTTGTCCAGTACTACAGATACAAATGATGTACTGAGAGAGTATGGAGGCACATTGAGGAAAACAAATACAAAAACAGATCATAACTCAGTACCATGAGTGCAATGGCTATAGTGGCCATATGCATGGTACTTTATACCAACAGAAAGGAAGGCTCTTCAACCTTGGTAAGGGATGGAGAAAGTGGGTGCAGAAATGCTGGAGAGGGCTTCCTGGAGAGATGATACTGAGCCGATTTTCAACAGATGATCAGGAGTTAACTAAGAAAATAGGCAAATGCCAATATTAGCAAAGGGGAAAGCTCCCACAAACCACAAACTTTCTGAGAAACAACGTATCAAATACAGGGAACCACTAGCAACTGGGTGTTATGGAGGATGAACAGCAAAGTAAACGATGGTTGGAACAAAAAGCAGGAAAAATGGCAGGAGCTGGATTGTGGACAGTCTTATACAGAAAATTGGACTATTACCCTACAGGAACTAGGAAGGTAACAAAGATTTTAATCAGGTCAGCTTTGCATTTTACACAGTGAATACGAGTGAGGGTGTACACTACTGATATGTGAGGATAAACAACTAGAAGAGAGTTGGAGGTGGGGAGGCCGAGGCGGGCGGATCACCAGAGGTCAGGAGTTTGAGACCAGCCTGAGCAATATGGCGAAACCCTATCTCTACCAAAAATACAAAAACTAGCTGGGCATGGTGGCTGTAGTCCCAGCTACTTGGGAGGCTGAGGCAGGAGAATCACTTGGAGGCGGAGGTTGCAGTGAGCCAAGATCGCACCACTGCTCTCCAGCCAGGGTGACAGAACAAGACTCCATCTCAAAAAAAAAAAAAAAAAAAAAAAGTGGCTGGAGGGAGAGATATCAGTTGGAAGGCTGATATCGTGGCATAGTAAGAAACAACAAAGCTCGGAATATAGGCAGTGGTAGCAGAAATAGAGAGGACAGGGAATTGAGACCTGTTGAGGAAGAAAGTAAATAGAGCTTGATGGGTGTGGAAGATGTGAAGTTTCTGAGGCAGCTAGCTGAGACACATAGGAGTGTCACATTCAGAAATGGCAAATACTCTAAGAATAGTAAGTTTGGTGGAAAACAGGAAAGGTGATTCTAAGCTGACAGAATGAAGACAAGTAGAGAGAGAGAGAGAGAGGGAGGGAGAGGCTGAAGATCATGTAGTGGGGTGGGGTGAATATGGAGAGAGAGAATTAATTATAGAGAAATCTCCTGAAAGATAGGAGAGAAGGAACTGGTCTTGATGAGAGAAATCATCTCTAAGCCTGCAGAAAAGGAAATGAGAATTGATATAGAAGAAAGAATCTTTCTAAGGGGGCTGGAGAACTAAAAAAAAAAAAAAAAATACACAAAATATCATCAATTTTCTTTTTTTCTTATGGTCTTGGAAGACGTGCTTATCTTCCCGACGGCTGTCCAGGCTCTTTGCTTCTCTCTTCTTCTTTTCTTTCCTTTTTCTTTTCTTTTTTTTTTTTTTTGAGATGGAGTTTCACTCTTGTTGGCGCCCAGGACTGGAGTGCAATGGTGCCGATCTTGGCTCACCAACAAACCCTCCGCCTCCTGGGTTCAAGGCAAGTTCTCCTGCCCTCCAGTCTCCCAAAGTAGCCTGGGATTCAAGCAAGCCATGTGCCACCAACCACTTGGCTAACTTTTTTTTTTTTTTTTTTTTTGTATTTTTAGTAGAGACAGGGTTTCTCCACATTGGTCAGGCTGGTCTTGAACTTCCGACCTCAGGTGATCCACCTCCCTCAGCCTCTCAAAGTGCTGGGATTACAGGCATGAGCCACCATGCCCAGCCAATTTTCTCCATGAAGCAGGAATAAGGTTCTCCAACAAAACTGAGGGTTGAATAAGAAAAATACAAAAGTGGTGATATTTTGGAGCCGTCATTGAAGGAGATGGGATTGGGAGACCACCACAAAGTAGAAACGTTAACTGAAAATTCTGAAAGCATAAAACCTTCCCCCAAAAGGTTTACCTCCTAGAAAAGAAGCATAAAATAAACTTAGTCTCAAAGTGTCTACAGTTTCCCTAGGGACAGAAAGATAGTAAGAAGGTGAAATAAAAAGTATTTGAGTACCTTTGGCCTCTACCAGCTATATCTTTACCACTTAATAGAACTCTTTCCAATCTCATGGAGAGTCCCAAATACCATGTCAGACTCTAAAACGTCAACACAGGAGACACCAGCACATGCAAACAAGGAAATGATACTCTGATTCAGTTCAGATTGGCACAGATGGATAGCAGAAGGTATCTGAGCTCTATCATGAACCCATTTGTAAAAAACAAAATGTAGATGCTTCTGGGTAAAACTTGAATTGTCTCTCAAGCCAAGGTTTTGAGAAAATTGGTGGCTCGGGTAAAATTTCAGCTCCCGCCCTTCCATCAAGCAACCTTAGTTGTAGCGATTCTCATTGTATATGCAAATACCAAGCCTGGGATAACTCTGAATTTCTGATCATAGCAATTAGACACTGAGAAGGAGATTGACATAAAGTAAGTGTAGGAAGAAAACTTCGCTCTCTCATTTCTCATTCCAAAGTAAGTGTAGGAAGAAAACCTTACCTCCACGCCCAGGTCAAATGGTAGTCTAACTCTGACATTTTGGCTAATCTCCATCAGCTCCTGTCCTAAGCTTCCTAGTGAAAGGAGCCCAGGATGTCTATTGCCATGAGAAGAGGGCCGGCTCAGATTTGTGTTTCATGGCCATAAAAGGGGCGAAAAGAAAGAGACAGACTATGAAAAGTAAAAGTGCTTCAAGAAAATGAAGGAAAGGCATCAAAGGTTAGAAAATAAATGAAAGTAGAGCTACTTAGAGAGTCCAGGAGAAGACAAAGTGAGAGACCCAATGGTCAAGAAGCCATTTTGCTGTTCATTAGTAAAGCTCTGCATTTGAATACAGCTAATGAGAAGGGGGAAAATGAGTTCTTAGGAAACGCAGAGGTGGCGACAATGTATCACTTTGCTCCTAAAAGAATTTAACAGGCACTGAGAATTAGTCAATCTGGCTTTTGAATGTTACAGCCAAATACAGTAAAACCTGAAAGTTTGGGAAGGATTCATCCCCATGAATGTGTATGTTCCACTAGTTAAATCTTGGCAGAGTTTACCTGCTTTTGTAATTCTTGCCCTGGCAATAGTATGACCCAGGTTTTAGGTCAAGTCCTAAAACCAATGCTCCATGAATAACTGGGCCTACTCCTGTCTACACTTGGTTACTTGGAAGAGAGCCACACCTAGCATAAAAGACACCTCAGCCATCAGCAAGAGCGCTGGTGGTTCTCCTGTTGAGCCAAACTCAGAAGAAGATATCAGTTTCCAGGGCAACCCTTCTCCATCCTCCAGGTACCTGAAAAATAATTTGTAGAAGCCTAAGTACCTTGACAACTGAAAATGTAATTTTCCAAGGGAAAGAGAAAATAAAAGGTTCTAAGTAAATTTTCTTCTGCTAAAGGGAGTGATTTTCACCACGGTGGCTGAGAACCCTGTCCCAAACTGAATATTTCTTCATACTGCTGTTCAGGGAGTGACAGATAAAATGTAACCTGGCACCTCTGTCCACGGTGCTGAAAATCTCCATCTAAGCAGACTCTGGGCCTGTTTAAAAAGACGGAATTCACAGCCCTGGTGTCTGGAGAGCATAATTGTTTATCAGGCCACATGCAAAGAGCAGAGCTTTTTCTCTCTTTCTTTCTTTTATCTCTTTGATTAGCCACGTCATGATTTTGCTATGAAATGTGGGGTTTTTGGCCACGTTGAAAATTCCTATATGAATTTTAGAAGATGCCAAACTTGGAATTAATTAAATTGCACTGTGTAAATACTTATTAATTCAACAAGTATTATTGACTTCCTACTTGTACAGCAGAGAACTATGCTAGTGCTAAGTATTCAGTGCAGAGCAAAGCCAAGCTCCTGCCTGCATGATTTTCTCACACAGTCTACATGTATGTTATTCTATATAAAAGCCAGTTAACAAAAGGCCATGTGGTAGCAAGGTGATTTGTTGATGGGGGATGAGATGGCCCAGTATGGGAGTCAGAAAATGCCACAGTGGGGATACTGTACAGTAACTGTGAAAGAGCCAATGCTTTTCAGAGCTGAAGAGAGCCAAATCAAAGGGTTAGAAAATGCTGTAATTGAGGACCCAGAGCTACAGAAACAGATAACTGAGGGAAGGATGAGGAACTGTGGGAACAGCCTCTGTTGACTAAAGCTGCAAAAACAAAACAAAGAAGTAGAATCAAGGAGGTTCTATGGAGAGGGAGAAGACGATGATGCCATGTTGGGGTTCATGTTGTTTCAAGAAAATGATTTTGGCCTGAAATCAAAGGAATGTCTGAGACCCAGAAAGAAAGAAAAGACATTGCTTCTCTAGTAATCAAGTTAAGCACAGAACTTAGTTTCTACTATGATCTCTCTCTCCAGTTTGTCACAGTTGCCACCATTTACACCCAACTCAAGGCATTTGAATTTCCCACTCTTATTTCATGCCATTTTCTAGGAACCAATGTAGCACCTCACTTCCCACGTTGTCAAGTAATTCTTCTTTGAACCAAATCTAAATTCCACCTTCTGCAACTTGCAGCTATTTCTACTTGCTGGGTGAGTGAAAGATGTGGTGCTAAACTGACTTGTACAGTTTGAGGATGTTACACTTTTTTCCCTGGCACATTTAGTCAGACTCTATTATGAGGTTACAATCTCCTGATGTTTGCCTCTCCTATTATTTTAGCTCCACTAGCAAGAAGAGAACGATACTGTGAGTCAAGTGCCATGTGTTATTGGTGCTGGCTTTGTGATCTCAGGCCCCAGTTTCTTCATGTGAAAAATAAGGGACTATGACTGGTAAACAACCTAGCATTGTGCCTGCTATACAGGGCTGGGAATAGGGTGAGGGAAGTGCCTCTCTTGCATCAGGCATAAAATTTAAGGGGGTACCAAGAGAATTGGTAATCTAGATACATAATTTTAATGCAACATTGAAAACATAAAACTGAATGGACACATCCATGCTAAACAAAGTATCAAAAATTTAAATAAAGACAGGACCCCAAGTCTGTACTTGCATGACTCTGCCTCACTCACCTCATTCTTAAAAAAGACTCTAAGAGCGATCCCTTCTGCCTGTGGAAGTCTATAATTCTCATGAATTCAGTTCAAATCAATTCCATGGGCAATTGTTTCACTACCTTTATCTTGAGTCTATCAAAATCTCAATCTAGGTACTAAACCCATAATTTCTCACGTTAGAAATTATACTTGCATCCAAACATGCTTGGTTCTGTGACTCACTGACTCTACTCTTAACTGTAAAATGGGGACAATGATATCCTGCCCTCATATCGTTGTGGGGAAAATCTAACGAAACAACCACCCCACACTACATTCCACATCCTGGCTACTGACCTGGAAAAGTCAGGTGAGGGTTCACATTTAATCAGGAGTATGGAGATGTAAAGCAATTCAATCCTCTACCCCAAAATACTACACAAAATGGGAATTCCACGGAAGGGAAGTTGTTGCATTGCCAACATCTTGAAATGCAAAACCACTGAAAATCAATCACCTCCTTTGCCGCTGGGCCAGGAACTAGGCAAAGGAAAATAACAGAAAGAAGCAAAGTGTGATAAGACGAAAACCTCTCTCGGTTCATCCCAATTTGGGTTGTTTTACTTCCATTAACTCCCTCAAACTCACAGAATAATTTGAAAAAGATAATCCGTAACTGGGAATACTTTCAAAAGCAAAGGATCATAATGAAAGTGAATTGAGTTTAATATTTATACAGGGCAGTTCTAATTAAATTAACACACTCATGGATATGCTAAGCAGAAGACAGTTGTCTGCTTTTCTCCTCGTTATCCTTCCCTACCAATTACTGCACATCTTTTTTAAATTTTTGATTATTCTTGATATAGCTTTATTTCACAGAGGAGGAAGAAAATAAGCAAATGATAATCTTTTAAAGAAGAAAATAAAGATAAGAAGGCATTTCTTCTAAATAAGAGAGATGTCCTGTCATCAGTGACAAATAATAAATCAGCAATCAACACAGTCACTATTAGGCCTAATAGCTATCCATATTAGTTTACCACTGACAAAATATTTTAATGTCTGATATATTATTTAATTCTCATAATTACCCCCCCACTCACCACCACTAGCCAGTTAAAGCTACTACTAGCCCCATTTTTCAGATCATAAAAAATTGGAGCTTAGAAAGTTCAGTAAGGCTTGACATAAAAATAACACAGAAAAGAAGGTTGATATGGTTTGGATCTGTGTCACCACCCAAATCTCATGCTCAATTGTAATCCCCAGTGTTGGAGGTGGGGCCTGGTGGGAGGTGCTTGGATCATGGGAGTGGAGTGCTCATGAATGGTTTAACACCATCCTCCTTGGTACTGTATAGCAAGTGAGCTCTCACGAGATCTGGTTGTTTAGAAGTGTGTATCACCTTCTCACCTCATTTCTTCCTCCTGCTCCAGCCACGTAAGATGTGCCTGCTTCTCCCTTTCCTTCTGCCGTGATTATAAGTTTCCTAAGGTCTCCCCAGAATCAGAGCAGATGCTGCTGTCCTTCCTGTACAGCCTGCAGAACCATGAGTCAATTAAACCTTCTTTCTTTAGAAATTCTTTAGAAATTACCCAGTCTCAGGTATTTATCTGTAGCAATGTGAGAATGGACTAATACAAAGGTGTAAGGATAAATAAAGAGATAAATTTAGTTTATAATAAACTAAATTTATAATTATATTCTTCGTAACTTGAGGAAGTTAGTCAACAAAGCCTTTACTCAAACTCTGGAATCCAAGTGCTCTCTTAAATAAGTAGTTTCTATCCAGCTCTAGATTACTTGGATTCTGTTTCTCATTGCCACCTCACTCCCTTAATCCACATAGCCTTGTACAAATAGTCTTCCATTTGGCCCTCATTGAGATGGAATAACTTCATACAGCCAGGTGTGAAAACTGAAAGCTTCTTTAGTGTATTTCTGGGTGACTTGGATATTCAGGAAGAATAGAAAATATGACACCCCTTTCTTCCACAGACTTTATTCATCGCTGTTTATTTTGCTTAGTCCAACTCAGCTTTCCTATCTATAAATAGTCATCATCCCTACCTACCTCTTACCTCTTAGGATTATTGTATAAAGATAACAATGCACAAAAGGTGATCACCCTAGTGCGTGGTGCACAAGTAAGCAGTTAGCTGTTAGTTACCATTATCAAATAAAGCAGAAATACTCCATTTTTATTGATAAAGAAATGAAGACTCACAGAAGAACCCAAGGTCACCATTTGAATGAAAGTACATGAAACATATAGCCCAGTGCTTAAAGTAGAGGAATGCTCAAAGTTAACAATAACACTGTTAGTTTTCTTTGTTTTTGGCTAGATGTCACATCGGAATGTAGTTCTCCTGACTCCAAATCCCGTATCCCCAGAAACGCTTGCATCATGTTGACATGAGAAAGCTAGGCCTGCTGGCTATAGTGCTATCTTTGCAGATTTGAAGCTTGAGGCCCAGTGGTCTCTCAATGTCAAGAGAGAGAGAGATTTCAGGTGGTGTTCAGACAGCCACTTGATGTCATTCTGCATGGCAGATGTCCACAATGGCCTGGCATCCTTTCTGATCGTATCAGCCTATTTTTCTGCTGTTGAGCTGTGACATCCCATACGATACTCCTCTTTTGCAAACTCATCTCTGGAATGCAGCTGTTCAAGACTTTCAACTAAGCAATTCTGTGGCTATCTAGGTTTCCTATGGCTTTCGTTCTCTGGCCACACTCTCTTTGTTTCACTAGACCCACAGTCATGTGGCCTTAGTTCCATGGACACAATGAGGAAAGCCATGAAGTAAGCAAGGCTCTTATCAATCCCCTTTCAGTCAGGAATCCAGAAACTGAATTTAGTGAACTCTGTCACTAAAACAGAACCAGAAGAGAGGTAAGAGATTCTATCACCTAGTTCCTTCACTGCATACATGAAGAACCCAGGACCAAGAGAAATGAAAAAATTAAGGTCACTCTGCTAATGAGGAGCAAAACCAGGAGAACTTACTATGTCATTGCCATCTTGATTTCCATTTTTTCCAGTTAATCTCTCCTAAAGTATTAATTGATAATTACAGAGTAAGCTGATAAAGGGATTAAGGTTAGACCCATCTCAGAGGTATTTTAATTTAGAGGGATTTGAATTCTCAATGGGATGAAGTGATTATGGCATGAAGTCGAGCTGAGGGACTTTAGTACTGTGGCAAGTGGTCATGCCTTTTAGCCCTCAGAATATTCTCCATAGGAGGAAGTGCACAGATAGGGCTGGGTCCACAGTAACAGAATCCCTGTCTTTATCTATGGTAAATGAAGGACACCCCTCATCTTATTCTAATTTTCTTAGTGACACAAATAAAAGCAATAGTCAAGCTTACAAAGGAACCTTAACATCTACTGATGAATGTTCTCATCACCTAGGCACAGGGGCCAATGATTATTTTCATGATTCCCTGTACCCTACATCCTCTGATTCAGCACAACAATACCCTGACCCATACCAGAAGTGTGCAAATTAAAATCCAGTTTTGAGACAAGGGAGAAAGCCTCTGTTTAGTCTCCCCCTACTAAATTTTGAAAGCTGGAAACTCTGTCCACAGACTTCTCACACAACTTCAGCCTGTGCAAAGGGTCATCCCCATTTTCTAAGAATTCCAAGAACTCAACTTGGTATGAAAACAGAGAAATGAGGTTGAATTTTCCATATAACATCTAGAGCTTCTCAAAAATAAGAGGAAACTAGCAAACATAGGATTGTCAGAGAAGTAGATCAGATAAAATACTGATGGAACACATGCTGTTAAGAGGATTATGCCAAGCGGATTATCTACCCACAGAATGCAAAAGGAAAGAAAAGGCACTTATTGGAATCATCATTTTCTCTTCAGACAAACTCACATTCAGGCTTCGCTCTGTCCTTTTTCATGATCCTCGCCCACCATCTCAAGTTAATGTGATTTGATTTACTCTGGTGCAATTTTAAAACATTTTACCTAGGTCCAGGTGGAGTTCAAGTATTTTGAAAAGGGAGCATATTAGAAAAAAAAAATGTGCTGAGAGAAGTTGCAGGTATCTTTTTCTAAACCTCTTTGAATATAGGTTAGATTCATATCTGGCTCATGAAACTTCAGAGTGGTGTGTTTTAACTTGAAGTTAAAAGGTAAAGAGATCCCCAAAGGCCATTTTGTAGACTGGCAGAAAAATCGCCTGGGGAAGTTGTTACTAAAAAAATATTCCTGCGCCCTACACTGAAAGATCCTGATTCAATCGGTCTTAGGTGGAGCTTAGGAATCAGTATTTTAAATAAACCCTCCAGGCATTCCGTCATGCACCCGAGCTTGAGAATCACTGGGTTAGAAAGATGATCTCAACTAGTCCCTTTGGAATCTTGGCTCTGGTTCAGGGATTGTGTTAATAGACATACACATGCTATAGAATGACTTCTTGCAAAATGCACAGATGTAGGACTTTCCTCCAGTGAATCACAGTACCACAATGTAAGGACTTTTCTCCACGCTGATATATCCTGGAAGAATGTGGCCCTGACAGAACTCCACATACAAATAGAAATATGTAACTATCCAGTAAAGACAAAAAAAAAAAAAATACACTAAGATTCCTCAGATTAGTACAGTGATATCCATAATTGCGACCACTTTTCAAGCACTGTGGTTGCAGCACATCTTTGTGTCAAAATCACTTAGGAGGTGTATGTCTAGCATACTTTGTGATAATAAAAAAATGCCAAAATCTATGGAGTGATTTACTTGTTTTTCTCAATCTGAGTGAACAGAATCCAGGACATTGATTGGGCTGTTTTGTAGTGAAAGGATGCACTGAAAGTGAAAGGAAATTCATTTGAGTATGCCTTTTTACACTGTTTACTGGCTGTTCAGGAAGCAGACCCACATTTAGACTTGAGTAGTCTGAACTATGGATCACACTCTCCTGTATTCTTTACTAACCATTCCTGGGCACTGTGGTTTTACCACTGGCTAGAGTTAAGATTTGATTTACAGGACAGAGAAAGTCTGCTTAGATTTGAGGCTAAGCCCTATGCACCAACCAAGTTATTGAGAGTTATGAACACCAGTACAATTGATAATAAGGCAGAACCTAATTTCTCCTTTGGCATTATTCCTTGAGTTTACAGCCCCTTCAGGACTTCACAGGGAATGGAAATGTCTCAATTGAGGGAAATTCAGACATTCCCCTAGGT
The DNA here is from genome assembly GCF_001698545.2 of Rhinopithecus bieti. Classification (NCBI taxonomy): domain Eukaryota; kingdom Metazoa; phylum Chordata; class Mammalia; order Primates; family Cercopithecidae; genus Rhinopithecus; species Rhinopithecus bieti. The sequence goes on along the minus strand of NW_016807225.1, from coordinate 5,097,971 downwards.
TTTACAAAAAGCCTGAGGCACAAATGGTATTTGTTGGCCAACGAACTGATCCTTCAGAGCACTCCAGAGATAATCTGGGAAACAAGGGCAGTGCCAATATCTATACAGAGTTTAGATCAGACTTGTGTCTACTGTCACAGTATGTGACTACTGCTATCTCCTTGACTATGGATATATAATGTATCAGCCACATATAAAATAACATTGCCAGATTTTAATATATTTTAAAATCAATTTGGTTGCAAACAACATAAACCCAAGATAAAAGAAAACCACTACGGATTTACATTCCTTTAGAAAAATGGTTCAAGTGCGGCTGGATCCAGGGTCTTAAAGAATACTATTAGGTATTGATTCTCTACTTTTCCCTCCATAGTTCAGACAAGCTCTTCTCTCTCTAATTAATGAGAAGGATGCCTGCTAGTAGTCTAGCCTTGCATTCTACTTGCTTAACAACCCCAGTAGAAAGAGGGTATCTTCCCTGATGACTCTAGCAGAAAGGTAAAGTCAGCTTGAAAACCTTAAAAATGAATAGCTGTGGACAGAAGAATAGGCTATTCTGACTGATCAGACCCAAATTATGTGCCCACCTCTGACTACAGATGAATTATTGGAATAAAGGAAGTTCCACGCCATCATGAAAATGTGATTTTTACCCATAGGGAAAACAAATTATATTGTGCAAAGGAAAAAAGATGTTGGCCACATGACACGAAGATGTCTAGTAGTGTAATAGTGCCCGGAATTATTTTAATTATAGTCAACTGAAAAGACTAAGAGAAATCAATGAGTTTACTCTCCTATCTTGAATAAAAATGACTCTTTCAACCAAATTATATATTAGACATCATAGTGTAATGTAAAGAGTATAGAATTTAGAGTTAGGCACACCTGGATTTAAGTCTTGGCTCTGATATATCATGGTTATGTAACACTTATCAAGTTATTTCGTGTCTTTGATTTTCAGTTTTCTCATCTGTCAGAATAGCCTAATTTACAAGACTGTTGATTAAATGATATGTAAAAAAGTATATGTAAAAAAGCATAATAACTCACTCATAGTAGATATGTAGTAAATATTAATCCTCTGCTTTAAACATACCATCCCCTCATCATTATGGCTTTTCTAGTGATAAGCTAATGCCTAAATCATACCAACCAGATAAGAAATGCTCTACTTTGAAAAACCTGCGATACAGGAAATAAACTATAAAAATATTTTATTGAAGTATGACCTAAATCATTCATCTTCATCTCTTACCTATTCCTTCCTGCTCACTTATCAGTGAAATTAAAAGTCAGTGGGCTACCATCCTTTGTAATAAGAATTTTTCAAACAATAAAGGACAACAATAAGTTAATTTACATCCCTCCTTTTTCTTGGTTCCTAAGTTTCCTTTTGTTAACCTCCAAAAACATATATTCCATATTTTTTTAAAATTTCATCAGGATATACAGATAAGCTCTACTCACAGAGAAGCCCTCTTATCCAGTTATATGTCGTTGTGGTATTTTACATTATAAACCATTCACTGAAATTAAGGTTTTATAAGTTTTTGTAAAGATATATGATTCATCTCCCCTAGAATAATCTGAGAGTGTTTTCTCCATCTACAAACTTATATCCATCCCCCAAAATAATTAATACAAGAGTCTATAAAATATTGCTCACTTACCATCCTCAATTGGCTAAGTGGCCATTGTAAAAATTAACCCTGGGCTTCAGGCAGAGCACTTCTGCATAGCATGGGTCAATTAGCTCTCTGTGTATGTGACTTTTAAGAAAATAATTAAACACTAAAATTTTTCTTCATTGTTTACCTTTGATGATTAATATCTAAATGCCCCGCATTAAATGTGGTAGATGTCTTTTTTTGAATAAATATGTTCTTTGGAGAGAATAAAATGCCAAATTAACCTAAACATCAAGAAAGATGGGCCGAGCAGAGTAACAGCAATTATTTTCTGATTGGCTTATGCTTTTCATATGTACAAGACTGAATACCAGAAAGAGGCAGAAAGAAATGATGGTGAAAGGAATTAGAGTGGGGAGAGAGGAAGACAGACAGACAGACAGAAAGTACAAGGGAGCGTGCAATGGATCCCCCATAAATTATTCCACTGGAACTTCAATTACATTGATTGATATGTATTTGTCACCAATAGGAAAATAAAACTCTTGTTCTCTCCAGCTTTATTTATCCTCCAAATGGCAAAGTAAAACAATGTTATTCAGAAGTCATAAATCTGACTGGGGAGAAAGCCCCACTGACAGCCTATATGCCGAGCTATTTTTTAAAAAGAAAGATATTAACTTCTCAGCACCATCAAATTAATGCCTGTACCTTCTCTACCCCCTGGGGTCTTCACAGCCCCAAACTTTCACTGTGCTAATTAGCAGTGCTCTGTCTCTTCCCATCAGGAGGGACACCAGTTGGACAACCTTCCAACCTATCCAGTAATCATTCCCAGCTGTATCACTTTCAAAGTAATTTCACAAGCATGAGAATATTTGAGTCTCAGCACAAGTTTGTAAGTATATAGGGAATAACCTACCTACATTTTACAAATAAGGATACTGAGGCTTCAAAATAAACTAAATGACTTTACCCAGCTTCTAAGTGGTGAAACCCTGATTTGAACTTGTAATTTCAAATCCAGTATTCTTTCTACTCTATTCAACCAACTTTATCTGGTCCTCTGTATCACTATGAGACATGCCCATTATTTGAGTCTATCTGCAAAGTTTCACCTTGAACTACAGTTTCCTGAAAATTCCAATAAATACATAATAAATATATGTGATCTGGGCTAAAAGGCTAAATAAATTCAGACCCAAGCAATTAATAAATTGCATCCAGATTAGTTAAATGCTAAAATATCTGGGAGAAAAGCAAGCAGAAAGAAACTAAAGGACTTCACCGACAATATCTGTTTCTACCCATAAATTCTTTCAGTTGATCAAATGCCCATCCAGGGTTTGTGCAGGTTAAAGGAAAGAATAATAAGCTCACCATTGGACAGAATAGTATTCAAGGCAAGGCCCTGGTAGGGTCAGTGAGTGAAATGGTCAGTCAGGTAATTACTGCATGCAGAATGAGTGTTAGGAACATGGAAAGGAGCCAATAATCCAGATAGCTAGAAAGACTTGAACAGGGGATGTTTCAGCACCATGGAGAGGTCCACCCCCCAGTAGAAAGAGGGTATCCCCACCCCACCCCCACCCCCTCGTCTGCTGCTGTCCGTGGCATTGTCGCAATGCGTGTTCGCTGCTCAGCGGCTGGCAACTCGCTCCCCACAGCCGCATCTGCTCTTCACGGGCACCTTGTTATAGCAGCTTGTGCGCCCCGG
>NW_016807225.1:5061655-5094481 GCF_001698545.2 Rhinopithecus bieti | reverse complement strand
CCCCTCCACACACCCCCTCCCGCCACTGTTTCAGAGGCATTTGAAAGAGCCTTGCTATTCTTGAATCCCACAACTTGGGTCTTCTTTGGTTGACTTAATTCAATAAACTTTAAATGTTCACTGTTGCATACCTAGTATTAGGATATAAATGTTTTACAGAGTCTTTCCAAAAGTATTTCTGGTGTTGCAGCATGCTCTGCAAACATCTCTAAACTTCTCTAAACCTATGTCTTCTGTGTCTTCATACGTGTGGGTCCTTTGATATTTATTCTCTTTATTTCCTTGATCTACCAAGAAAACTCCTACTCCTTCTTCAAGGTCCTCAACAAACATAACCTTCTCTGTGAATGCTCCCAACCATCTTAGACAGTTAGTTGCTAACTCCCTTAGCAATTTCTGACTCAGTGGTGGTATTCCTCACTAGATATCACAATCATTTATTATTCATCTCTACAAATAGACTGAGATGGCTTTGAGGATAAGTATGGTGGTTTTTTCCTTTTGCTTTCCCAGCACCAGGCACATAGTATGTACTCAATTAATGTGTACTGAGTAAATAAATTAATGAATAAATGGTATTAAGTTACACATAATGAGGAATAATTTCAATAAAATGCTTCCTAAATAAACATGCAGAGAATGTAAGTAGACAAGGAATTGAAAAAACGAACATTTTTTCTCGTGCAGGCATGTACCACAATGATGACTGGAGCAGACTGGAAATGTGGGGGATTTGATCATTACATACATGCTCATCAGAGCCCAAGTTCTCCTGAGGGAGGATGATGGGGAGACCGATACCTCGGTTTGCCAAAGTGGTCTTTATCACAGGCATATGTTTATTAACAACTACAAAATGACCCAAACCTTCTAGATCCTTTGCTACCGTAAGTCTCAACTTTTCTGTAAGGTTTTTACATACTAAAGATTTTATTATTCATTTACTCTGATCTATAGACAAGTTGTATAATAAATTATTCAGCTACTTCCTGACATATACTTCCTGACATCTAGTATAGAATGATATTATATACTAGAGTCTATCTGCAAGGAATACTTCTTTATAGGTTAGAGGCCAGTTGACCATCCTACTCTTTGGAGAAGAGTGACAGTTCCTGGTTAAGGTTATTTTTCCTCAATATTAGGTTCCAGGGGAGCAGAAGATATCACAGACAGGAAACCCACAGTGATCAAATGGGACAACCCATCACAGGCCTTATCTTCACCTCCAGAATGAATAGCTCTTTGTTCTGGGGCATGCTTTTGTGTAGGAAAACTTGAGGATTACCCCCAACTGCCTCGGGATATATCCATCTGTGAACCAATTAGGGCATGGGCTATGACCTCACCATTTTATAGTAGAAGAAGAGAGAAAGACCTAAATTCAGAAAGCCTGACTTTTGATTGAAATCTTGCCTCTGGTAAAGGCTGCTCCCATATATATCAAGGATAAATGCCAAATAAGAGCTCTCATTCTGTACCCAGAAACAGCTTAAATCAAACCCTGTTTCTGCTGGATCCTGGAGGTTTTGACAGTTCATGGAGACACTCTCATTGGTTCTTAAGCTACCTTTTCTTTGGGGCCCTCACTTTTTTTCTATTTTATTTCACATAGGAAGCAAAAGACAAATTAGGCACACTTCCTAACCACCTCTAGCTTCTGTAACTCTGGACTGGATTAGATTCCTGCCTAGAGAGAAATTTAAATAACAAAAAGTGATTCTAAACACAAAGACTACAATCCTTCCAGGTGGGTGAGACTCCATGTAAATTACCATTTTCTAAGAAACCAAAACACAGCCTCTTTTCTGACCTACCACAGCCCTCATTGTGGGCATCATATGTGGGTATCTGGTGTACTATATTACAGGAACTTTAAAGTTGCCAAGAACCACTAAAAATAAGGTTCTGGGTATATATGCCTTAACACCCCAAATAGGTTGCAAAGGTCTCATGAGAGAACATCATGTCTTAGTTTTTTCAAACTCCATAGAGTTATCTATGTTATAGATATCTATATCCTATATTATCTAGTTCTAACAACTTAACAAAAGATGATTCCTCTATTTGCAACTCCAGCTCAGATATTCCTCTAAGACACACTTATCATTCCAAAAGGTCCATTTGTCTAGTCAGAGAGTTTAGGCACAGGAAGTCGGATCCCTGGTTTCTTGAGTAAAAATACATGAGGAGTGACAACTTTACAGATTTTGAACATGCTTTTTTTGACAATCTAAACTGACAGTGAACATCACATGCTTCCCTCTGACAACTTAAGAACAGAATATGAACCTGCATTTGCAACGGTAAAATTCGATTTTGACATCTAGATAGTCCATCTAATTGTCCTGGGTGCTTTTCTTTATCGTGTGATTTTTTGGAATAATTGAATTGAAGGCAAAAACACCTTCTTGGGCTGTACACTTTGATAATGAATTCCTAAATGGTTTTCACCTATCTCTAAGAGAAACAGCAGCCTGTCTGGCAGCTGACAGTCTAGTTTCCGAACTTAACTAATGCAATGAAGAGAAAAAGGTGAGCAAAATGTGAATTGAAGATAGCATATGGGCTTTTTGGTAATGAGCATAGGGAGTCTGTTTCATGACAAATGACAGGGAAAACAAGTGTACTTAAAAATCCATCTCTGTAACTGTGCTGTAACCACAGTTGGGGTAGCTCAACAGACAGCTCCCTCTCACCAAATTCTAGTCACCCATATGTACTAGGCAAAGGCAGAGTCAGGACAGAACCTGTTCATATGATATCCTAGTAAGAGAAGAGCCTCCTCACTACCACTTATCACCCAGTATTACTTAAATCAACATATTAAATAGCTCAATCATTATTTTCATTTTCTATTTATAAAGTTATTAGCCATACTCTAATAAATGCACACTGATTTATAAATTTCTACAGTGTTTATTTTCATTCACCCCATGAGAAAGAAAAGCTAAATTATATTCAAATAAAATAAAGTGAAAAAATAAATGATTTGGACATGGCCTAAAAATGTAACAAGATTAAAATACTTTCTCACTTGATGGTCTGAAGCCATCAACTTATCTGTACTCCATAGAATTTAACAAATATTTAAACAAAAGATGGATTCGCCATAATATAATCTAATGCCCCTTATTTTTCAGACTGAAGAAACTGAGACCTAGGTAATTCAAATTGCTTACTCAATGTAATCCAGTCTAGCACACAGGTCTCCTGGTTCCCAGTTCAGTTTATTGTATATGATGTTAATGATCAGATTTATTTTCACCTTTGCTAACTCTTTTCTTCAAAATTCATTGACTATAGTTATTTCCCAAGTTTCAGTGGGAAATATTCTCAAAAAACTCTCTCAAATATTCTACCTTACCCACTAGAAAACTCAACTACGCATTTGGTGTTTGTTGTTTTTTTTTTTACACAAATTCTCACCGAATCTTTCACATTAGCTCACACCAATTTTCTTTTTGGGGACACAGACCTAGAATTTTATACTGCAAGCACGGATGTTGACCTTGGTGCTTTCCACCAACACCCAAGCAGAAAAGTGAAAGCCCCCACCAATCTCACTTCTTCTCAATGCCATCATTATCTTTAAAGCCATCTCAGATTTCCTGAGTTCCAAAATAGGCAGTCTAAGCAACAGATGACAGAAACTTTTCTGAGAGATCACCTGGTCTAATGTGTCATCTATACTCTGTGCAGCCAATCTTTCCTCTGCTGCTCAGCCTAGCCCCAATTCCTTCTTTTCTACTCCATAGAATTAAAAGGGATAACCTCTATTAGAGAGAAACCAGTGACTGGTATGGGGTAGACCTGGGGTAAATGCCATTTGGCTGTGAATTTAGTCAAATCTTTACTCTTTTTGAATAGCCAGGGGCACCATAGCTTTTAATTCTTGACACGTTTAACCCCAGCTCCATATTGGCCTTCTCACTTTTATCTGAAAGCCATTGGCTGTTGGTGAACATAACATGAATTTTGTGATTGAGGCAATGTTAATTATTATGGTTATTTTGACATTGGTGATGAATTCTACAATGAGAACTACCATAGAGTATGGCCTGTACTAAGTGCCAGGTACTGTGCCAAGCCTTTTACATGCAATTTGTCATTAGTCCTCACAGCAACGAATCCTAGGCATGTTGTTTCCATTTGAAAGATGAGGAAACTGTGGATTAAAGCGCTTAAGGCACTCATTCAATTTGGATTCTAGAGTCGAAGTTCTTGACTACCCTGCCTCACTTGATGTTCTTGTTAAGGATGTCAAAGAAATGAGGAGATTCCCATCTATATCATGCTGCTTTTCCTATTCCATTCCTTCCAGTCACATTTTGTCTTTTTCTTTTCCCCTCAAATTATCTTCATACTCAAGAGGCTCCTCTTTTGAACTCTATTTTTTGTGAAACTCATCATCTCGACCCAGGTGGCACATCCCCTATCTACCTGAAGACAGTCTTTTTCCTCTATTGGATTTGTGCTCAACTCCTGCCCTCCTATTAGTGAAATCTCCCACTTTTTAACAGGTTGTAAAAGGCAGCAGCTAGTTTTCATAGAAATAAAATGTTGCATGTAGAACTATATTTTAGGCTGCCATTACTTAAACTGCTTTTTCACAGTCCGCTTCCCAGGCAGGAGGGAGTATTTGGGAAAGTTTTCCCAGCTTGGGGTCAGCTGCCTATTCCCTAGCTCTGAGTCTTGGATCTCTGTGATCTGCCCAAAACAAATAAGCCAAATCTTAACGCTTTTACTCCCACCATAGCTGGCACAATACATTTCAGGAAAGTGACAAGGGAGACTATGTAAAGAGCATAGGGACCCCACTCTTGTAATAGGTTAATCTGGATGCCATTGATTACCAGGTCAAAGATGATTGTCCCTCTATCCCTAGCATACCTTTCCTGCACAGTTACATTCTTCGCTTCACTCCTCCATCGATTCCCCTAGTGAGTGTTCTCTGTCTGCTTAAAAAAAGCCCTTCATCTATTGGCTTTTCTCTAATACAATGGTTTTCAACCTTGGCTAACTGTTAGAATCACCTGAAGAGGTGTTATTAAGTACTGTGGCTTAGACCTCATCTCAGAGAATCTGGCTTAATGTGTCAATAGTAGGACCAGACCTGAACATATTTTCCAAGTGCACTACAGAGCAATGACATGCTGCTCCTTAACTCTACCAAGCTCATTACCACCTTAGAGCTTTGCATTAGCCGTTCTCTCTGCCAGGAATACCCATCACCCAAATCTTTCACAAGAATGGCTTCCATTCTTCATTCAAATCTCAGCTTAAATATCAACCAACCCAAGTGGTCTTTCCTGATTTTCCTCTCTACAATGGTGTTTGACCCTTATAGTCACTACTGTGTTTCCTTGCTTTAACATTTCATAGTTCTATGACTATATGATATTACTGTATGTATCTGCTTATTTTAAATTGTTTGTCTCCACACTTAAGATGTATTCAGCATGAGGGAAAGGACCTTTCCTGTCCATTGCTGTATCTCTGGGATCTAGAAGAGTTATTGAAATATAGTCGGTTCTTAATAAATTGAATTTGTTGAACTCAATTATTGAATGAACGAATAAACTGTCAGTCAGAAACCATTCCAGGCAAAATTATCTCCAACATTCTGTCAAAATTACTTCCTGGCACAAAGGGTCTACCTTCATGTACTCATCTGCTAAACTTTGTGATTCTACCCAACACTCCTTGCATATTTATGCCACTGATCTCTTGGCTATGGCATTTTTTACCTCAACCCAGCTACCCAATAGAATACAGCTCAGATCTCACATCTCCCAGAACCTTCCCTAACCTCTCCACCCCAAAGTGTCTTTCTTTCTCTAGTTTCTTATAGCAATAATTTATCATTCAAATATTAGTTAATGTTGTACTATATACAACTCTGTGATATCTCTTTCATTGCTGTCTTGGAACTGTTTACTAGAGAGAACCTGAACTCCTGGAGACCCTGGACATTTGGTTATGAAAGTCACCTTTGGGTTCCTGCTAGCTTTGCAAATCATAAAAGGATATGAAGGGTGGCAGCAGAAATTCATGTATAGTGCTAAGAAATGTTCAGCTTAGAACAAAGATGCACATAGATGACACATTTCTAGATCTGAGCAAGAGTTTGGCCATAGATGAAAGAGAACTGACTCACAAAAGAACATACCTTAAGAAAGACTAGTAAGCAATGCTATAGAAGCCAAGTGTACAGAAGTAGACTAGTAATGGAAAGACAGAGAAAATTGATGAAATAACCCAGTGGCAGTAAGCCTTCTACATGTCAGGAAATAGGAGTAAATGAATTATGGGGATCTTAAATCAATTTTTACATTGATAACCCTGAACACCAGGTATTTGGAGTGGGGTTTGGTCTATGAGCTTATGAGCTGATGGTAGAGACCACCATAAAATATTTCAATCCAACAAATCTGATTCCAAAATACTTGAAGTATTTTGCACATTGATTTGTAAAAGTAACTGCAGTCTCGGTAACTCAGTTTTTACTTAACTCCTCATGTGTTTATTTTTTATCTGCCAAAATAGACTGCATGTTCCTGGGTCTCATAGAATGGTCATGTGAAATGAGATTGCCTAGATGACAGTTTTTCGAAAACTATAATTAACAATGCAGGCCGGGCGCGGTGGCTCAAGCCTGTAATCCCAGCACTTTGGGAGGCCGAGACGGGCGGATCACAAGGTCAGGAGATCGAGACCATCCTGGCTAACCCGGTGAAACCCCGTCTCTACTGAAAAATATAAAAAACTAGCCGGGCGATGTGGCAGGCGCCTGTAGTCCCAGCTACTCCGGAGGCTGAGGCAGAAGAATGGCGTAAACCCGGGAGGCGGAACTTGCAGTGAGCTGAGATCCGGCCACTGCACTCCAGCCTGGGCTACAGAGTGAGACTCCGTCTCAAAACAAACAAACAAACAAACAAAAAAAAAACAATGCAAACATGGGATAGGATTTAAATTGTGAAATAACTGCAATTTTTCACTATCTCCTGCTCTCTAATCTACCCTTCCTTTTCTAGGCCGTCTCCACCAACTTGTAATGTTTGTCTTGTTAGACTAGGAGGCAAGATCAAAGTGAATAAGAAAAGCAAAATCAAAGTATGTTGATGAGAGCTAACATCTAATAAGTACCTATCGTGTGCCATACTTCTAATAAATACAATTTTAATTCTCACAATTAAGGCTTAGAGAAGTTGTGCAAGATCATACAGAGCTAATTAATCTGGCAGAGGCAGAATTGGAAGCTGGACAGTCTGACTCCAAAGCAGGGTGCTTTTTGCACTACCAGGCTGCCTTCCTCATCAGACTCATAGCCTCAGAGATTTCTCTTCCCAGACCAGAGATCCAAATGTAGACATTCGATCAAAAGGAAGAGGGCCTTATAACAAATGGTCTGGGATGAGATGTGCTGGAGCAAATAGAATTGGGCTAGGTCGCCCTTATTTCTCTAAGCCTGGGGCAGGACTGCTTCAGACCCTATGGGGCAGAAAGCAAAATTATATCAATAACACTCTCAATGACAGATGCCCTAGACTTCCGTCACAGTAAGAATAAATGAAAAGCTCTTATTCTAAGAGATCACAGCTTCAAACTCTTCCTACCTCATGGTTTTCGCCTGCAGGTTCCTTTTTTATCTCTCAGGGTTGCAGGAGAACCTTGGCAGGAATCGATTTACCAGACAGCCTCTCAGGAAGGCATCACATCTGTCGCATTTCCTTTTCTCTATCTTCCTGTGAGAAACAAATAAACTAAAAGTGACTGTCTAGTGGCCTGGCCCAAAGAACTTGCCTGGAAAGTTGTTACACTCTGATTACCACCTAAGGGTTTTGGTTTGGTTTTGTTTTACAAAATCAAGGTAAATCAGTGTGGCAGATATTGGCCAGCTGTCCTGGAGCCTACTTCCCTTTCTTTCTGAGTTCTTCACATTTTCCAGTCTCTTTTGGAGTTAGGTGGGGCCATGTGATGAATTTAGTGAAATAAATTGGCAGATCTAGCTCATATAAACTTTCGGATTGAGCTCACATAAACTCGTCAATTATGATCCTTTCTGTATCAGCCTTTATTGGATAATAAACCACCACCAAACTTAATGGCTTAAAGTAACAAACATTGGTCATTCTCACAGTTCTGTGGGTAGGCTGGGTGGTTCTTCTGATCTAGGCTGGCTTGCCTGGGGTCGTATGGTCTAGGATGGTCTTACTTACATGACTTGCTTGTCTGGTGGTGACTGACTCAAAGTTGGTTGAGGTGGTGTGGATGACTTGGCCATGAATTCTTCATCATCATTCATCAAGCGATCCCGGGCTTTTTCATATGGCAGAAGTTGCAAGCGGAATTATTGTGACCATTTTAAAAAACTGGGATATTAATAATGATAATAAGGCTCCATGTGTCAGGCATTGTTCATTTAATACAACCTCCTAATGAGGAAGTTGCTAAAATTATCCCTTTGCAGTTAATATAACTTGTTCAGCTCTTAAGTTGTGGAGCTTGGACTTAACCCTAACAGACTGATGCTCTCACAAAAGTGGGTCCCATGTGGAAGAAGAAGCACTTCAATTTGCCTGGGAGCTGGAAGTCCTGGGTTCTAGAACCAGATCTCTAAGAAGTAGGAAAATGAGCAAGTCAATTCCTAAACCTTTTCTAAGCCTAATACTCCATAATTCTTAATAATAATGGATAAATAGCTGATAGAAAATCTGTCAATTTTACCGTTTAACTCTTGTTTCACCACGGCTAACCACAACTCCAACTGAGGCTCCATCTTACCTGCTTATTATGACATTTTGCAAAGTGAAAATTAAAAAAATATATGTGCAAAATCTCTTTCTCCATCTGTGATAGATGTTTACGCTGAGAGCCACCTTGGAGATCATTTACTAGAAATGGCAGAGCCTTCAACAGCTTGGTTCCCTGAATGACTTTGTGGAACACAGCTCTACTCCCACCTGGGCTTCACACAGAAGTGGGAAATTAACATATTTTTTTTTTGTTAAGCCACTGAGATGTTAAGATTCATCTGCTAATCACCTAGCATTAATCTAGGTAATACAAGCAGATATCTGTGATTAATTTTTTACATGCTTTCCAAGAGATGACAGATGAGGAAACTGATCAAGACATATCAACTGAATCGTGACACAAAGGTTATGAGCATATGGCTTAAAACATGCCCAGTGTCCCCATATATGGAATCCTGGGACTGGCATGAGTAAGCATTGACTCTGTTGTTAGATTTTTGCTGTTGTTGTTGTTGCTGCTGTTGTTGTTTTCTTTTTTACTTCTCTGGCAAGCAAGGCCATAAACATCTTCTCAGTGACATCAGATTAGGAGGCATTGGAAATGAGAAGATACTGAGGTGTGGAAGAAGTGAGAAATCAGGGATATGCTTTACTACTCTATTCAAACCAGAAATAAAACATTTTTATAATATATGAAACCCTAAGCCATGCAACCAATAAAATTTTCTCCAAAGAAATCAAACACACACAACCATGGGGAGAGGCAAAGATTTGGTGCTTACAAGCTTTCATGTCAAGTTGGAAGTTACTATCAAGGTAAAATATCAGTGTTAACAATGAGATGCTAGTACCTATAGCACTTGGCCTTTACAGCCCCTTCTAGCTAAGAATCTCAAAAAATGTCCATGAAATTTAGTCAGCAAGGCTTATAGGCCTCCAGGAAAAAAGCAAGAGATTGACATTCACTTAAAGGCCAGGGATCAAACAAAGAAAGCAAATTATTCAGAGTTAATAAGGAACAGGGCTTGGCTCTATCTGCAAGTCTTCTGCAAGTAATGTTTGAGTTTCAAAATAGTTTGATTAATTTACATGTGTGAATTATTTTCTTTTTGTCATCTAGCTAGAATTCTGAAAGCAAAAGGGTAAGAATTTCATAAAATGATCAAATCAATAGCAGTCCTTTGAGATATGTGGACATAGGATTCTTTGGAAACATCCCAGAATCAATACAAAATTTAATAGTGAGGATTAGTCTGCTTCCCTGGACTCCCTGAGATCAGAGCTAAGCATAGAGCTCCAGAGGATTAAACTCTGAATGACCAGTTTGGTAATGTTAACTAATTGTTATCATTATTATAGCTTCCTCATTGAGTACTTTCTACATGCCAGACTAAAGTACTTTACACATATTAATTTTATTTAATTTATTTTATAGTAAATTCATGATTTAAAAAATACTACTGTCATTTCTATTTTACAGATGGGGAAAATTGAGGCATGGAGAACTTAACCTGTTTCAATCTGATTCAAACCCAAGCTCTCTGTCTCTAAAGCTACCCTTGCAACTATTATGTTACTAATACTCATCTAGGCATTGCCAAAAATATGTATATATATATTAAACATTTTTTATCTTGTTCTGGCTGCCTTGGATATTCAGAAAACAGAAAAGCATTTTTTTCCTCCCCTATATAGAAAAGATCTTAGGCCATCCTGTTCTGAGTCTCAGAACCTTTACTTTCAAGAGCACTAACAATTTGTGTTTCTTAGGGCAGACAAGTCAAAGTCATTTGGCACCCAGAGTTTTACCTTCTTCATCCAAAGGTTTGTCTGAGAATCTGAGCTGGCTGCATGCTGGAGTTCAAGCACGTAGAAGAGTCCACCCAGAGGATACGAGTTTTCTGAAGTGAGATAAGATCTTGCTGAGTTTCTGTGACTAATGGAGACCCATGTCCCCTTTGAAGCAATGCCAAAGGTGAAAGGGATCACTGCAGGTTCCCCTGGAGGTGGAAACAACACTGCAGCCTGGAGAAGAGCAGAAGGTGCTTCTCTGGCCAAGTCTGTGGTCAGTAGAGAGGTCAATTACAGGAGCCTCTCCCTGACTTCCAAGCATATAAACCTAACAGGCAGTGAAGAGCCAAATTGCAGAGTTCCACCGTGTGGCAAATAGAAAAATGATTACAAAGTTCCTCATGGGAAGAATGCAGCTCTCCTCTCCCATTTTCCTGATCTCATGTAAGTCTCATTCAGATTTTCAAAGACCCCTAAGAAATGGGTTTCCTTAAATATAACACAATTGATTCTCACATACTTTTCCAGTAGATGAGAACTCAGAGCCAAATTTAATTTTTTGTTTATGTGTTTATGAGATGGGGTCTCACTCTGTTGCCCAGGCTGGAGTGCAATGGCATGATCTTGGCTCACTGTAACCTCTGCCTCCGGGGTTCAAGCAATCCTCTTGCCTCAGCCTTCCAAGTAGCTAGGATTACAAGCATGTGCCACTATGCCAGATAATTTTTGTATTATTAGTAGAGACAAGGTTTCACCATGTTGGCCAGGTTGGTCTCAAACTTCTGATCTCAAGTGATCCGCCCTCCTCGGCCTCCCAAAGCGCTGGAATTACAAGCATGAGCCACCGTGCCCAGCCCAAATTTAATTTGATTTAAGGAAAATAAAATAATATGATATTTTTTGCACTTGACTATTACTGAGTAATATTCTCCACCCATACATTTATAGTACTGAATACAAAATATTGCTCATGCTCTACGAATCAGTCTGATAACCTCATGGTTGATTAGCTGCTTAAAATCTATTTTTTTATTGTGGTAAAATATACATACATAAAATGTGCCATTTTAAGTATACACTTCAGTGTCATTGCATTCACATTGTTATACAAGCTTAAAATAAATTTGCTTGAAAGATTCACCATGGTGGCAAAAAAGAAAACTTCTAAGGGTCTTTTGATACATTTAGGGCAGTTAGTTCAAATTGATCACATTTTTTTAACATTTTAAATGAAAAAGAAATATACTTTGCCATTTAGAAAGCTCAATAAAAGACTTAATACTTACTTTAGTGTGCCTGGTAGTATCAATAGCTCATATCCTGGATCCTCTTTACTTATTTTCTAGCATACAAAACAAACATAAGAAAAGGCACCTATAAAACAGCCTTAAAATAGCTTAAAACACTTCAAAAAGCGAGATGGGAAAAGCTTATGAAAACCCATCTCACCAGGAAAGCCAGAGATCAAGTAATAATGCAAATAAAAAGAAAACCATTAACCTCCGCTTTCACCCTTGTGGGACACTGGTGAGCCTGTGATTATATACCATAATGGCAGTGACTTTGAGTAAACCTTGGTGTGACTTGTCAAGCAATCTAAGTTGTATGCGATACATCACCAGATTCTAAATGGAGTCTGTCTCATTACAAAAGATTGGTAAATACCAGTATTAGTGTCAATCAACAGAATTTCTGTCTTAGTCACACCCTTCTGGTTTCTCTCTTTTCAGCATTTCAAGCTAGAAGAGTATGTGGTTTCCTGCCTGAGATTGGCATTCACATTTACCCATGCAATCCCATTCACCTTTTCTTCCCTAATGAGGCAAGAAATCCAGGCAAACTCTGGATCTCAAGAGTTTTATTTCCATACCATTATCCTCATCAAAAAGCATTTATTAAACACCCAATTATAGATACTGCTGTGAAAGCCTTCATCTCTCTATAAAGAGAACTATACAGATACAACCCCAATCCTCTAAGAGTTCATAAGCTATTCAAAAGCTAGTGATAGGCAGAAATTATAGCTTTGACTCTTTGCTCTGGTTTTGTAACAACTCAGAGAAACTCAAGGTGTCTCAAGAAGTGTCACAAAATTCCCAATATAAAATGGATGCTTATTTATTTTAATACATCAGTGGACAGACTTGACCACTGCAACCAGTATACACATATCCTAATTAGAGGCTAACAGCCACATTTTCATTACAGTCCAAGAGAATCAATTTCACACATGAAATATCAGAATCTAGATAGACTATGCATGTGGACTTTAAGGACGTGGAAGGATGATTTTACAAAATATAATAAATCTAAGCTTGGCAACCTCAGAAAGGTAGATGACCAATTACTAACTTGTAGCGCATGCTAAACAAAGGACAGCCAGTCCAGCAACTGCATCACATACCCGTGGGACTAACCTTTGGAGAAAAGTGGCATGGCCCTGGCCCCAGGGCAGTGACCATCAGTAGTAATGGAATAACCCTGAGTGGGACTCTTTTTTCCTGGAGGAGAGAAAACAAAACTTCACCAAATCTACAGCTCTTTCTGGTCAAACCAATCAGAATTCAGACCTGCACTAACCACATGTAGGCTGTGTGAAGAACTTGGAAAAACCATTTAGCTTCTCTGGGTCTCACTTTTATCTGTAAGATGGGCAGGATTACTTCAAGCCATGGATTTGTTTTGAGAACTTTATAAGGTAGCTTATGAAATGTCTACAACACCATAGACACCCAGTAAGTGAGTGTCCCCTTATTTGAGTGACATAGCGTCTCCTACATGTAGCTGTGAAAGAGGTCACTGACCAGAAGCCTGTATGTCTTATTCGGCCTATGGAATACTTTAAATACTCAAATTAATTGCAATATTAAGGATAATTCCCAAAATACATAAGGAATGTCCACAACTCAATAGCAAGAAAAAAACCTGGTTAAAAAATGGGCAAAGGAGGTGAACAGATATTTCTCCCAAAACACATAAAAATGGCCAACAATTATATACAAGATGATCAGCATTGTTAATTATCAGGGAAATAAAAATCAAAACTACGATTAGAACCAGGTGTGATAGTATGCGCCTGTACTTCTAGCCACTTGGGAGGCTGAGGCAAGAGAATCACTCGAGCCCAGGAATTTAGGGCTGTAATAGGCTATGATTGTGCCTGTGAATAGCCATTGCCCTCCAGCCTGTACAACATAGTGAGACCCCCATCTTCTAAAAAAAAAAAAAAAAAAAAAAAAAACTACTATGAGATATGAGAGATCACCTCACACCTTTCAGGGTGATTATCCAAAAAAACTGATAACAACTATTAGTAAAGATGTAGAGAAATTGGAGCCCCTGTATACTGTTGGTAGGAACGCAGTATGAGTTATGAAAAACAGTATGAAGGCTACTCAAAATATTAAAAATAAAACTACCATATGATCCAGCGATCCCACTTCTGGCCTGGACATATAGCTAAAAAATTTACACCAGGATCTCAGAGATATCTGCACTCCCATGTTCACTGCAGCACTGTTCGCAATAACATATGGAAGCAACCCAAGGTTCCATCCAAAGATGACTATTATTCAGTTTTTTAAAAGAAGGAAATCCTGTCATTTGCAACATGAATGAAACTGGAGGACATTATACTAAGGGAAATAAGCCAGTCACGGGACAAATACTGCATGGTTCCATTTATATGACATATCTGTAATAGTCAAACTCATAGAAGCAGAGAATGTAATGTTAGTTTCAGGGACTGGAGGGGAGGAAGAAATGGGGAATTGTTCAATGGATATAGACTCAATGAATAAGTTTTAGAGATCTGCTCTACAACATTGTACCCACAGTTAATAATATGGTATTGAGCACTTCAAAGTTTCTTGAGGGTAGATCACAGGTTAGGCATCTTACCCACAAAAAAGAAAGGGGCACAGGACACTTTGGGAGGTGTTGAATATGTCTATTACCTTGATTATGGTGAAGGTATCATCGGTGTTTGCATATGTCCAAATTCATCAAATTAGATACGTATGGCTCTTTGTATATCAATCATACCTCAATAAGGCTGTTTTAAAATTAGAAAATTTTCATAAAATATAGATTTTCAACTTTTGTTTAAAAGTTGAAATTTCTGAGAAAACAACAGCCATATTTTCCGTAGGCAATCTATTCTCTGGATGCTAAAAGTGCAGTCTGCTTTTTTATTTTGTTATTAATACTATTTTTGATAGACAAATGATTGTATACATTTATGGAATATCATGTGATCTTCTGACACATGTATACAATGTGAAATGATTAAATCAGGCTAATTATCATCTTTATCATCTTGCTCATCTAGCATTTTTATGGTAAGACATTTGAAATTTACTCTTGGTTATTTTGAAATAAACAATACATTATTCTCAGGAGTCCCCTTTAGAAGAGGCATGTCTTCTTTATGTCACCATAGATCCCATCCAGCAGGCAGTTCTGAAACTCCTCATGCTCCAAGCCCCTGTAAGCATTTGAGTTTGAAATCCTTGATGGAATTACAAAGATCCTGGCTCTTCAATAAGACTAAAAAAGAAAAACATTCTTTGGCCCAGCTAAAAACAAGAAGCTGCTTATGTCACTTGTCTGGATTTGTAACTCCATGACAAAAGCAAAGCAAATCTTTCTCCGTGTTTCTTGATATATTCTCTCTTCCACCTCATCTTAAAAAAAACACCTTCCTAGGTAGGTTGACTTCAGCCTGCACACTTGGTAAGGCCTAGGAAATCAATGCTTCATCATTCTCCCTCCTGGATTATTTTGTTTGATATTGACCCATTCCACCAGGCAGAGAGATAAAACGTGTTAGCATATGGTCCTGTTTGTAATGGAATGCTCTTAACGCTTGTTAAGGCTCCAAATGAGCTTTGTATAACCTTAGGGCAAAGGCTCAGAGATTTGCCTCATTGTGTCCTTGTCCTAGGGAGTTGCTGAGGGGTGGGTGTAAGAGCTATGACCCTCTTGTGGGGCCTGGATGGGATGGCCTAGTAAGTCGGGCCCACTTGAAAGTCTATCTTTAGACATATGCTGTAAAATGGGGCTATTGTTAAATTTCTATGAAGACTATTTTGCACAGTGTACATTAAACACTGAAAGCACGTAACACAGGGTGTGGCACATAGTGGGAACTTAGCAAATATCAGATCACTGGCCATCCTATCAAAGGACTCATATAATTAAAGAAATGTTCACTATGAATGGTGTTTTATCACCAAGAGTTTCTCAACAGAACTCCGAGGAAATGTTTCTCCATAAATGGTTTGAGGCCTACCTTTATCAGAATTACCTGGAATGCTGGTGAAAAACACATAGTTCCTGAGGCCCCTTCCCCATACACAGAGACACAGCATACACACCATTATCTCTTCATTAACCTCTCCTTTAAGAACATCATGCAGTTAAAGACTTAACAAAGAAAATTCTCTTTCTTCCCATGCCCTAACTAGTATGTGGTTTTGCCAACAAGCTAGAGAACAAGTCATCCTTCAGAAAGTTACTCAGCTAGGGTTAGTCACATATACCTCTGCTAATGCCAATCAATAATCAGCAAATTGAAGATTTTGTCAGAGTCTGCAGTTGTTGTCTCCAGAATTATTTATTTAACTGGTGACTGCTGACTTCACAAGCACCCTTAGTACAGGAGGAACAATGACCAGTTTCCCTTTCTGACCTCATATTCAATTAACCAGGGTTTTCTGAAGTGTGTTCCACATAACAGTAGTCTCAGGAGTACCAAAGTGTACCAGTAGATCAACCAAGGATGGGAAACTAAGAACTCGATGCCCCTCTCAGACATTCCTGTTATAATTTAGCATATAAAGGCAGTGAGAAGTCCTGCAGTAAAGAATCCTCCATTAAACTCCATTTCATTCTGGATTTGCCATACTTACGTGACTAAAGAACTCTGCTTTTGTGGTCTCTGGATGACATTCTGCTAAAAAGATTTTTATGAAACACATTCTGGAAAATAATTAGGGTAACTGTGTAACTTATCACCCAAGTCTGTCACTGTCAAGTGAAAGGGGAGAACCACTGATTATGATGCTGGAACAACACATGTAAAGTGGGTCTGTCCTAGAGAAACTAGGACATATGGTGACTCTAGCATGATGTTCCTCCTTTTGTTGGTTGTCACATAATATCCACCTTCAGGCTTATCCTTGCCCCAGGCCTTGGGACTAGCCCTGCTTCTGGTCAAGAAGAATGAAAGAAATTCAAGACCCATGAGGCCTAATCCTGATCCTGCTGATGGTGATCCTGACCAAGCTCCTAACCTATACATGCCTCAAAGCTTACAGTTCTCCCACTGCCTTGCCCTGACCTCATGCCTGACCCCAAGTTGTTGCTTTAGGCTTGCCCCACACTGGTCCGTTCTGAAGATCACAATCCCAGCTGACAACCTAGACCCCCGCCAGACCTCCCTGAAGCCAATCAATCATCTGTCTCCCCCTGAGCCTCTACTTCTTAAACGTTAGAATCTGCTGGTTTCTGGATATTCACCTGGTGTCTGCTGCTCTCCTGGCCTTTCCTTCCTGGTCTCTTTAATTTGCATTAGTCTCCTGTGCAGTCTACAAATCCCACCATCCTCTTAGCAACCAAGCCTTGCTTTATTTTACAATTTATACAAGTAGCTTTTTAAAAATAACCTAAGAGCAAACAAACAGTCAATCCAATATTTTGCCCTTAGGTATTATTCTAATATGCCAGGATTTGCTACTAACTAAACAGATTGCAAATAATGTCATTTAGGCAGGTAAAATCTATTAAATTATCAAAAGACATTTACTCATCCTCATATTTCTGCCAGTGATGTTAAATATAAAATAATATGGCACTGCTTCCCTCCCAAGTAACTACACTCCTCTAACGCATAATTTATCCTTAGAAATCGTCTGATGCAAAAACAGTTACTTCACAAATACACATAGAATGTGGAAATTGCCAAAAATCACACTGGACACAGTCTCATGGCACCTGGCCATGGGAGAGAGATCTTAAGAGCAGCCAACCACGGCTACTCCCTTTCCCAGCCATTCTGTATCCATTTACCCTCTGCCTCCTCATCTCTGTGTTTGAGCACTTTGAAATTTCCAGCAGCATATCAAAGGAATGGGAGGGTGAGGGAGATTAACTCTTGTATGGCATTTCTTGCAATTGCCCTAAGCAGCTAATGCCATATCAAAGTAGCTAAGGTACAATTGGGTCCATTTAGATTGCAAGCCAGAAAGTAAAAGCTGACATTTTTTGCAGGCAAGAAAAAAAGTGAAGATAACAAATGTAAAATTATGTTATCAAGTCCTATGCATCTCCAGCTATTACTATTCAAATACAGAAAAGAATATTCATAGACTATAGGACTGGGTCCAGTAAGCAGACCTATAGCAACCTATAGCATTGTTACCCAGCATGCTCAGCCTGCAGCTCAAGACCTAGTGGCCCCCAGGAGGCAGCCAGCCTGCAGATATGTGATGAAATGTGTTGGCCCAAGCATAGCAGATATATTAATTATATAAACTATAATTAATCCTAAACGTGGTTTCTTTTCTAGGCACAAGGCAGAATCAACCTATGTAACGAAGGCATTGCAAGGTAGCAGGCAGATGATGAGGCTCCTGAGTGAGCCTCTCAACATGGCAAGAAGTTCCTGTGCTGGGAGAAGGAGCTAGAAAATATTGTTCACATGATCGCCCATGAGGTTCTAGCAGGGACTAGAAGATGGACAAGGCCTCTCAACATGGCAGATGTTTCTGCGCTGGGGGAAAGAGCTGTGAAATGCTGATCACATGATCTCCCATGAGGCTCCTGTGGGAACTAGAAGTGGGATGATGACGTCTTTGTGAACACATCTCTGGGCCTTTTGGCTCTCTGTGGAGATCCAGTGTTCTGTTATGGGTCAGCAGTTAGAACGGACCCTGGGGGACTGCATAGAAGATCTCTAGGCCAGTTCATTCATTTGCATAAGGCCCTCTAATATTCTTTCCAGAATTAATATGTGATAATGCTTTGTAAAAAATAAAATTCTTAGTTTTGGCATCTAATCCTTTATTCCATGCTTCCACCCCCTGCTGCCAATCTCTGTGCTGAGACCACAGAATATATAAAAAGGGCAGACAGCTACAAATGTACAAGAGGTAGCTCATGGGTAACTCATTGTGTCTTAAGAGTTTCCATATCAGATACCTTCCAGAATTGAAATATCCTTCTGCCCATGATAGACAACTTATGTAATGGCTCACAACAATCCCTACCTCCAGTATTTATGCCCAAGAATAATCTTCGCCACCTGAGTGTGGACTAAACCTAGTAAGTAGCTTTTTTTGAATCGAATACAACAAAAGTGATGGGACATGACTTCCAAGTTTAGCTTACCAAAGACTATAGCTTCTGTCTTGTTGATAACTCTCTGGCTCTTCCCACTTGCTCTCTCTAGCAAAGCAAACTGCCATGCCATGAGCCACCCTGTGGAAAGGTCCATGTGGTGAGGCAATGAGGGAGGGATCTGGTCAATAGCCAGTGAGGAACTGAATCCTGCCAACAACCAGGAGAAAGCCTGGAAGCAGACCTTTCGCCAGTCAACCTTTAGGATGACTGTAGCCTCAGGGGACCCCTCAATGATAACCTTCTGAGAGATTCTGAGTTACATGACCCAGCGAGGGCATGCCTGAGTTCCTTCTCCATAGAAACTGTGAAATAATAAATGTTATTGTCTTTAGCTGCTAAGTTCAAGGGTAATTTATTATGCAGCCATAGAAAACTAACATAAACTGCCTTTGTGAAATTTGCCTGTCATAAGTAAAAGAAAGGGAGAGGGAATCAACTAGGAGTGGGGCAATAAGAGAGGCTTGATCATCTGCATTTGCCTATACTCTCTAGACTCCCAGAACAATAAAAAAAGAGCTGTCTATTTCGGTTAATGATAGATGAGAAACAGAATAAAGATTTGGAGAATAACGTTTGAGCAAATAAGTTTTTGAAGTCTGGGACTGTATCTTATTGTAACCCCATCACCTAGCACAGTGGCTGGACCATAAAAAATGCTCAAAAGTATTTGCTGAATAAACAAAAGGAGTAGATAAAGCTCCATTTCAGTTTAAATAGTATTGAGTAGAAACATAGGAATGAAAATAATTATAAGGAAGCTTTTCCTGACACCTTTACCACCATGCAACCATCCAGCTGTCTTCTCTTAGGACCCTAAGGTGAGACAGTGAAAGCCTTTCTCAATCAGATGCATGTAGAGTACTATCCTGTACTTTCAGCTCTTCTATTTGGTGGGGGTTCGTGGGGGTGGGGTAACTGTGGAAGTCTAAATATTCAGATTTACTAAACATGTAAATGAAGGACTAATCATCCCTACTTCTTTACTGTAGAGGGCAACTTCTCTTCACAGTGTTCCTTTAAATAGGAGCTCCCCAAGCACCTCCAAGTACTTGCTTCCAGATCATTAACCATTTAACAGAGAAGCTGAAAAGAAAAAGAAACTTTAAACTGTTCCTTTATTAGAAGCTACTGCCCATTGACAATCAATCAGGGGGAAAGCAAAGCATCTCTGAAATTGTAGCATTCATTCATGGAAGGACAGGTTTCTATTTACAAGAGGAGAAAAAGTAAAGCAAAACTATACATTTCTGGAAAACTTAAAATTTCCAGAATTCTGCTGAATAATTAAAGCACCTCGGTACCATTTAGACCTGTTCTAATAAATTGAATTCCCTAAACTGAGATTAAAAAATAAAATAAAATTAGGCAAAATAAAGCATTTAAAAGACAACCCACAGGTCAGGCATGCTATGGCAGACTATGATAGCTCCAATGGTCCCCACCTCTTGGTATCACATCCTTACATAATCCCTTCCTTTAGAGTGTGTGTTGAACTTGTGACTTGTGTGTAACAAACAGAATACAGCAAAGCTGATGGGATATCAATTCTGTGATTACCTTATAAAAGATTGCAACTTCCATCTAGTTAGTAGGCTCTGCCTCTCTCTCTCGTGACTTCGTGAAGCTGCCGTGATGGGAAAGCCCACACGGCAAGAAACTGAGGGCAGCCTCTAGTGAACAGCCAGCTAGGAACTGACACCTTCAATCCCACAACACTCCAGAAATGAAGTTGTGCCTACAACCAGGTGAACTTGGAGGCTGACTCTTCTCCAATCAAGCTTTCAGATGAGACCTCAGCCCTGGCTAAAACCTTGATTGTAACCTGTAAGAAAGCATAAACCAGAGGATCCAGCTAAGTTGTGCCCAGATTCCCGACTCTCAGAAACTATGAGATAATAAATGTGTAATGGTTTAAGCTGCCAAGTTTGTGGAAATGTGTTAAACAGCAAAAGATAACTAATAAAGCATTGTAATTTTAATTCAGTAAATCATAAAAGGTTATGAGCTAGTACTTGTTCTCTGTTATAGTGAGCAGTGGGAAGGTAAGGAAGGCCCAGATTATCAGCTGAATTAAGATTCTTCTTTGCACAAAAAGAAATGTGAATATCTTGCATTAGGTTTGGGGAAAATGATGAGAAAGTCCCTGAGACTTTACAGATGGCCTTTGATGACCCAAGTGAAAGAAAACTAACATTTGCTCAGTGCTTATCTGTGCCAGGCCTGTGCTAGGCAATTACCTACTTCACAAACATGATCTAGTTGCACCTTTATAATGACTTTATTCAAAATAGTAATAGAGGTAGTATTTAAAAAATTAAAAAGGAGGAGGAGGAAGAGAAATAATAGCTCACATTTACTGAATGCTTATTATAAGCCTAGAATTTAAGCACTTTAAAGATCTTCTCACTTCCAATGAGGTAGGCTGTAATTATTATAACCATTTTACAGCAATAAAACTAAGGTACAGAGAAGCTAACAACATTGCCCAAGGTAACATGGCCAATAAAAGATGGAGCTATGAGCTGCCCAGCCACAGTGGTTCATGCCTGCTGTCCCAACTACTTGGGAGGCTGAGGCAAAAGAATCACTTGAACCCAGGAGTTCAAGGTGAGCCTGGGTGATACAGTGAGATCCCTATCTCAAAAAAAAAAAGAAAGAAAAAGAAAATATAAAGCTATGAACCCAGGCATTCTAGCTCCAGAATCCCCCACATTCACTTCTCACATGCTTCTGAAACCCACTAAAGTCACCACTAAAATTATCCCCTTAAATGTGAAATTTTTCTAGAGGTATTCCATTGCCTTTGCACTAAGATGAGTCACAACAAATATAAGTGTATGCACCACCACTATATCTTGCCAAACTGCAAGTCCTGTAAGCCAAACATTTATTACCCCTACCCCCAACCAGGTGTTGATATCAAACATACCATAAAGTCGAAAAGACTAGCCCTGTCTGTCCAAGACTAAACTCTTTCTAGAATACACAGAAAGGCATACTTAGTTCCCTACTGGGATCCCACCTGTCTGGCCTGCATATCAGGATGGAGTCCCAGAAACATCAGACAAGTCATCTGTACAAAGGCAGAAATACAAACCACAGAACAAAAGAGCCAGTCCCAGTAAGAAATTCCTTCAAATGTCCAGACCAGACCGGTAGAAGCAGCCGGAGGATCATCTCCCTCTGATATTCTCAATTGCTCTTTCTCTGCTCCCTGTCCCTAGCTGGCTGCCCCAATGATACTCCCATCTGGCACTGGCCTTCTGTGGACACACTAAATACTTTTCAAGGGCAGGGACTTGCATCCATTCCATGAAATACATACAGGGCATTGTCCATGTACCAAGCACAGTTTTAGGTGCTAGGGACACACCTACATCCTCCATGTCTCAGAAAAATATCCTCCCCTCCATAGTACTTAACATATACTAGGTCCTTGATAGGCTGCTGGATGAACTGCAAAGGAATTAACTGATGAAAAAGTGAAAGGAGAGATGATTGAATGCAAACTCAAACTACTAAAACTATTCCTCCAGGACAAAGTGAAAAGGCCTTGAATTAATTAACTTTGTGATCCTTGTAACAACTCTTTGATACATTTGATTACTGTTCTCATCCTACAGAGGAAGATGCTGAGACTCAAACGATAAAACTTACTTGAGGTCATATAGCTAAAGTCATGGGCAGAATTTAATTCCAGACAGTCTGAGGCTACATGCAGCCTATACATCTAACCATGAAATATATTGCCTCACATACGACACTTGACACAAAATATTCACTTTATAAATGGAAATTTGGATGGATAGACAGATGGATGGATGGATGGATGCATGGATGGATGAATGGACAGACAGATTAATGGCTTTACTACATAGACCTACAGTAGGAAACAGAGCAGCAGATAAAATGTGGTATCTATTTCCAGGTTAATGAGAACAGCAAGTGATAGCTTCTCTCTTTACAAATCAATACAGTTCCCCCAAGGGTGGGGCTTGTGGCTTTTTTTATTATGTAGGTGGTGGGTAGGTACATTCTTTAAGAGGATCATGGAAAGACGGCAAGGCAGATTTACGAGTTAAGGAGTAATGAGGCCTCAGACAGTATGATTGCATAATTTTATAACCACCAATTACGTTTGTGGCTGTATTGGCTTGAAATAATGACAAAGGTAATCAAAACTTATGCTCAGGAGTAAAATGTATTACTGTTTCTACTGTCCTTTTCCTAGGCACTATATACCCTTGCATTTTTCCATGAAAATGTGCAATCAGGAAGCTTGGAAGGAACAGTAGGTTGATCTAGATCCTACAATGCCTCATCAGGAATGAATAGCCACTGGCCCAGTGTCATGGTGGGTGAGGTCTGTTTTGCAGCAAGTGATGGCTTAACTTATAGAAAACTGGAATCGCAGGACAAAAAACTCTTCTTGGTACATTAAGGATACAGAAGCCAAAACAAGCATCTTAAAACTCAAGTTAACTCATGCTAGTCACATGAGTTAAGACTCTGCTCAAGACTGCAGTGGCTCCCATTTTAACTCAAAGTACAAGCTGGAGTCCTTCCAGGGGCCAAAAAGACCTGCTATACTCTGGCTCCCAGTAGTTAACTTCCCCCTCTTCCCTGCACTCCAGAGGTACTGGTCTTATATTCCCCAAATAACTACATGACCAACCCCTTCATCCTTGGATCAGATGTCACCTATCCTCCTACACAGCACTAGTATCCTCTTACCCTGCTCAGCTTGGTATTCTCCTATAATCTCATCATCTTCTAACATACTATAAAAGGAATTTACTTGTAATGTTTATTGCATTGCCTCTTTCTTCCTTTACTAAAATGTGAACTCTACAAAAGGAAGGATATTATTTCCTCTCTTTTTGTTCATGAAAGCATTCCAGGTTCCTAAAACAGTGTCTGGCACATAGCAGACACTCAATTAATATTTATTGAATAAATGAACATGGTTTATACTGCCAATGAGAAAGAAAAGAAAATCATCTAATTAACTCTCCATTCTTAGATAAGTGGTCTTTCAAATTCAAAAGAAAATATTTTACATCCAAACTCAAAATATGTAGGAAGAAAACTCAAATAAAACATTTTTTTCAAATCTACAATTGTATTCATCAAAGTCTGAAGAAATTTTGTAGGCTGCCTTTTATTTATTCCCCCCAATTTCAACTATGATCTGAGGAATTAGGTTTCTCTCTGGCTTATACTGTATACTGTTGAGGAAGCTAAGATGGCTGGCATTCTGGTATTCTGCCTACAATGTTAAAAAGAATCAGAACAAAAAATAAATACATAAGCAATGCCTGGGGACTCTATCCAGGTCATTAATGGAAAGTGTATTAGTATCTTGTCCCTCCATTTTATTCAATGTGGTCCCCATTTGTCAGGGCTTAAGGCCTCACAACTCCTATAATCAATGTGCTACTTTTGTTAAGACTGTGGCATCAGTAATAGAAGTAAAACATGCTGCTGAGGCATAAGTGAGGAAGGTATTAGGATAGATGGATGCAGTGGATGTCCTAATAGCCAGTGATAACTCATTTGTCATTTTAGCAAATTTATTTTGGAAAAGAGTCTGTTCAGACTGATGGGGCAGCAACAAGGGGCCAACAGCCCTAGTGCCAATCAGAGATCCAGAAGACTGTCACCTTCACTACGCGGTACGTGGTGAGGTTGGAACCTCAAAGCACTCAATGCCTCCTTTTCTTCCAGAAAGGGCCAAAATGACCTCCAAACGATAGATTTCCTATCAAGGGCATATTCCTGGTCCCTAATATAAGAAATCAAGAGTTATGTCAATTATTCGCCCCCTACCTCCCCTGAAGATTCAAGATGTCACTAAGGAAAGTCTAAGATTTGTAGTTTTTGTTGCAACTTAGTGGAAACATTGTTCTCCCACTTAAGTTATTCAAGCAAATGAGTGGAAAGCCTGACACACAGTATATGATCAACCAAGGTGACCTCAGTTCCCCTTTTCCTACTCTGATACATAACAGAAACAATTCAGTGTTGCTATTGGGGTCTCTGTCCCTAGTTTTGAAAAATAAGAAGTCATTTTTTATTCTAGCATTTGAGAAATCACTTAGTTATCTTCCTCATAGGTAATACTGGCCACAATTATGTACTTCACTTCCTAAGATCAAAAGCCTCTTTCTAGGTGTCTAGAAGCTGTCAATTTTGCTCATCCCAGTAGAAATGGAATAAAAAGTGGCAAGAAAAGCTATAGTGACATCTCAAGTATGTACCAACATGCAACTTCACATACACAAACACACCCCCCCCCCCACGCATATACAGTTTGACAAAAAAAAAAAGACAAGAATATTTTTTCCCCAGGGTACACCAGGGACCTTAGAAAAGTTTCTTGAGCTTTTGTAAAGAAGCCCACTAGGCAAACACTTCCATATTCCATGAATCAATCCATCCTGCTTTTACTTCAGAGTTACTCAGAAGAACCTGGCCCCATATCAAGAGGCCAGTCTGATTAAGTTAAAGAATTGGTAAAATGCACCTCACTCTGAGGCATCTCAGGCTATTAGGTGGTATTCCAGACTGTTATTTCATTAAAGAGAAAATGATGGGATGACAGACAACAAAAAGTCTGTGTTAATTTTTAATAGCAATGCATTTACTGTATTTGGGTGGTGATTTATTCATGCACTTCATAATAAATACATATAGTAAGCAGCCTGGAGATATCTCTATCTGAATCAGGGCAGGAATCACTATTTTATTGGGTTGGCTGTAGACAAAGGGATGTATCCTAAGTCATCCAGGCATAGTTTGTGGGGCTGCAAATATTCTTCCAGTGCTACAGCCGCCTATTGTTTTATCTTCCCCCACTTCAACCCTTACTTTAGGTTACAGCAAGACCATTCATTTGTGAAACCCCTGTTGTGATGACTCAGACATTTTTTGCCTACTCCCTTATCAAGTTTGAAAAAGGAAACAAAAAAAAAAAACCACCTCTGGTAGTCCTCTTTCAAGCCATGACGTCTTATTTCCTTTACTCAAGCAACAAAATAGGCCAAATATGGGTTTCTAAGTGATTAGGACTTGAGCATTTCTTCTGACCCTACTTCCATTTGAATTAAACAGAATGGCTAAAAACCAACTTCCAAATACCTATATTGGACTAATGACTTGGTGACCTAAGTGTAACATATTTTACATAGCAACAGCTCCACGAAGGTTGGTTTTAACAAACATTGACATCAATAATATTTCAAAAAGTGCAGCTTAAAGGAAAGCATCTCTCCTATGGATGGGGACTAGGTTTTCACAATTGCACTAAGTGGTTCTTCTGGCAGCAGTCTCTTTAAAATGGCCAGGACCAAGGGACAAAAACACTGAGATGCATCTCCCAGAAAAGCAAGGGAAAGAAATCATTATATTTTTGCTTCCTTGGTAGGCATCTCACATGTAAGAAAGGACAGTTTCCCAGGCTGAGAAATCATTGCAGCGTGTTTACTTCAATCCATGCTGGCACTGTTTTAAAATGCTGGGACAAAAACATCTGGACCTTAAGTAGGTTTTGTTTTGTATTACCCTGGTTTCGTTTAGGTGTTGATTTTTTGTTTGTATTTACTTCGTCTTGCTTTGGAATGTACTGAGGTTGGGGCTTTTGAAAGTTTTAATTTCCATTTTGCTAGAGCACGGAAAGTCATTTTTTCTCTAAGTATCTCCCCTTTCCAAGGTAGTATCCCCTATATGAAGCTGAATGTGTTAAATACCAGCAGGAGGAAGAATCACAACTTTCCCCTAAAGAGGGTAGTAAAATGATGAAATCTATTTGTCATTACTCCCAGCTAATTCTTTTTAAATATTTATTTATTTATGTTTTGAGACGGAGTTTCACTATTGTTGCCTAGGCTGAAATGCAACAGCACAGTCTTGGCTTAGTACAACCTCTGCCTCCCAGGTTCAAGTGGTTCTCCTGCCTCAGCCTCCTGAGTAGCTAGGATTACAGGCACGTGCCACCACACCTGGCTAACTTTTTTGTATTTTTAGTAGGGACAGGGTTTCACCATGTTAGCCAGGCTGGTCTCGAACTCCTGACTTCAGGTGATCCACCCACCTCATCCTGCCAAAGTGCTGGGATTATAGGCATAAGCCACGATGCCTGGCCCCTCCTGGCTAATTCTTAATCTACTTTTGTCTGAAGATTGTCTATGAAAACCTGAAGTGCCTAGGAGTTAGGATGAGAACACAAAATGCACAGCATCCCCAGAAGAATGTTGGCAACTGGGTAAAAGTCAATCATGTGAAGCAATTCCTGGTCACTTTCTAGGCATCCTTTGGATCTGGAAGCATTATCTGAGACGATACCTTCCTCTAAAGACTTTCTATGCAGAGCCAGAACTGGTGAAGATAAACATAAAGACAAAATCAGAGGGTTAAAAATGTAAAAATTAAGCTGATTGAGTTCATACAGGATTCCCAAACTAATTTTTATACTTGGCAAAGCTATGCTTACACATAAACATATGTTTGAATATATAACAAGATGATATTCTTCTTTGCCATTATAAATGTTGGCTCTTATTATTCAGAGCTTGCTTGAATCCATGTTTAAAACAACAATGAAGGACAAAAGCTAGACTAATACTATGCCAGAGTTTTTCCTACCTACCATCTATGTTACTTAATGATATTATCCACCCAGCCCCTACAAGCATTTATATCTTGCTGGAGACCCCTGGCTGGAGTAGAGTATGTCTGTAAATAGCTTTATACTGGGTTGTGGGGTACAAATGGCTTATCTGTGTGTGAACAGCCATTTATATGTCATGTTAGAGAATTTGGACTTGAATCTTGGTATGATAACATTTATACTACACCAATACTAAAACTAATATACCTAAAAACTATACATAGTACTTTTTAAAATGCTTATCAAAGCTAGGAACTAATATAAACTATTAAGTACTTTATATGCATGACCTTATTTAAATTTCACACACTCCTTTGAAGCCTTTCTTTAGGATGTTAGAATGTTTTTTTCATGAAATAATGTTAATTGATGGTAATTATTTTAAAATACTTTCATTTAACAAAATGTTGGCAGTCCACTTCTCAATATAAAAAAATCCAAAAATCTAGGGATTATGCACTAAGATTTACCACTGCACAGCCATCTGCCCCTCTCACACTCTGTATCTTGGATAACTGGAAGGTAAAAAGGGTCTCTGTTCTTAAGCATTTATCATGCGATAGACCTATAATGTATGTCATATCTATTATTTTGTTTAATCATACAGATAAAGCAACCCTAAATGGTTATTATTTATTCCCAGTTTTGACTCATGAGGAAACAGAGGCTAAGAGAGCTAAGTAACTTGCCCAGAGTCAACATTGCCCAAATGGTAAACAGCAGAGGCAGAATCCGAATCTCAGCACCTTTGTGGTCCCAAATGTCACATTCTTTCTGCAATATCCCACTAGTCCTAAGGCTTCCACAGTGAGATTTGAAAGAGAAATTAATAATTTTATTTAAAAGGTAAGAAAGGGGAAATTTTATAAACATATTCTCAGCTGAGAATTTCATAGACTCTACTTAGTGATTCATGGATGCTACCTTTTGACAGGAAAAAGCAGTATGAATTGCCCACATCTATGTGATATGGAGTTTATGTGTTTGGTTTGGAGGTGGGGAGCTGGGGTTCTCTATCAGTATAAAAACGAATTCTCAGCATAGTCTTTGTCCCCAAAGAGTCGTAAAATACATGATATATACCAGATATTCAGAGTTTCATGCCTGTATATTTGCATATATGTAGTTGTGTGGGCATAAGACATATTAATTTGCTATTCTGACAATGACAGAATGCTAACTCTGAATTTCTGTCTCTACAAAGGACCTGAGAAGACATTCCGATCCAACAAGCTCCTGGGAGGCTCGCTTGCCTGCTAATCTTCCTTCCTCTCTGCCTCACTCCTCGCTCGCTTCATTCAGAGAAGACAAAGAGCGCATCCCCTGCCCCAACTCCCTCTGGACATCATTGGCCTGTGACCTTGGCCACATGGTAGTGGCAGGAAGGACTTGACCAGAATCTCATCCGTTTTCCCTCCCCCTCTGAGTGGTCAATGAGCTGGAAAATGAAGGGCACAATGCAGGTTTATGAGACTCATAATTAGGTCACAGCTGATCCCAATTCCTATCATCTGGCAGCTGGGGCCTGTGGACCAGCTCATGCCATCCTACCACTTTCCAGGGGAGCTTAGCTTGAAAATGGCCTTTCTTCTTTATAATTCTTCCCAGCCAACCGGCAGCAGCAGGCCCAAGGGGACCCAGCAATGCAACTCTTTTCTGAATAGGTCAAAACACCCTTGGAGAGTGGGGCCTTCTTTGGGAAAACTTCAGAAGGAGGTACATGCAGAAGAAAGCAAGGGAAAGTAAACGGTAGCCCAGCAAAGGGAGCACTTGAAGAGGACAAAATACCGGTCATCAAATATTTTGGGTCAGCTATGGACAGAAAAACAATAGCCAGCAGGTAAAAATTTTAACCACGTGACCTAGGACAAGTCACCTACTCTGCCTATGTCTCGGTTTTCTTGCACGTAAAATTTGAATAATAACAGTACCCACCTTATAGGGTTGCTAAGAATAATGAATGTAATAAATGTTAATATATGTAAAGTTCCTAAAGTGGGTCTGCTGCAGAGCATACCTTACATGACAGTTAGCTTATTGCTATTATTATTAGGCAGACTTGTGCTTAATGCAAACATTTTTCTGTAAAAATTAAAAATTATAAATACATGTTTTTAAACAACGACTTTCCTTAAAGGGTAGGAAGCTCCCCACCACTAGATGTATTCAACTGAGGCAGGACATGGGGACACAGAAGCAAGCATGCAGCAGGGATGCTGCCGGAAAGACTCATACCTGGGTACAGCAAAACCAAGAAAGTAATAATACTATGTTTTCTGGCTCATCAGCACATTCAGAATATTTTTCCTGTATGATTTTGTTTTCGTTTTTTTTTTTTTTTTTTTTTTTTTTTTTTTTTTTTTTTTTTTTTGAGACGGAGTCTCACTCTGTCGCCAGGGCTGGAGTGCAGTGGCCGGATCTCAGCTCACTGCAAGCTCCGCCTCCCGGGTTCACGCCATTCTCCTGCCTCAGCCTCCCGAGTAGCTGGGACTACAGGCGCCCGCCACCTCACCCGGCTAGTTTTTTGTATTTTTTAGTAGAGACGGGGTTTCACAGTGTTAGCCAGGATGGTCTCGATCTCCTGACCTCGTGATCCGCCCGTCTCGGCCTCCCAAAGTGCTGGGATTACAGGCTTGAGCCACCACGCCCGGCCGATTTTGTTTTCAAAGCCAACCTGTGAAGTAAATAAGGTAAAAAGTATGCCCACTGTGCAGAAGGTAAAATAGAGGCTCAGTTAAGTCTAGCATCATGTCCAAAGTCAAACAGCCTCATCTAGACGTTTAGAAAACTCAGGCCGGGTGCGATGGATCATCCCTGTAATCCCAGCACTTTGGGAGGCCGAGTTGGGTGGATCACGAGATCAGGAGATTGAGACCATCCTGGCCAACATGGTGAAACCCTGTCTCTACTAAAAATACAAAAATAAGTCAGGCATGGTGGTGTGTGCCTGTAGTCCCAGCTACTTAGGAGGCTGAGGCAGGAGAATCACTTGAACCCAGGAGGAGGAGGTTGCAGTGATCCAAGATCGTGCCACTGCACTCCAGCCTAGGTGATACAGTGAGACTCTGTCTCAAAAAAAGAAAAAAAGCCCAGCTCTCTGTAAATCTCCAGAGAGCTCTTGAGTGGCATCTTAGAAACTGCTTCTTTCTCCATCTCACCACCATGCCTCATCTCAGACAGTGCCTCCTGACAGCCTCTGATTTCTCCATGTATCCTCCCACCCCACCCGAATCCTTCCCTCTCAGTCAAATCCTGATATCTGCTTCGCTGAGTTTCCAAAATCACAAATTTCCTCACCTAATCCCTCATTTGTCTGTCAACATAATTTGTTTACCATGGAAAGGGGAGGAAAATAGATTTTATTCTGAGAAAAGATGAAGTTTCTGTTGCAGTTTAGCTTGAGTTTTGACTTCTAAGATTCAGGAAAGAGGCTTGGAAATCATAAAAC
This sequence comes from Rhinopithecus bieti, assembly GCF_001698545.2. Lineage (NCBI taxonomy): Eukaryota > Metazoa > Chordata > Mammalia > Primates > Cercopithecidae > Rhinopithecus > Rhinopithecus bieti. The sequence goes on along the minus strand of NW_016807225.1, from coordinate 5,063,412 downwards.
CAGAAAACCAAAGGCCTTCAAGACAGTAGTTATGCCCACGAGAGGAATCAGTGAAAATGTCCTCTGTGTGTGTGTCCCCAGCTGCATGCAACATACTTTCCCTTCCATCCCTCTAAATTGCACATCCACAGGGCACACTTATATTAGTCAGTCTGTCCCTGTCTCAGAACTGGGGAAAGTTAAGGCCAACATCAACCACTTTGGCAAGGAGGACAGTGCTGGGTTCTGTTTCAGTAATATCTCACAAAGGCACTGTGGAGATGAACGACCTGACAGCAAATAAGAGCTTCAGGTCCATAAACCAGATTGTCTGAGAGAGCAAGTCAGTTATTTTCTCATTCAGGATTTCCAATGGCACACACAAAGCTCGAGTCATCAGCATCCCTGGAGAGACATTTTCAGCCTGTGCACACATTTGTGCTCATTAATGTTGGACGGTTCTCAGCTACCCACATCAAACCTCAACACCCAAGCTCTCCCTCTCCAGGGCCATCATTTACTTTCTGCTCCTGTTTGCATCTCTCTGATGTAGTAACTCTTACTTTCTTAGAAGCAGCTGGGAGTTTCCTAAGAGAAGGAAAAGCGTGAACTCTCTTTTTCAACCCAGGGTAAATGCTGTCTACACTAATTTCTCTCTCTTCTTTACCTCTCCCTTTCCTCATCTCTTTCTTCCACCCACTTCTCTTCACTCCCCACCCCACCTCTCCCCTTCCATTCCCTCTTCATTTCTTCTCCTCTCCTCCTTTATCTCCTCCTCCCTTTTCCTCCCCCTTCCCCTTTCTTCTTCTTCATCCTCCTCCTCCTTTCTTTCTCCTTCTTCTTCTCTTCTTTCTCCTTATTTCTCCATCTCCTTCTTTCTTTCATCTTTCTTCCTTCCCATGTCTTTTCTTTTCCTCCAACAAACATGAAAAATTTCCCTCAATGCTTGATTCTTACTCATCCTATTCCCAACCCTTCCCCCTCCACAATATTTTGGTAATAGTAATAATGTCCTCTGAAACATCAAAATAAAACAAAATTTACAGAGCCATGATTCTTTTTGCTCACCTTTTTTATTGTTCATGTAAAAGCAGCTTTCTAAATTAATTTCTAGGATGTTACGACTATACCTAAATGCAAGCTTCTAAAGCAATCTCTAGAATTGCAGAGCAGAGCTTTAGATCATAGGGATCAAGTGTTTTCATTTTCTTCATTTAACAATATTCCATATCTTGTGTTATGAGTTGATTTGTGTCCCTGCTACCCAAATTCATAAGTTGAAGCTGTAACCTTTAGGACCTCAGATTGTGACTATATTTGGAGATAGATGATTTTTAAAGAGGCGATTAAGTTATAATGAGGTCATTAGAGTGAGGCCTAATCCAGTGTGACTGGTAGCCTTATAACAAGAGGAAATTTGGATACGGAGAAATACACATGGGGGAAAAGTCACATGAGGACACAGGAAAAAGATGGCCATCTGCAAGACAAAGAGAATGGCCTTTGGAGGAACCAAACCTGCTGGCACCTTGGTCTTAGACTTATACATTCCAGAACTGTGAGAAAATGAATTTCTGTTGTTCAAGTCCTCCAGCCTGTGCTATTTTACTATGGCAGCCCAAAGCATACTGATACACCCTGTGAAAAATAGGACATTTATGAAGTAAATACAAGTATTTACCTGTATTCTCTTTTGCATTTTGAAATTTGAAAAAAAAAAAAAATCCATGTCTACCAAGTCTTTATCCTTTAAGTTTCAGGAAAAATCTGTATTTTTT